>NC_061513.1:123113837-123403317 GCF_022539505.1 Lolium rigidum | reverse complement strand
ACAATTCTTGCCGCAACTATGGACAGCGGCACCTGCTACCTCCGCAAGCAACACCAACAGCATTGCAACCCAGTTCAACGGGTGGCACAGAGGCTTCTTCATCAAGCATCTCCAAAGTAAAAAAAGTATTGGTTGGCACGAAGCGACCAAGTGGGGATGAAGGGTGGACACAAATTCGCATGACTGATGGGCATGAATATTGGAGTGCCGCGTCCTGGAAATTTCCCATGTATTATGAAACAAGCCCTCCTCATTATCTTGCGGGCCAGTGGGATGATTGGCCAGAGGACAAGAAGCCGAAGATAGATTGGAGTGATGATGCCCCCGCCGACACACCCGTGTTCTATGCTCCGTGAAGTGTGTATGTTCATACTAGGCTTTTGTAAATGGGTTGAACTACTTGTCTAAAATGCAAAGTGTGTGTTTTGCACTTGAAAACATCTTCAAGGAATTTGCTGTGTGTACGTCGAAAATTCAAGTGTGTGAGTGTGTAGCTGAATAAGGGCTACTATGTTTTTGGCATGTGATCCTTGTTACAAATGCAAACCCTGTCTCTACACCTGAACAAATCTTAAACGAAATAATACCCGTGTTCATACTGTGTTTTTATGTATGTATCTGAGATGTTACTCTTCATCATGAAAACATGATCAACAAATATGTACCAACCCTCACATGTACTTTTTATCAACAATTGACTTAATGTTTTACCAACCCATCTACTTTTTTGTTACCTCCTTCTTTTATTTTCTCTTTTATTTTGTTGTAGACAAAAGGTGGTCCTTTTTGTTTTTTAGGGACCAAGGGAAACAATAATTATCTACCCATACATTCAGTATTCATCAACACATGAGTCCACGTGTTACCGACCCATTTCCATTATTTTTAGCTGCATCTATTTTTTCTTATATATGAACTTTTTGGTTTCTTTTTGGTTTCTTACGTGAATAGGGGGAACCTAGTAATCAACCCTCCCATGCACTCTTCATTAAGAGTTGACTCAGTGTTTTACCAACCCATGTCATCTTTTGTTACCTCCTTCTTTTTATTTCTCTTTTTGTGTAGACAAAGGTGGTCCTTTTTGTTTTTTAAGGGAACAAGGGAACCTACTTATCAACCCTCCCATGCACTCTTCATCAACAGGTGACTCAATGTTTTACCAACCCATCTACTCTCTTGTTACCATCTTCTTTCTTTCTTTTTCTATAGACAAAGGTGGTCCTTTTTGGTTTTTTAAGGGAATAAGGGAACCTACTTATCAACCCTCCCATGCACTCCTCATCAATAGGTGGCTCAATGTTTTACCAACCCATCTACTCTTTTGTTACCTCCTTCTTTTTTTCTTTTTCTGTACACAAAGGTGGTCCTTTTTGTTTTTTAAGGGAACAAGGGAACCTACTTATCAACCATCCCATGCACTCTTCATCAATAGGTGGCTCAATGTTTTACCAACTCATCTACTCTTTTGTTACCTCCTTTTTTTTTCTGTACACAAAGGTGGTCCTTTTTGTTTTTTAAGGCAACAAGGGAACCTACTTATCAACCCTCCCATGCACTCTTCATCAACAGGGTGACTCAATGTTTTATCAACCCATCTACTCTCTTGTTACCATCTTCTTTTCTTTCTTTTTCTGTAGACAAAGGTGGTCCTTTTTGTTTTTAAGGGAACAAGGGAACCTACTTATCAACACTCCCATGCACTCTTCATCAACAGGTGACTCAATGTTTTATCAACCCATCTACTCTCTTGTTACCATCTTCTTTCTTTCTTTTTCTGTAGACAAAGCTGGTCCTTTTTGTTTTTTAAGGGAACAAGGGAACCTACTTATCAACCCTCCCATGCACTCTTCATCAATAGGTGGCTCAATGTTTTACCAACCCATCTACTCTTTTGTTACCTCCTTCTTTTTATTTCTCTTTTTTTGTAGACAAAGGTGGTCCGTTTTGTTTTTTAAGGGAACAAGGGAACATACTTATCAACCCTCCCATGCACTCTTCATCAACAGGTGACTCAATGTTTTATCAACCCATCTACTCTCTTGTTACCATCTTCTTTCCTTCCTTTTCTGTAGACAAAGGTGGTCCTTTTTGTTTCTTAAGGGAACAAGGGAACCTACTTATCAACCATCTCATGCACTATTCATCAACAGGTAACTCAATGTTTTATCAACCCATTTACTCTCTTGTTACCATCTTCTTTCTTTCTTTTTCTGTAGACAAAGGTGGTCCTTTTTGGTTTTTTAAGGGAACAAGGGAACCTACTTATCAACCTCCCACGCACTCTTCATCAATAGATGACTCAATGTTTTTTACCAACCCATCTACTCTTTTGTTACCTCCTTTTTTTTTCTTTTTCTCTACACAAAGGTGGTCCTTTTTGTTTTTTAAGGGAACAAGGGAACCAACTTATCAACCCTCCCATGCACTCTTTCATCAACAGGTGACTCAATGTTTTTTACCAAACCCATCTACTCTCTTGTTACCATCTTCTTTTCTTTCTTTTTCTGTAGACAAAGGTGGTCCTTTTTGTTTTTAAGGAAACAAGGGAACCTACTTATCAACCCTCCCATGCACTCTTCATCAACGGGTGACTCAATGTTTTATCAACCCATCTACTCTCTTGTTACCATCTTCTTTCTTTCTTTTTCGTAGACAAAGGTGGTCCTTTTTGTTTTTTAAGGGAACAAGGGAACCTACTTATCAACCCTCCCATGCACTCTTCATCAATAGGTGGCTCAATGTTTTACCAACCCATCTACTCTCTTGTTACCTCCTTCTTTTTATTTCTCTTTTTTTGTAGACAAAGGTGGTCCGTTTTGTTTTTTAAGGGAACAAGGGAACCTACTTATCAACCCTCCCATGCACTCTTCATCAACAGGTGACTCAATGTTTTATCAACCCATCTACTCTCTTGTTACCATCTTCTTTCTTTCTTTTTCGTAGACAAAGGTGGTCCTTTTTGTTTCTTAAGGGAACAAGGGAACCTACTTATCAACCATCTCATGCATTCTTCATCAACAGGTGACTCAATATTTTATCAACCCATCTACTCTCTTGTTACCATCTTCTTTTTTTTTCTTTTTCTCTACACAAAGGTGGTCCTTTTTGTTTTTTAAGGGAACAAGGGAACCAACTTATCAACCCTCCCATGCACTCTTTCATCAACAGGTGACTCAATGTTTTTTACCAAACCCATCTACTCTCTTGTTACCATCTTCTTTTCTTTCTTTTTCGTAGACAAAGGTGGTCCTTTTTGTTTTTAAGGAAACAAGGGAACCTACTTATCAACCCTCCCATGCACTCTTCATCAACGGGTGACTCAATGTTTTATCAACCCATCTACTCTCTTGTTACCATCTTCTTTCTTTCTTTTTCCGTAGACAAAGGTGGTCCTTTTTGTTTTTTAAGGGAACAAGGGAACCTACTTATCAACCCTCCCATGCACTCTTCATCAATAGGTGGCTCAATGTTTTACCAACCCATCTACTCTCTTGTTACCTCCTTCTTTTTATTTCTCTTTTTTTGTAGACAAAGGTGGTCCGTTTTGTTTTTTGAGGGAACAAGGGAACCTACTTATCAACCCTCCCATGCACTCTTCATCAACAGGTGACTCAATGTTTTATCAACCCATCTACTCTCTTGTTACCATCTTCTTTCTTTCTTTTTCTGTAGACAAAGGTGGTCCTTTTTGTTTCTTAAGGGAACAAGGGAACCTACTTATCAACCATCTCATGCATTCTTCATCAACAGGTGACTCAATGTTTTCTCAACCCATCTACTCTCTTGTTACCATCTTCTTTTCTTTCTTTTTCTGTAGACAAAGGTGGTCCTTTTTGGTTTTTTAAGGGAACAAGGGAACCTACTTATCAACCTCCCATGCACTCTTCATCAATAGATGACTCAATGTTTTACCAACCCATCTACTCTTTTGTTACCTCCTTTTTTTTTCTTTTTCTCTACACAAAGGTGGTCCTTTTTGTTTTTTAAGGGAACAAGGGAACCTACTTATCAACCCTCCCATGCACTCTTTCATCAACAGGTGACTCAATGTTTTATCAACCCATTTACTCTCTTGTTACCATCTTCTTTTCTTTCTTTTTTCTGTAGACAAAGGTGGTCCTTTTTGTATTTAAGGGAACAAGGGAACCTACTTATCAACCCTCCCATGCACTCTTCATCAACAGGTGACTCAATGTTTTATCAACCCATTTACTCTCTTGTTACCATCTTCTTTCTTTCTTTTTCTGTAGACAAAGGTGGTCCTTTTTGTTCCTTAAGGGAACAAGGGAACCTACTTATCAACCATCTCATGCACTATTCATCAACAGGTGACTCAATGTTTTATCAACCCATTTACTCTCTTGTTACCATCTTCTTTCTTTCTTTTTCTGTAGACAAAGGTGGTCCTTTTTGGTTTTTTAAGGAAACAAGGGAACCTACTTATCAACCTCCCATGCACTCTTTCATCAATAGATGACTCAATATTTTTACCAACCCATCTACTCTTTTGTTACCTCCTTTTTTTTCTTTTTCTCTACACAAAGGTGGTCCTTTTTGTTTTTTAAGGGAACAAGGGAACCTACTTATCAACCCTCCCATGCACTCTTTCATCAACAGGTGACTCAATGTTTTTTACCAAACTCATCTACTCTCTTGTTACCATCTTTTTTTTTCTGTAGACAAACGTGGTCCTTTTTGTTTTTTAAGGCAACAAGGGAACCTACTTATCAACCCTCCCATGCACTCTTTATCAACAGGTGACTCAATGTTTTACCAACCCATCTACTCTCTTGTTACCATCTTCTTTCTTTCTTTTTCTGTAGACAAAGGTGGTCCTTTTTGTTTTTTTAAGGGAACAAGGGAACCTACTTATCAACCCTCCCATGCACTCTTCATCAATAGGTGGCTCAATGTTTTACCAACCCATCTACTCTCTTGTTACCTCATTCTTTTTATTTCTCTTTTTTTGTAGACAAAGGTGGTCCTTTTTGTTTTTTAAGGGAACAAGGGAACCTACTTATCAACCCTCCCATGCACTCTTCATCAACAGGTGACTCAATGTTTTATCAACCCATCTACTCTCTTGTTACCATCTTCTTTCTTTCTTTTTCTGTAGACAAAGGTGGTCCTTTTTGTTTCTTAAGGGAACAAGGGAACCTACTTATCAACCATCTCATGCATTCTTCATCAACAGGTGACTCAATATTTTATCAACCCATCTACTCTCTTGTTACCATCTTCTTTTCTTTCTTTTTCTGTAGACAAAGGTGGTCCTTTTTGGTTTTTTAAGGGAACAAGGGAACCTACTTATCAACCTCCCATGCACTCTTCATCAATAGATGACTCAATGTTTTACCAACCCATCTACTCTTTTGTTACCTCCTTTTTTTTCTCTACACAAAGGTGGTCCTTTTTGTTTTTTAAGGGAACAAGGGAACCTACTTATCAACCCTCCCATGCACTCTTTCATCAACAGGTGACTCAATGTTTTATCAACCCATTTACTCTCTTGTTACCATCTTCTTTTCTTTCTTTTTTTCTGTAGACAAAGGTGGTCCTTTTTGTATTTAAGGGAACAAGGGAACCTACTTATCAACCATCTCATGCACTCTTCATCAACAGGTGACTCAATGTTTTATCAACCCATCTACTCTCTTGTTACCATCTTCTTTCTTTCTTTTTTCTGTAGACAAAGGTGGTCCTTTTTGTTTTTTAAGGGAACAAGGGAACCTTACCTATCAACCCTCCCATGCACTCTTCATCAATAGGTGACTCAATGTTTTTACCAACCCATCTACTCTTTTGTTACCTCCTTCTTTTTATTTCTCTTTTTCTGTAGACAAAGGTGGTCCTTTTTGTTTTTTAAGGGAACAAGGGAACCTACTTATCAACCCTCCCATGCACTCTTTCATCAATAGGTGATTCAATGTTTTATCAACCCATCTACTCTCTTGTTACCATCTTCTTTCTTTCTTTTTCTGTACACAAAGGTGGTCCTTTTTGTTTTTTAAGGGAACAAGGGAACCTACTTATCAACCCTCCCATGCACTCTTCATCAATAGGTGACTCAATGTTTTTACCAACCCATCTACTCTTTTTGTTTTTTTAAGGGAACAAGGGAACCTACTTATCAACCCTCCCATTCACTCTTTCATCAACAAATGACACAATGTTTTATCAACCCATATATTCTTTTGTTACCTCCTTTTTTTATTTCTCTTTTTGTGTGTAGACAAAGGTGGTTCTTTTTATTTTTTAAGGGAACAAGGGAAACAATAATTATCAACCCTCATATTCACTATTCATCAACACATAAGTGCATGTGTTACCTACACATTTCCATTATTTTTCTATATGAAATTTCGTCCTTTTTGTTTTTTAAGGTAACAAGGGAACGGGCACCTACTTATCAACCCTCACATGAACTCTTCATCAACACCTTAGTCCATATGTTACCAACACTCCCATTCAGTCTTTATCAATATGTATATGGAAGCTTAACCAACACCTACATTATTATGTTACCAAGAAGGGAATTGCGGAAGAAGGGAATTGTCATGTTGCAAGTCGTAGTTCATTTCATTTGCAAGTGGATTATGCTGCTCCCCTCCCTTTTTTTAACCCTAAAATTTCACTAGCCCAAAAAGAGAATAAGGGAATAGTTAATATATTACTACGTGAACATGTAAAGGGAATTGCCCACGTGCAGCAAGCAAAATAACGTACGACAACCCAACTTGTGTCACGAGCGGAAAGGGAATTGCGGAAGAAGGCAAATCAATTAAGGCACGTAACCTGTGTGGTCCACAATTACCACGAAAGGGAAACGCGATTTTATTCCCAAATTGGGTTGTCCGAAACCGATCGCTCGATTTAATACTGGCGCGCGAGCGCCAGCTAGGGCCGCCCGTTTATATATCTAGTTAAAATGTTTGATATATGTAGTAATATGGCAAGTGTTTGATACAATGATTGAGCCAAAATGTAAGATTTAGGGGTTAAGGATAAGGGTTCGGCTAGGAAGGACACTTTTCGATCTAGAGGAGAAACTAAGCTCTTCTATAGTATAGGTAGGCGTTAGCTTCTCTAAATTATAGGAGTTTGACAAGAGATGCTCTCATGTCCTAGAAAGATGAATTATTCTTTATTGTGGCAAATGAACCACAATTTTTTCGTGAGGTATGATCTAATGCATTTTACCTATAGAATTTACCCTATAGTATTTCTATACGTGTGTACACAATCCACTCTCTTTTCTTATTGTGGCAAATGATTTTTTATGAGGTATGCCCTAATTCTTTTTACCTATATGATTTAACTACAAGATTCTTATAGGATTTTTTCTAAAAAAATGTTTCTACGAATCAAACGTCTCATGTAGATTTTTTTCATAAGATCCAAATTCTGCATAATTCTTATATAGATCTTATGAATCTCTCGGTTTTTTTTGGAATGGGAGCATCGCCCCACTCTCTGCATTTAAAGGATGCACATGACTTTTTTATTAGATTATTCACAAAATCTTACAAGGCGAATACAAAGATCAACTCGAAGTCGCCTTCATAGCGACAACCGCTAAATCTACAACGATGAAGGGGGTGACCAAGAACGGATACTCTGACCTCACACTAACGCACATCATCTAAAAAACCGAGTGTTCGCCCAGACCGCCCATTGACTAGTGAGAAGCACACTTAATCTAGCATACCCTCAACCCACATCATTGCTTACGCCCGTAGAATCGTCACCGCCGTCTTCCGCGAAACCATCTTCAAGAGGGAATGAATCTCTCGATGGATCAACTTTGAACATTTCTTGGTGGTGCTGAGCTTTTATGTATAGTTAGTTCCACTGCATAAAGCACCGGCCGGTGTAGATAAGCGTAGACCACAGAACACAGTAACGGCCGAGGTCTGCTCCTGATTAGATGATGCAAAGCGCAGTTATGCAATCATAGCCAAGTGACATCTTTGCTGGAAGAAAGTCTCTTTGCTGACCACTCTCGACCGATAAACAAGCGCATGTAGGAGTGTCCCGGAGAAAACAACAACCTATGCAGAGGAAGGCGATGTTCTACGAGTGATAAATCAAATCGGCCAACAAAACCACGTCTACTAAATACGTAAATAAAATTAGCAGCCACCGATTTCTGACTGCGATCCCATGGTTTAGCGTACGTCCTTGTCCCGACCTAAACGATTCCGCTTCCAAAGTATCGGTCGCTTTCTGATGGCTGTGTAAGCAGTAGTAGCTTGTGCTCGACAGCTTCAGCTGACTCTGCAACCATTACACAGAAATGTTTCTCACTGGAGCGCACAGTCTTGCACGCGGCGTATTTGAAGACGCAGCTTGTAGGAGAAAATGTAGCCCGGTACTCAACTACGGATACGCGCTCCGTGGTTTTCGCGATGGAAATGCTCTCCCCTACTTGACTAAACTAAGGATCTCAACGGAAGCTTATGTAGATTTTTTTACTTTTTCATTTTCCTTCTTATTTATCAATCATCAATCAAGACAAACCGGACACTACGGTGAGACGTGAAAACACCCGATTCCATTCTGACCTCGATATATATGTGGAATCGTCTTGGCCATATCCATATATACTGAAATTGTTCAGGAGACATGGTCAAAGCACAGAGAAAAAACTCTGGTGCGGTGCGCGCGAGAATGCCAGAGCAGATTAGGAGGTGACAGGTGAGGTGCTATGCCGGTTGTTCTGCAGTGTCGTGATGGAGCAACTACTGGTTAAAGTAATCGAGATCTTCGATCTAATCAGCTGTCACGTCCGTTAATAAGTAGCAAAGCTAGCTAAAACTGGCTTCCTGCTTGTCGGTGTTGGTTGTCCCGTAGCCATGGACGGCTCAGAGTGGAAGCGGCAGTTTAGAGGTACGGCAAGCTGCAAGCATATTCCTTGCCTGCATTTGTATTCACGTCTGACTGAAGGAACACAAAAGCCAAACCGAAGGAGCAAAGCAGCAAGAGCCAAGAGGGTTCTAAAAAGAACACCGAGCCGTACCGGACATAGTAATTTCTGCGGCAATCATGTGCGTCCCAATCGTAGAAAAAAACAGCGTCAATCCTACATTTATTATTGATCAGAGAGAAGAGTGATTTAGTTTAGTAGCTTGTTTGGCTCCCATATCATTTAGACTGCTCATAGTGGGTGTAACTTAGGTAGTAACATCACACATTTCAAGATATTTTGGTGACATGGCATAGCAATAAATGAAGAAAGAGAGGGAGGTGGTAACTAGCTATGTTACCATAACATCACACACCCCAAGATAAAATGAGTCTACTAACAAATAAATGAGACTTTGCATGATACCATCTCTAAGTTACTTTCCACTATGAAGGTAGTAACATAGACTAGTAACTTATGCATGACACCACCTTATGTTACTCCCCACTATGAGCAGCCTTACGGATGAAATTAAGAAATTTCTATCTTATTCCAAGAATAATCTTGTTTAGCTTCCACGAAATTGGTACTCCCTCCATACCGATTTATTGGGCTCATTAGGGAGAGCGCAGCGACCAAGGCTGATGGAGATTGGGCGAGAGAATTTTTCAGTGAACAATTTTCATCCAATCAACATGCTGCAAAACCTCAATTAACAGCCGGTAATTATAGCGATTAACGTGGGGAGGCGAAACAGCCCCCATCGAGCTAGGTGGTCAGATGAATGAATTCTTTTTAGCCAATCATACCCTGCATGCAAGGCTGTTTTGATGGCCCTGGGAATAAAAGGGAGCCTTGGGAGACAGACGAGCGGCTGAGAGAGCCATGCAAGCTATTTAATCGGATCATTAATTGTAAATTAGCCCTAATTATCAGTAATTTTATAATTTTACTAGGAGCCTAGTAAACCGGTATGGAGGGAGTATTAAAATTTAATTGAGAATTTCATGGATTTCTCATATGCCTAACTTAATTTCCTTTGGTACCCTGCCATTTTTTGTAAATTTGCCGAGCTCTTGTGACCTATGAGAAAAAAACGGACATAAAGCCATAATTGAAGCAACCGACAGCCCAACATCGACTTTGCTCGATCCCTAGTCAATAATGAAAATGAGCCGCGACATGGAGCACTAAGGCCCCATCACGTATGATCCCAGTACCCTTCGAAGAACGACCATAACTCCAAGTAACTCGGAGAAAGGTACCCTGCACCCATGCCCATAGAAGGAGTCAGCGAGTGGACGCCATGATCCGAACAGAATTGAAGGAGCCGTTATCAATGAAAAGTCAGCGTTAGTATATTGCCCCCAAAGCCCACGCATGGAATGAGACCGATTCCAGCTCCATCAGTCGCTTAGTTGACTCCTCGAGCAACTTAGACAGCTCCTCCCGGAAGGAAATGTCACCATCACGCCTAGGGTTTCCCTGCTGCTCAAGAAAGGGAAAGCGCGGTTAGGCCGTGACGCCCCCACCAAGAAGGGGACAACATGCGCTAGCGTCGCTATGGTAAGCACGAAGCGGGAATTCCCCTCGAGTCTGACCGTCACCCCCACGAGGTCCACCAGAGCAGTGGTAGATCTGAGATGGAAGCCCACCACTCCAGAGAGAAGAGCCTCATTTCATTATTGACGAACAAGGGGGATAACGACAACACATACGTCACACGACCAATGGCAACAAAATCAAATGGAGAGGCCTCGATCTACTGCCTTCTTTCAAACGAGTGCATCGCACATAGAAAAGTCTAAATTGAGGATTGCTGATGCACCAGCATGCTCGTTAACACGACCTCTACCACCACCGTACCAAACCCACACATGGTGCATTACGTGCAAGATCAACCGCTAGAGCTTTCGATTCGGTGCCACCTGCGTTGAACAACCAACCAAATCGGCCGTATGACGCCCACCAATATGAACCCCGAGCTCCCGACGAGACACCTCGCCGGGGCGCGCATGGGGAATGCCCTGCCGCTGCCTACCAAAAGGGCTTCTCCCGACGGTCCTCACCGAAGACGACAAGGGTGTGATGGTGGAATAGGGGACTAATAGTTTGACCACTAGAGTCAGGCGCATGTTGCCCCTACGGAACAACCCGAGTGTATTCTGGGACATGCCTAGTCATTACATTTTTTTTTTGAAAAGGGATAAACCCGGCTTCTGCATCGTGATGATGCACACAGCCTTTTATTAACATCCAGCATATTTTGTTCAGAAGTACTTATTACATCTCAAGGTTCGCTTAAAGTTGATACAAAAATCAACCAGCGAAAAAGGAAAACAAGCACAAAGTGACTAAGCATCCTCTAGTCGACTAATATGCTCGCCAGCCAGCCGGCACAAGATATCCTGAGCGACCATCTGGAGCCGTGTGCATCCAGAAGCCATGACATCCTGTTGCTCTTGCGATGAAAGGAGAGCCCAGAGTTGGATCCAATGCACCATGGAGAAGATCACCTGTAAAAAATTGAAAATTTTCTTGTTGTTAAAAATTATATCATTGCGGCATCTCCATATTGACCAACATAAGGCTGATACGCCAATGCGAATTAAAACCTTGGATTGTTTGTCAACACCGTTTAACCAATTTCCAAACATATTTGTAATATTGGTTGGCGGAGGGAGATTATTAGTGAAATTAACAGTTCGCCATATTAGTTTAGCAAAGGGACACGATAAGAATAAGTGTTCCACCGTCTCTTGTTCTCCGCAAAAAACACATTTAGTACACCCATTCCATTGTCTCTTTGCTAGATTATCTTTTGTTAATAGCACCTTATTACTTAGGAACCACATAAAAATTTTAATTTTTAGGGGGATTTTCATCTTCCAAAGATATTTCCGCAAGTACGTTGTATGATCATTCATAAGATCCTCATACATAGATTTGACTGTAAACAACCCATTAGTTGTTAGCTTCCACATAAAACAGTCCGGTTCATTATTTAAATTAACCATCATTAATCTTTGGCATAAGTGTAACCACGCTGTCCACTTATTACCAGATAGTACACGTCTGAAACCAATATTCAGTGGTACGTGTGCTAATACGTGAGCCACCAACACATTCTTATGGTTCACAATATTATATAAAGATGGGTACTGACTAGCTAACGAGGATTCCCCTAACCAAATATCTTCCCCGAATCTTGTCGATGTACCATTACCAATTTTAAAATATCCTTTAGTAAAAAAATCGTTTTTTATCCGCATGAGCCCCTTCCAAAAGGGGGAATCAGTCGGTTTTGCTTGTACTTCTGCAAGTGTTTTTTGGCTTAGGTATTTGTTATGTAGTAATTCTTGCCACATCCCTTCCTCATTAAGTAATTTAAAGAGCCATTTACTCAGTAAACATTTATTTTTGAGTTCAAGGACTTCAATACCTAAACCTCCTTGATCCTTTGGTCGGCAAATTATATTCCATCTTGTGAGCCTATATTTTCTGTTATCTTCATCCGATTGCCAGAAGAATCTAGATCTATAGAAATCAAGACGCTTCCTTACCCCGATGGGTATTTCTAGAAAAGATAACATGAACATTGGAAGACTTGTTAAGACAGAATTGATAAGTACTAATCTATCGCCATACGATAGTAATTTTCCTTTCCAGCATCCCAATTTTCCTTCAAACCGGGTCTCTACTGGGTACCAATCTGAATTTTTAAGCTTCCTATAATGAATAGGGATTCCCAAGTATCTGAATGGGAAAGCCCCAATATCACATCCAAAAATTTGTTTATATTGTTGTTCTTCCTCTTTAGCCTTCCCGAAACAGAATAGCTCACTTTTGTGAAAATTAATCTTGAGGCCCGATAGTTCTTCAAATAAACATAAAATTAATTTCATATTTACCGCCTTTTGCAAATCGTGTTCTAAGAAGAGAATTGTATCATCAGCATACTGTAGGATAGAGATTTCACCCTCAACAAGATGAGGAATGAGACCACCTACTTGACCATCCTCCTTTGCTCTTTCAATTAAAATAGCAAGCATGTCTGCTATAATATTAAAAAGCATTGGAGATAATGGGTCACCCTGCCTGACACCTTTTTTTGTTTGAAAATAGCGACCAATGTCGTCATTTACTTTAACACCAACACTTCCTCCATGCATGAAAGATTCAATTAACTTACACCAGCCAGTTGCAAAACCTTTCATTCGCAGCGATTGTTGCAAGAAGGACCATTTTACCTTATCGTATGCCTTCTCAAAATCAATTTTAAAGAGAACACCATCCATTTTTTTACTATGTAATTCATGGATAGTTTCATGTAAGATGCCTAGTCATTACATCTTTGTGTCTTATGTGGAGAGAACGATTGATTGACCAAAGAACTATTATGTCGCCTTGAGAGAGAGAGAGAGGGGGGGAGTGAATTTTGGAAAAAAATAACATCTGGCCATAGCCTCATATACTAGTGGGCATGATTTTTTGGGGCAGGAGTCATGCAAAATAGTTATTCTGGAAACTATTTACGAGATAAATGTACTTCATATTGAAGTCAATTAATATGAATCGGAGGGAGTAACTTTGTCCAAAAGGTCTGAGGGTCGTTCTAAAACATAGATTTGTAGACTGCCTTCTTTTAATTGTTCATTTAAGGGCATCTCCAGCGGCGCGACGCAAACGGTCGCTGAGCGTTTGTCCGCCGTGACCGGAAATGCGTCTGGGGCCTGTTCCAGCGGGGCGACACAAAGTGACCGGGCCGTCGCGGAGACGCAAACCTGACCCAAATATGCGCCAGGTTTGCGTCGCGGCGGACGCTCGGCGGTCGCGGAAAATGTCCGCGTTGGGTACATCCGGGCCCGGTCGGCAGTGACTAGGTAAGCAAAAGATTTTTTCATTACTATTGATTGGCCAAAAGGACCATCTTTACAAGAGATGGTTAGTCGAGTTAACCTAAAACTACAACGGCTGTACCTACTCGCGCGGCCTACACCGGCCTCGGTTACTCGCAGTCACGCGCCCTACTACTGGCCGCCGGATGGGCCGGCGCCGTCGTCGAAGCGGGAGCGCTTCTTGCACTCCGCGCGCCACGCACGCCGGCGAACGGACATCTCGTCCTACCGCCTGCGGCGTTCGAGGGCTTCGGCCAGGGAGCTGTCCCATAGGGCCGTCGCCGTCGCCCAGGCCTCCTCCTCCTCTGCCGCCGCCTGGGCCTCCTCCTCCGCCGCCGCCCGGGCCTCCTCCTCCGCTGCCGCCTGGACCGCCTCCGCCGCCGCGTCCTCCTCCGCCTGGACAGCCGCCTAGATCGCCGCCACGTCGGCGACGAAGCGGGCCCTGCCCCTAGCCGCCGCCACAGCTTCGTCCCTGGCGGCGATGGCGACCTCCAGCTCCCGGTTCTCCTGCTCGACCCGCGCGGGAGAAGGGCCCCTACGCTGGAGCGAGTCCAGGTCGGAGCACATTAACCCCCGGCCCATGGCCATCGCATAGCCGTGGGCTTCCTCCTCCGCCGACCAAGCCCGACGGCGCTGGGCGTCCCCAGCCAGGGACTCGAAGGACGCGAGCAGAACCAGCTGGTCACCGGCGCACTCGAAGCGCATGGGCACGGGGACGTCGTCGTCCGCAATGTCGTGGATGACGGCGTCAACCGGAGGGGCCGCGATGGCCGCCCGCGCCTCCGCGAGCTCGGCCCTGGCGTCGGCGAGCTCGGCCATGGCGTTGGCGATCTCCGCCCTGGTCGCCGCGAGGCGCCCTTCCGCGCGCTCGGCCGCCTCCGCCTCCGCCGCCGCCACCTCCAGGTCAAGCTGCTGCGCCTCAACGCCGGCGGCGGCTACCTCGTCTTCCTCCTCCTCCGGGTGGAGCTGGCGGCACATGTGAACAACGTGCTCCCAATTCATGTGGTCGGCCATGGATGGATGGTAGCTTGAGGTGTGCCCATCGCCCCCGTCGGTGTCCACCATATTTAGCCACGGCGGGGCGGGAAACGGCGTTGGCGCGCAGGGCGTTTCCCGCGCGCGCGAAACGCCTGCGAAACTTGCCAATGTATTGGGCGCACGCGGGAACGATCGTCGCCGCACGGGAACAGTTAATCGCCGGCGGCAGTCCTCGACGGGACGTAAAACACCATTAGCGACCTTGACGCTGTCCCGGGATAAAATATGCGTCCGCACCGCTGGAGCTACCCCGACGCAAACGGTCGCCCTGGCCTACAACGCGTCCGCGGGTCGACGCAAACGGACATTTCGGACGTCCGAAATGCGTTGGCCCGCTGGAGATGCCCTAACACAAAAGACTAGTTTCTAAAAAAAAACACAAAGGACTGCGTTTTGGCTGCACAAAAGGCGAAATCGTAAGGGATCAAAGAGGACCCACGATGACAGGCGTTCAGAGCAGCCAACGAGCCGAAACCCAACCCCAATCCACGGCAAAGCTGTCTCTGCGACGCGCGTAGCGCCACGACGCGCTCTCGGGCGCTACACATGGCGCCGTTGCGTTTGCGTCCCGTTCCCCTCCCAACCGCCGCCGCCTGCTCGTCTCCATGGCCACCCTCGCGACACGCCCCGACCTCCTCCTCGTCGCTCTGAGAAGGTCCCGCCCTAGGACGCTTCGCGCCCGCGCCGGAGCCGCCGCCCCACGCGTCCGCGGCGCTCCCGTGCCACCGCGGGCCACGCGGCCGCGGCGCGTCTTCCTCGGCCTCGGCGTCGCATTTGTCGACCAGCTCGCCTCCATGGTCTCGAGCGGCGTTCCGTCCCGCTCGTTCGTCGCCGCGGCGCGGCCAAGGCAGGGGGTCTCCCCGGTCGAAGAGGTTCGCGCATTCGTCAAACATTTTCTTCTTCTGCATCCTGCTCGGCGCAGTGCGCGCGGCACGCCTGCACCCGTCGGCACTTGTTGAAATTGAATTGCGCGAACTATCCATGGCGGTTTGCAGATTTTGAAGAACGTGGAGTGGCCGGACGAGTTCCCCTTCAAGCCCGACGACTTCAGCCGCTTCGACGAGTAAGTACTAGCTCGGAACACGCACTCACGCCGTGTGCAGAGTTTTCAGAATTCAGGGTAGCAAGTGGCTTACGCTAGACTGCTACTGCTTCTTTTACTCATTTCTATGACCCGCCATTGTGTATTGCTTGGCATATGATGCGTTCTTGTTACCTGGCAGATCATCAGATGCCGAGTTCTACTCAGCTCCCCGTTTCGTCACGCACATTGATGACCAAGCAATCAGGGCTCTCACAAAATACTACTCCCAAGCTCTTCCTCCAAGCAACTCTCCAGGCGTGGCCATCCTGGATATGTGCAGTAGCTGGGTATGAATTTTTATTTTTGCAGGTGACCAGTTCTTCTTAGTGTCTTCTTGTGATGTTGCTTACTGGTTTTCATCTTATGTAGGTGAGCCATTACCCACCCGGGTACAAGCAAGAGAAGATCATTGGGATGGGTATGAATGAAGCCGAGCTCCAAAAGAATCCGGTACTGCTTCCTGAGTAAAATTAGTGTAATACACTTGGTCTACTAACTTTTATCAGTTATAAGCTGATCGTAGCAACCCAGCATCGTGAATTGAGCAAGTAATTCACTCATGTGTTGAATTATGCTAGATTTTGATTCGACTGATATGAGGTAGTAGTCACATGGCTTGTTAGGACTAAAGTATGTATCTACATGGCTACTGAAGAAATGGTTGTTCAGAAAATGAAACCTTTTCTGGTGATAGGAGAAAAGGAAGTCAGACTCTGTCTATAACTGAAGTACAGTGATTGGATACGATGTACTAACTTCATTTTCCTCACTGCTAATTTTGACTTAAATAATGCCACTGCTCTCATATGTGTGTTGTCGAATCTACATTTCTCTCTATTGCAAACATAAGCATTCAGTAATACATAGAGTTTAATCGGAGGCTCTACATTATGGGCAGGGCAAGTAATTCCAAACACGACACTATTTGTTGTATTCAGCTATAACTGTCTCTTTGTACTATTAAAGCATCTTGCTACTTGCTGTTCCTTTTCGGCTGATGCACTGACAATAACATTTTTTGCTACGCATCTTGATTGCTGTCTTGCGACAATAGGTTTTGACAGAGTATGTTGTGCAAGACCTCAATGTGAACCCAAAGCTTCCTTTCGAGGATAACACTTTCGATGTTATAACCAACGTGGTACGCTGCTCTTATGTTGTATTCAGTCTGAAAAATGGACCATCTTTGTAGCGATACCACAGATAACTAATTGTACATTTGGGCCTTTTATCTAATAGTAACTTGTTCTTTTCTTGCTTCTAGGTTAGTGTAGACTACTTGAACAAACCAATGGATGTATTTAAGGAGATGCGACGAATCCTTAAACCATCTGGATTAGCTATCATGAGGTAAGAAGTAGCATTGCACTAATTATATATGCTATTCGGTAAGACCTGTCAAAAGCCAGTTTGTCTTTCATAATTCGTTCTAAACGGCTACCTTTGACTCTGGATATAGTTTTTCAAATCGCTGCTTCTGGACAAAAGCTATATCTATCTGGACATCAACTGGTGATGCTGATCATGCTTGGATAGTTGGTGCTTACTTCCATTATACTGGAGGTTTTGAGGCCCCTGAGGTATGCCATTTCTCTATTCGTTTGTTCCAGAGTCACATATGATTAAGGCATGCCCTCATGTTTCCAAGGACTGAATGGCCTCCTAAAATTGGATTTGTGATGGTATAACTGAAGCATGTACCTGCTTCTAGTTTACACTGCTTACGCCCTAGGGGTTTAAAGGGCCTACAGACATTAACATGTTTTTTTTCTGTTCTGTTCCAACAGGCAATTGATATATCTCCCAATCCAGGACAAACAGATCCGATGTACATTGTGTGCTCCAGAAAGAAAACAGCTTAGAAAAGTAATAAATAAATAAATAAATTGTGTACGGAGGTTTGAGTAAAGGAAAATTGTATAGCTGTACGTACCCAAGTGTTAGCTAAGGCTAAAAGGCCTGAACCGGTACAAGGTTTCAGAACCGCATGTCTCTGATGGCATCCAGCAATCAGGGCTGAACAACATCATCTCTACCGAGACCTGAGCTGTGCCATTGCGCCATTCTGACAGGAGACGTCGCTGCAAATCCTCGGACAGGCCAACCTCCCACCCCCACGGCAGCACCGTCAGCTCCGACGCCGAGCGCCTCCGCACGCAGAAGGCCGGTGCATTGCACCATGCGAGGGCGACACCTGAGTAGGAGACGACCACCTCACCGCCGTTGGAGCACCAGGGCTGAAGGATGAAGGGGTTCTCGACGTGCAGGTTGAGCGTGAACGCCGGAGAAACCGTGGGGCCAACCGTGGCGTTCAGCCCCGAGAAGGAGACGAGCTCCATGGTGAACGCTGCATCTCCCGTCGTGGGTGTGGACATGAGGGCGACGATCGCAGCCACTAGCACCTCTGCCAAGAGTACACAAATGATCCTATTGCGGGCTCTTATCACAGCTTCTATCCGGGGGTCGAGGATCTCAATTGGTTCAGGATCGTCGGATTTTTTATCAGCCATACTGACCTGATCTGTAAGAAACATATTAAGAGTCATCGCTGGTAAAGTAAAATTCGATCTCCAGTAGAAGAAAGACGAGGAGGAGAAGGGGAGAGCGGCGAGAGCTTATATTGACCTTTGGTTTAGATACGGCTGCAATATGAAAATCTCGGCCGGTAACTCAACGAAATCCTTTGTCTTCCTGTAGGCGTAGTAGTATAACACGGGTTTTGTTGGAGATATTCGCGTTTGAACGAAAGAGATATACTAGGTGACGGTTCCCAACTCCCAAAGGCAGACTACTAGGTAACCGTATATCTGTATTTTTAGGCAAGCGGCGCCTGGCCGCCAAGCCTTCATCATCATGAAGAGCGGCATGGAGGCTCCAAATCTGTATTCTCTTCGAAAGGACCTAAAAAGGGCAGCAAGTGCGATCTTGATGCCCTTTTGGATGCTCTGGGTACCTCTAGTCATCGTGCTCAGCGGCGCGAACGGCTTGCCTCCCAAGTTCTCCGTTCAGCTCGCGGACGTCCGGAATCCCGACACCGTGGTTCCAGCGGCGCCCATCTTCAACATTACGCTGCACGCCATTAACAGGCGATACAAGGACAGATGCTACCGCCAAGGCGAGGCCGTCGTGCTGTACGACGGCCTCGCCGTGGCGTGGGGCCGCACGCCGCGCTTCTGCGTCGGTGCACTGGATGCGCGGGAGGTGACGGTCATGGCGTGGGCTGACGACGGTGCCGAGTTGCCTAGGATGCTCAGAGACCAGATGGCGAGGGAGCGGCGTGCCGGCTCGGTGGAGCTCACCGTTGATATAAAGATATTCCGGGGAGACGACGGCTCGTCCAGGCCGACGTGGATGCGGTGCAAGGTCACAACGGGCGTATCGGAGCCGCCGGACGCCGCTCCATGCACGGTGTTTGCTTTGCAGAATTGGGGCTCAGATATTGCCCCGTCTTGGATGAAGTAACAATGTTTTTTTTCCTTGTTTCCGTACTTATTAAAACGTTTTCATTATCTGTACCTTGGGATTACTAGCACAAATTCCCGTGCGTTGCAACAGAAGATAAAAAAATAAAAATCGCCTTTAGCCACGATGGCATTTCTTCCTCTACCCGCCGCTTCAGCTTGGCCACCCGGTACACGTGCGCCAGTAAAACCATGCGCCGCTATGGCCCACCCCACTCCACTAAGCCCTTCTCCTCCCTTGGGCCAAATAATTGTTTAAAATGTTCATAATTTTTAAGATGCAAACATCACTTATTTTTTAATTAAAATCCTTTGAAGAAAAAAAAAACTAGATTTGTGAGTTGGAGAAGAAAAGTTATACTAAAAATTGCTAGGAATATATTTTAAAATATTTTATTATGGTGTGGCATTGAACCAGGAACCCCTATGATAATTTCCACTGCCTTACATTGAATTTTGAAGCTCGGGATAATTTAGATACATGGTGTGACATAGGTTGATTTGAAAGAACTACAAAAAAAAAGAGAAAGAGACCCAAATTTACCTCTTTGGCCCGAAAGTACCTAGCGATCTAAAATCTATGAAAAGAAAATCCAAGATCCCAAACTTAAATTCTCCCCGCCACCTTTCTTTTCCCTTTGAACACCTTTAATTATTGGTTGATCGAAACACAACTCTCCACAGTTCAGATAAAAAGCCACACGTAGGGACATACCAATGTAATTTGAATCTTGGGTCGTGGATTTGGCGCCTGTTCTGCATGTTGGTGATATTGGAGCGCTGATTTACGATGTCATATATTGCAGATAACTCGAAGAAAATAGCAGCATTTGCTTACAGTTACAGGTGACATCAAGAGCGACTCTCCACCTCAATTGTCTACATAAGGGAGCTCACCTGGTGGCAAGGCTTCGCCACTCATATGACTGCAGGTTGCTTTGTTGTAGCGATAGGCTGCACTGTCTTTTTAGTCATATGCATACTGCCTAGTGCGCTCAAATAATGCAATCGGATGTTGTCAATGGCGATCATCACTACTTCTGGGCATAACAATGACTGAGCTTTGCTCGTTTCTTCCTACAATTTCTGGTTACCTGCAGTCAGCGCATTCATTGGCATGCTATCTACCTGTGTACATCAACATTGTGAGCTTGCATCTTATCGTGTCAACCAAGTGCACAACTGAAAGTTCATATCTTGAGGGCATCCAGTGGACAATAGTGTTTGAAATATTGCATAAGTATTGACCATGCCAGGAACTCCTGAAAAGGGCATATGGCCACCGCTCTCGGGTGTGATCTCCAAAAGACATTCAACAAACTTACCAGATTCAGTTTTAATTTGATTCATGTACTGATTGAACACGTCAACTTTGGGATTCATAAGAAGCTCAACCTTGGCATCTCTTACTTCTTCAGTGCATGGATCGTCCAATTACTTCTTTCAATAATAAAGATCATAGAGTTTCTATGATGATGGCCAGGGAAAACCAAAGGTAATTCATCACATGGTCCATTTGTCTATTAGATATGAATCTTATAGCATAAGAGGCTGCAATTGCGATTTTTTATTTTGCACAACAAACCAGCTAGTGCCAATTTTCACGGTTTTGTCCCCCAATACAGTGAATGCAACCGCATCGCCCTCCCTGTCATCTGTAACTGAAGTAGCAATCAGTAGCTTCCACTTCTTATTCAGTTTTTTAAAAGCTCGATTGCCTCCAGCAAGTTCTATCTGTCCAGAAAATCCTTATGTACCTGCAAACCAGACCACGAAGTATGAATTCCCCAGAAACTCATACATGTGAAGTAGTTTGTCAAAAATTTCGAAAAAGTCAAAATCCACTTGCACCTCCAGCTCGGTCTTTTCCAATCAAAGACAATACAACTGCTGGTGGATGCTCTACCTCCTCGCTAGGCATCTCCTCGACCAGCTGCATGAGCCAAGCATCGTCGAGGCCAAGCTGCGGAGGCTAGGACGCATCCTCGTCAGTGTTGACAGCGCCGCCAAGCCGGCCGGGGCGAGACGGATCACCTGCCACGTGCTGCTATCCTGTCTTGGGGAGCTCTTCGACGGCGTGTACCGTAGCCATAGCCGCTACCTCCTCAACACGCTATCGAGCGGGATGGCGTCGAGGCATAAGTTGCCGGCCTCGGCCGAGCACGCGGCCGGAGGATGGAGAACACGGCAGAGCCACATCTAACCGACGGCCGTGAGCTGCAGTTCGACGGCATCAACGTGCGTACTGGAGGCGCTACCTCCACAACGCGTTCTCGAGCGGGAAGATATCGAAGCGTAGTTTGCCCGCATCAGGCGAGCACGCTGACGGAGGGTGGATAACACCTGAACACGACAAAGCCACATCTCACCGACGCCTATGAGATGCAGTTCGACGGCAGCACCGTCCCTCCGGATTAACTTTTTTGTCTCTTTTGTTCCTTGGTCATCTTACAGCTGCTGGCAGAGATCAGGGACAGGCGTAAGGGGGCTGTGGGCGGCAAGGCAACACGCACTCGCGAGGATGCATGAGGCGGCGGACGCGGTAGTACTGCATGGTCGACCACGACTTCATCTGCCGCTCGGCGCTTGCCAGGCGACATGAGCGCCTGCGCCTGAGCCGTAGCGGGCAATTAGGACGCCAAGGTGGTCGATCTCGACAGCGTAAAGAGCCATCTTATCGTCTCGTGTGCGCGCGAGGCGGCAGAACTGGTGGAGCTGCTTCAGGACCTCGGCCGTGATGGAGCTCTAACCGGACACGTAGCGTGTTGTACCGTTCCAGGCAATCGACCTCCCCATATTTAATGCCTGTGAGAAGACAAGAAGAGGCCGACACGTCCGGGAACTCGAGATGCTGGAGTTTAGGTCTGTTTCTCGTACGTACCAAACCAATAAGGATCACAGCGATTCCGATTTTTTTAACGCACGAAAATTTATTTCGATTTTTTTGACCTACCAACACCATCGATCCGTAACTTATTAAAGAATAGTCATATGGTTTGAGTACCTACGAAACCATGAAGCTGCAACATGTAGCATTCATGCATACTCTACTATTATCCGTTTTCAAACCATGAGTCGCCCCATTTTTTCGATTGTTGTTGATGTGTTGCAAGGCGATGTCGGGTTTTAAAATCAATTTCTACAAAGCGAAATATTTGTGATGGCAGAGATTTTGAACGATGAAAGGGTGGCTGACCGCTGACTTGCTTAACTATTCGGTTGGGTCCTTTCCACTCACTTATTTGTGGTTCTATAGGGCCGGAAAAATTGAGAGCATGTTTCTTCGTAATCTTATTTTGTCGAGTGCTCTTATTAGAGGGAAGACTATGGAGACAAGTTTGTTCGCAAGAACACGTTCAAGTCTTCACAACACAAGCCCCCAAAAGGCTCTAATCATTCAAGAAAAGCACATCTCCGACGATGAGAAAGAAGATGGAGATGGAGAATCAAAACCAACTCTCCTCCCATAATTGGGCCTCAGATACATTTTTTTAGCGTCAACACTGACTTACATGGGTAGTATCTGAACGAACGCACATAGACACACACCCTTCCGTGCGTCTGCAGCCTACTACACCTACAACTCACAACACACGCCTAGAAGAGACATCCAGCCTTCGGAGCATCTCCAACGGGACGACGCAAACGAACGCTAAGCGACCGTTTGCGTCCGCCATGATCGAAAATGCATCTGGCTCTGCTCCAGCGGGGCGGCGCAAAGTGACCAGGTTGTCCACGGCGACGCAAATCTGGCCCAAATGTGCGCGGTCGTGAAAAGTATCCGCGGTGGTTGCATCCGGACCCGGTTGTCAATGACTAGGTAACCATAATATTTGTTTATTACTATTGATTAGCCAAAAGGACCATCTTACAGAGATGGTTAGTCGAGTTAATCAAAATCTACGACGGCTGTAACTACTCGCGACAGCCTACCACGGCCTGTGTTTTTCGACTCATGTGTTTTTCGACGTCGATTGGGTGTGATGGCCGACGCCGCACCGATGACCGCCATTTATAGCCCTCGTTCTTGGGCGGGAAATGGCCGCCAGGCGCGCGAACTATTCCAGCTACGACGGGAAACATGAAAACACGCGTGGGCGGGAAACCGGAGCCGCCGTGTGCGGGAACCTAACGGATGAGCGGGAAACATCTACGGCGTGCACGAGGCCGACGACGCCATTAACGTCCCATCGCCATTAGAGGCATAGCGTTATCGTTAATAGCGGGTGGGGAGGGTGATTTGGGTCAGACTGCTGGACAACCGCCCAACCAAAACAGACATACACTCCCAAACTGTCCATGTGCCGACCCAAATGGACAGAAATAGACTTTGAGTCAGTGATTTGGGTTGGCCCGCTGAAGATGCCCTTGAGCAAGTTTTTGACCGCGGGCAATGGGTTCATGTTCATCCGCTGCTTTTTTTTTTCTTTATGTGATGCATGCTTTTGTAGTTTTGGGCTAAATTGTGGTGGCGGCTTGGCGCTAGCCTGTCTCCCTGACCCGAATACACGGAGGCAAGCAGTCTGTGGGTCTGTCCAGTTCAGGCACGCCGATGCTACCACAGACGACGGAGCCAGTACGCGTCGTGTCCTGACTCGTGAGCCGTGGGTTGCTGTCTTGTGTTACTCCTAGTTTCTTCAATGTTTCTGTGGAGCAATATCTTCCATGGTTCCCGACATTCTGGTGAAACGCGAGCACAGTACATAATCTTTCTAGCGTTCAGTATTTTGAAGTTTCTTGACAATTATAGGTCCGATCTTGCGAGATAAATTGTTGGTCCTCTAATAAAAAGAGAAAACAAAAAAGAGATCGCTTCTTGCAGTCACACTCGCCCTTTTGGAGGCAATGCTTGCGTTGAGCCCTCTGTGGAAAAGACAGGCTACAGAGCAGCCTTTTGCAGCAAGAGTTTGACCTGCCAATTTTCATCTGCTCAACGCAAGACCCCCAGACACACACACACTAGCTCACTAGCACGTGGGCCATCCAAACAGCTAGCTATAGTTGTTTCTGCACAGCGGCAGGGCTTGGGTTGAAAAGTTTGAACCCGCCCTTGTTTCCCTTGGACATTTGTTCCCTTTAGAATGGCTTTATCGTGTGTACGCCTGATAGTAGGGGTTTCAGTGGTAGAAAGAGCAAAATAACTGCAAAGCCTGCAGGAAAAGGCAGCAGCCATTCCTTCCAGCCGTTGTGAGGAGAATTAATAAACATCAAGACAAAGCTCTCAAGCCTGATAAAGAAGGAGCCACGCAGAGAGTTCATCTTCGGTTGGTCTGGTTTGAGCGGAGAGCTACTCTGAGAGCGATTCAGATTACATCAAGACCGAAGGAGAGCTTGCTGCTTCTGGTTCGCCTTGCCTTGAGAGGTTAGTTTGCAAAGCCCATCCTTCATTTAAGCCCGAAAATCATCTTCTTTCTATGTTATTTCCTGTCTCTGAATCATATTAGAAGTTCCACTAGTAACTTGTTTTGGTTCTTGGTGTTTCCGTATGTAAGAAGAGAGGATGAAGCTCCAGCAACTTGTGTTGCTCGTTCTCTGCCTGCTACTGCAATTCGCGCTCGTTTCCTCTCCAAGGCCGCTCAGAGATGGTGTGGCAAAGGGAAACGACCCTGATTACGCCCCCCCGGCCAGGAAGACGGCTGATTTGCCACCCCCCACCAGAAATTGTACATGGTACGTACAGTTTCGACCCCAAACTTAAATACCTGACCTTTTAGTTTTGCCGGAGTAGCATGTATAGGATTTGAGATTTTGTTGGATTCCAGCTCTTACACTTTGGGGCAAAGGGCCGGGTGCTAACAGTATCAAATTCGTATGGGTGGGCTTTTCCACACCTTCACCTTCAAATCCGTAGGAATTTATTACTGTTGCAGCGACTTTAGACTAGTCACAATGGGAAGTATCATATACTAGTATCATGCACATGATACTAGTTTATGATACTAACCTCACAATGCATAGTATCATAAGATAATATCATAGTATCATCACATTTAATGTTTTGTAGAATCTCAATGCAAATGTGTGTACATGATGTGTTTGCCATTAAATTTTCTAGTTTTACGTGCTATGATACGGTATCATATTATGATACCACTCTCATCTCTCACCTCATTAATTGGTGTGCCACATCAGATTTTTGCCAACATGGCATGCATGATACTAGTTATGATACTCCCATTGTGGCTAGTCTTAAATATGCAACTTTGGTAATGCTACTGACACAGCTCTAGAAAGGTTCATAGGATCTCGGTTTTAGGATTTTTTATGGAAGTACCCTGTGATTGTTCTTTTTTTTTTTTTGCCTTCACTGTAATTCCAACCAGGATCTCTTGTCTTTTGCACTGATTTGGTAACGAGCACACAACATCTTGATTTTCATTTTCGTTTTTCTCAAAAAAAATATTATAGAGCATATAAACATTTAATTGTATATGACAAATCACATTTCCGTGTATTAGTCATTTGAAAGATTGTATAGTGCGGTTTGTTTTTTCACTTCAAGAATTGAAAATATATAAACTTCAACTGCATGTTATGTCATATAGATGGAAAACATAAAAGTGGAGAAATATCAATATTACTTTTAGTTTCCTTGATAACAGGAATTATATTGTATATATTTATACCTAATAAGATAAAATGAAAATATTTTGTCACATATCGACAATATTTTATCATATATACTCATATCCAATCACGAATTGATCGAATCCAATTCTTAGAAGTACAAAACACTTGAAATGAGTATAGTGACTTGTGCGTCTACTAATCAGTTCTTGAGAAAATAAATTATCATTTGAAACTGGCTACACATTTGAACAACTAAGCGGGAGTTCGATTGTCTGGGCTCATTTTCGCGTTGTCATGGGGACATGCTCTAGGGGGGAGGCCCGTTCGAAACGTGCATTGGGCCAAAAACTGGACATTGTTTGGTTGCTCGCGAAGCCATTTTCTGCACCGGAGAGAGAAGATAGGCCTTATTGTTTGATTGGCCTCATGTTTTTCCTAGCCTCACCTATATGGCAACATGATGACCTTACCTCACCCATAACAAGCATCGACACGTCGTCGACCATGAAGCTAGCCACCACCATGGCACCGCCGTTCACGCCGGTCACAAGCATCACCACGTCGCCGAACACGAAGACGAACACCACCATGACACCGCCGTTCACTCCCGTCACAAGCATCACCATGTCGCTGACCACGAAGTTGAATACCACAATGACATCGCCAGTCACAAGCATCACCACGTCGCCGACCACGAAGACGAACACCATTATGAAATCACCGGTCACGCCGGTCACAAGCATCACCACGTCGCTGACCACGAAGACGAACACCACCATGACACCACCGATCACGAGCATCACCACATCGCCGACCACGAAGACGAACACCACCATGACACCACCGATCACGAGCATCACCACATCGCCGACCACGAAGACGAACACCACCATGACACCGTCGGTCACAAGCATCGCCACGTCGCCGACCACGAAGACGAACACCACCATGACAACGCCGGTCACACCCATCACAAGCATCATCATGTCGCCAACCACGAAGATGAACACCACCATGACACCGCCGGGCGCGCCCGTCACAAGCATCAACCATGTTGCAGACCACGAAGCTAAATACCACCATGACACCGCCGGTCACGCCGGTCACAAGCATCACCACGTCGCCGACCACGAAGACGAACATCACCATGCCGCCACCACCATGGATTATCACCTCTCACTTGTCACCTACCATCACCACGTCGCCGTCCATGAAGATGGCAAGTGAGAAGTTGAGCAAGAGTACTACTATATTCACACATACAGTATACTAGCGAGTCACTTATCTATCCATCTATGTCCACCGAAACAAAATCTTTGAAGATGAAAGTCATGCGAAATGGTGAGGTGAACATACTCCTCAAAGGAAATTTCAAACGGTTAAGCGTGTGTGATGAATTTGGCAAAATTCACTCAAAACTTCATACACAAAATTGACGATTTACGACTGACGAAACTCGAAACCGATTGTCGGAATTGATTCATATTATCGACACACATCTTTTTCATATACAACTTATATTTGATTCGGAATATGTTTGTGTTAATTTGAAGAGAGAGTGTCTGGAGTAGTTTAAGGGAGAGTCCAGATGCCGATGTTGCATCCAGCGAGCGGAAAAGTGAAGACAACGGGACGTGCCACGTAGAAACACCCATTTTGGATGTTCCTCTGGGACCTGGTCCAAGGGTGCTTTGACAAACGGTCCATACAACAACATGGGTGAGCCCAGAAAACTATTTTTTTGATCGCTTGATGCAAGCCAAGGAGCACCCAGTCTACCAAACGGGCCCTAAAAGATGCATGGCTTCTTGGTCCACACTGCTCGTTGCTTTCTCAAAGCGCATGATCATTTTTGTTCTCCTCCACCGAACTATAAACATAAGTTTTCAGTCTAAATAAATAAGAGCAATTCATCAGTTCAAGCAAGTTTTACAGTCGCACCATCCTACAAACTGCACTGAGGCAATAAGAATGCTTAAAACTCTCAATGTCAATGCACAATCTAGTATTCATAGAACCTTTCTTCAGTCCTACTCAAATCAATGTCTACACATCCCTGAGGCGCAAGCTCGCGCCGGTTTTTATGTAGCTGCTGCATGGGCTTGATCCCTTCACCATACCCTACCCCATCTCCAGTTGCAACGAGGCAGAGCTCGACGCAGCGACACAACGTGTTGCAGTGCGCTGGTGCAAAGCAGAAGTTGTGCATCGCTCTTGGCGGGGAGATAGAGAATGGTAGGGTGGGAAAGTCGGTCGAGCTATAAACATAAGTTTTCAGTCTAAATAAATAAGAGCAATTCATCAGTTCAAGCAAGTTTTACAGTGGCACCATCCTACAAAACTGCACTGAGGCAATAAGAATGCTTAAAATTCTCAATGTCAATGCACAATCTAGTATTCATAGAACCTTTCTTCAGTCCTACTCAAATCAATGTCTACACATCCCTGAGGCGCAAGCTCACGCCGGTTTTTATGTAGCTGCTGCATGGGCTTGATCCCTTCACCATCCCCTACCCCCATCTCCAGTTGCAACGAGGCAGAGCTCGACGCAACGGCACAACGTGTTGCAGTGCGCTGGTGCAAAGCAGAAGTTGTGCATCGCTCTTGGCGAGGAGATAGAGAATGGTAGGGTGGGTTCTGAAACCCCCAATGATGCCTCCGACATCGACCTCTTCAATGCCGCTACCAGAGTCACCATTGGTGATGGTGCCAAGGCTTCCTTTTGGCTTTCTTCTTGGCTTGATGGCTCTCCACCGAAGGACCTTGCCCCCTTAATTTTCAAGGCCTCCAGAAGAAAGAACCGAACAGTTCAAAACGCTCTTGAAGGACATAGCTGGGTCGCGGACATCGACGTGCAAGCTTTCACTGTCGAACATATGGAGCAATACATTCGTCTCTGGGACCTTCTTTCGGCAGTCCAACTTTCACCCGGTACTACGGATTCCATTGTTTGGACTTTGACGCCTAACGGACGCTACTTGGCTAGCTCCGCCTACAAAGCCCAGTTTATGGCCTCTCTACCTTGCACCTTTGGGAATCTCGTTTGGAAGACTTGGGCCCCGCCCAAATGTCGCTTCTTCGCCTGGCTCGCTGTCCGGAACCGCCTATGGACGGCGGACCGTCTTGCGAAACGTGGA
The DNA here is from genome assembly GCF_022539505.1 of Lolium rigidum. Taxonomy (NCBI): domain Eukaryota; kingdom Viridiplantae; phylum Streptophyta; class Magnoliopsida; order Poales; family Poaceae; genus Lolium; species Lolium rigidum. The sequence continues at coordinate 123,374,224 of NC_061513.1, read as the reverse complement.
TGGCCACATCAGCCTACTTGCCAGCTTTGTAGATGCGTTCCCGAGACCGCAAGACACATCCTGTTTGAATGCCGCTTCTCAAAAAGGATCTGGACTGCCGCGGCAGCATGGCTCTCTTGCCCGGATCTTATCCGTTGCCTTGGCTCTGGAAGACCTAAGGTGCTGGACTACTGGCACGCCATCGCCAAGACTCCCACCTCCTCTCCCAAAGGCCTAAGAACTGCCATCATGCTCATCGCTTGGGAGATTTGGAAGGAAAGAAATGAGAGAGTTTTTAGCAATAAATCCACTCTTCCTTCGGTCATTATGCATAAGATCGGGGAGGAAGGAAAGGATCTGGATTCGGCCCGTGCCAAGAACCCTGCGCGAGCTTGTAGGCTGATCTTTTTTGGAGGGGGTATCTTTCCGTTTGGAGCGGTGGCTCCGGTCTTTTCGCCTCCGCCTGTTGCGTTGAGGTGTGATGTCGAGCTAGTTGGCCGTCGACCCGTGTGGAGTACAACCTCGGGGATGGCGTGTAGTGTCGTGTTGTATCGTTTTTCGGCCAGTTTTTCTCACAAACGGGCCAACTCTTTTCTCCTATATCAATGAAAGGCAAAGCTTTTGCCTCGTTTCAAAAAAAAAATGGTAGGGTGGGAAAGTCGGTCGATACCTACCAAGGAGTAGCACGCTCTCGTTTTTCTTTCAATTTACTCTTTAAAGTCTATCGATACGATCAATTGGGTGGAATTATACAGTGTATCGAGTCAACAAACAGACATTTTGGTTTTGTTGATTATCTGGCATTTTTTTCCTTAGTTAACATGTTGTGTACTTTGTAACCCATATTTTTCCGTGTTTTACAATAATTTATTTTTCAGTGGCATTGCTTTATAAATTCGTGTGCTTTTGATTATTACAATCCAAAGGAGATTAATGTTCAAGAGGTATCACATGGGTTACTAGAGTATATCATGCACTTTGATTTAGTTAGTATTAAAAAAAATTGCATTCCGGAGATTAAAAAAAACAGAGGGTTTATTGGATGTTATTTCATTTCTCCCTCTCATGACTGTTTTGTAGATATGTTGCTAATTTCATTAAGTGATGGTTTATTGATGTGGAGACCGAATAGCAGATGAGACTCGAGAATAAATGAACAGTATATATCTCACATTGAAATCTCTATATGTCCATCTGCAAATTGTTGTTAACCATCCGGTGTTCTTCGGGAATAGCGTAGTGATGTTTGGTTTTGATATGTCTTTTTGTATACAAATTTTCAGCGACCATGAGATCTTCTGCACTCCAAGCTCGGAGACAAGTCACCTTATTCCTTGGGTCGCATGTGTCATATCAATTCTCATTTCTTTTGTTCCAGCGTAAGTATTGTTAGCTCCGTGTTACCTTACTAAATCATATTAATTCTTGTGCCACATTATCATCAAATTACATTGAATGAACAGAAAACGTGTGTGGAGGCTACACCCACAGGACGAAGGTGATAAGCAGACCTTGTTCTGGTGGTTCCTTATCTTCAACTTCTCAGGGTATTTCCTATGGAACGGGTATACCTTGTACTGTCAATTGTTAGATTCAATAAGGGTGGCGTCAGTTGCTGGACTTGTGTCTAGTGCAGTTCTTCTTTGGAAATCATACCACAGTTTGCCACGTTATGGGGTACTGATCTTAATCTATATGTTCAGAATAAATGAATGATGTATATTGGTAATTAGTGTGACTAATTTTCTTACATGGTTTCAGGATTTGAGATGGTACAGCATCTTTTCAGCAGTCGTATTGAGCACATTATGTATTGCATCTTTACGTGATCATGCGGATATCATTGGTTGGTGTTGCTTGGGGGTTACGGTTGCTGCACATTTTTTCCGGATAGGTGCCACGGTGAGTATTCTTGGACCTGAAGTTTCAACGAGAAATATAACAACATAGTGTACTAGTTATAAGTGTGGGTCATGTAATGAAGGTGGATGAGTGAGATTGACAATCCAGTTCTGAATTAGAATGTGTTGATTTTTAGGAAAAGAATTAGAAAGTGCTGGTATATAGGGGCTAAAATCAGTGGCAGTGCCTAGAATTGTGGATAAATAGGCTCAGCCTCTGTTTTCTTTCATGCACATGTCATATAGTTCTCTACTGTACTTTGAGGGTTAATATTCGCTATAGACGATCGAAATCTGGTTAATCATTGGTCTATATCTTCTCGGCTTTTTTTTTTCAGGACTACACTAAGTTCAACAGCCTGCTCTTTTGTGCATCCTTTGTCGGGACGTTTAGTGGCTTCCTGTGGCTTTTCCACCCAGATCTGTGCGTGGCCAAACATTACAAGGTATATATTTATTATGGGAGTGCCTAATGAACAGGTAGCTGTTTAATAGGAAAAGTGTTTATTTATCTATCTTGCAAGCTATCAAACATCTGATCAAAACAGGTTAACTTATTTGATATTCAATCCACGGCAGATAACTTCATATGTGGTAAGCTGTTTCCGTGGGCTCGAAGTTTTCATGTGGTGCACTCCCAAAATAACCAAGTTATTGTCAAAGCTAGAAAAGCGGTCCAGGGATGATTGACAATAGAGGTGGCAGAAGAAACAATGGATTTGCAATCAAACAGGAGAAGCTATTGGTTGTTCTGCACTACCGAATCCAATCTGTATTTGTTATGTGACATATTTCCATTCACACTCAAGCAATCGAACTAGAAAAGCTTTTGGTTGAGCTACACTACCAAACCCAATCTATATTTGTTATGTGAACTATTATCTTCGCACTCAAGCAATGTGGTTAGCAAATTATTTTTACTGAGCCGGCTAGGCCGTATCTATCCTGGAGAGTGATACGCCTAACATCCACTTACCTATCTTTCACCACAAAAGGCTCACGAAAAAAAAGGAATGTAAATTACATTTCCAAGCTTAGAGCGCACTCCTAACCAAAAAGAAAAGATTGTAGGTTACTTGAGATGAAATGATTATGTATTTAAGTAGACTCCTAAAATATCAACCAGTATTTATCTCGAGAATTATAATATAGGCTTGGCTACTGTCGGTGTTGTGGCTTTGGGGTACCACGCCCACCTGGTCCTAGGCCCAAGCGCCGGCCCATCTACGGTGACAAGGAGAAGATCTCTCACGAGGCCTTTGCACCTCACGAGGAGAAGACCCTCGCGAGGATCTCCTCGTGAAGAGATCAACACTTAGCAGTTACGGTAGAAGAGGAAACCCCTAGCGAGGCCTCCCTCGCGGGGAACTGGCAAGGAACGCTTTCGATACTGGCGGCCGTGAAAGGAGGTGAGGCATGCAAAGGAGCGATGGTGATGATGTAAGCAATGACGAGCGTCGCAGCTGGCGCAGTGTAATATCCCGGGATTTGGGGTTACAAAAAAAAAGGAAATAGATGTATGCATTGCATTCATGCATAGAAAATCCAGGGAAATTTTTGCGCTTTCAAGTAAAACATGTCACAGTAACTGAAGTTTCACTTGACTTGGTGGAATTGAAGTAGCTCAGCAAGTCAAGCGCTATAAACCTCAATGTGACCTTTGCTAAAACCTTGTTTTGGGTAGAGATGATTTGATCTAAGGGGTTAGATCAAATGGAACTAAAACCAACACAACAACACCTAAATCAATGAGCAGTTACTTCATCTTATCAAAGACCATAACATGGCATTCCTTGCCATAACATATGAACATCTATTAAATTGCAAATCAAATAACAATAAAATGGAGAAACTATTCTTAACTTATCTTTTCCATGTCTTAAACTAATTCATGTTCCTACCATGAACCTCATGGTATTCATTCTACTAATTCTTGGATTCATGACTAGGATATAAACTCTAATATTGTTCTCTAGTTTTCCTTATTCTATTCTTCTGAATCCAAACTAAGATATATCAAAATCTAGAGAAGAGAGAGTTCTAAATCTATTAGAGAAGCAATATCAACACTCGAGGCAGACCCTTGAACATATATCCATATGATCACATCATCATCTTTAAGAAGAGCCCTAGGATATTATTCAAGATATTTCCTAGAGAGAGAGAACCCACTTATGTTAACCATAGATAGATGATCATATCATTATCTTTGGAGCATAACCTTGAGATATCAATCAAGTCATTCCCAAGTGAGAGAAACAATTGATGTCAACCTTACCTATTTAAGAATCTAGAACAAACTTTGAACTAAAGTATTATGAGATAAACCATTTCATCTTGGAGTGGTGAGATAACCAAATATCAAATGGAATAATACAATATCCATGAATTGATGAAGTAAAGTAGATACTAATCCAACTAAGTTATCCAGGTGGAGACTTAACCTTTTTCATACCAATGAGATCTTGTGAGTACACCATAAACCCTAGAACAACCATTCATATATAAGACAGCTCAAGCTATGGTGTTACACTCAAGTTAGTTGAGGCAACACTTGAATTTGAGGGAGAGAACTATCCATATATCCAGATGATTAAATCATCATTCCTTGAGAAGAACTCCAAGTGAATATCTCAGGCATTCTCCTGGGATACAAACTATTGAGGCAGCCATAGCTATGTCCATCCAAGAAAATAAAATAGAAGTACTATACCCTAGTTGATCAAGACAATACTTGATCTTAGAAGTGAGAAACCTAGTTCATGAGAGATACCTTAGGAAGCCAAACCTTGATCATTATAAATTTAGTAATGATCATAAAACCTAAGGTCTAGAATGAGTGTGATGAGAGGAAGACAATGAGGAGAGGTTAGTGAAGAATAAGTTGATCATGTTTAATGCATGATTATGCTTTGGAGATATATAGTTACCATTTAAACTTTAATATGTTAGGCAGGTATTTTTCATCACATAAAATCAGAGGGATACCATTAGCAATCCTAAACCAATTCTAATATCTCGAGTTAAGAAACAATTGGAGAATATCCAAACCTTGTTTAGCCAAGCACTTATGGTCACTCTAATTATACTTTTGTTGTCGTCAGAAACCCACCGGCGGGCAGCGACGGGCAACACCTTAGAGCCGGGAACAACCTAGAGCTGCGGCTGGCTGAGGTCCCTCCGAGCGACGGCCCGCAAAGCATTCTGGTCACACGTCCGATGCTGATGCAAGGGCGTGCCACCTGACCTATACCTGGTCAGGAAGGTGATGGAGATGCCTCGCTTAGTTTCCTCGCATGGCATACACGTAAACATTAAATACGAGCCTCGATCGGCTCTCGAGTTATCCTCGTGAATCGGCTCGGGGAGCCGATCCACCCATGATTCGTACGAGGTGCACGAATATATGGTGGTCCCGCTTGATCAAGATAAAGCTAATGAGATCTACGACGATTTAGGGTTTTCACCGCATAATCGGATCATCCTACTCACGGTTGGGCCTCGCGGCCACGCACGGTGATCGTAAGCCGATCCTAAACAAGGCCTAAAAACCAACACAAGGTTGATCCCCGGAACATCCTCGTTTAGGGCCAGCGAACGACACCCTACGTGCCGCTGGATCCTCCACCCCTTTGTAAGGCCTAACTATTGCAGATATTAAACTAATCCTTGTAGAACAAGGAGCAATCGCAACGGATCAGATCTACTAAATAATGATCAAGCGGGGTGCCGCCCCCACACCTAAGATAGGTGTGAGGGCGGCTAGACATGCGAGGGTTGCACTACGATAGCATGTTACGCGAAGAACTATGCTAACCCTAACACATCTATGATAACTACGCTGCTCGCCATCAACAAGGCTTCAGTACGAGCAACGCATGAACAACGTGGAGCTCGTAGCTGCCTAGATCGCAAGATGCGATCTAGGCAGCATGTTGCTTACCGGTAGAAACCCTCGAGACGAAGGAGTTGGCGATGCGCCGAGATTGTTTTGTTGGTTGAATGTTGGTTGTTGTTTATTCCATAAACCCTAGATACATATTTATAGTCCAGGGGACTTTCTAATTTAGGCGTACACCTAACCGTGCACGGGTAAAATTCTATCTTCTAATCTAAGATGCAATCTACTATAATTAAAGATACACGGGCAATCTAGCCCAAACCCTTCATGCGAGGCCGCTTCAGAGATCTTCCACGTGTAATCTTCCAAGCCCATCTCTCTTTCGGCCCACCTCCTGATTTGTCCAAAATCTGGTGATAACACATGCCCCCCTGGTTTTGGCAATGATAATTTCAAAACCACTCTGTTTTTTCCTTCGAAGGGTCATGTCGTGGCAGAGCAGACCTGTTGCAGTATTCTCATCATGATGCCCTGTCTTCTCAACTATTCCGCGTGATTTGACCGTTGTCTTTGGGCACCGCCTCCTCGGAAACTGCCGTGGCATTGAATTTTTTTTTACCATAGCCCCTTTATTTAACCGCTCTGAGCAGTTTGCCACTTCATCATCCTGCTCTGTTCTGGCCATCGGCACCCAAAAAACCCCCAATCTCTCATAGCCATGTCTTCCTCTTCCTCCTCTTCCTCGTCGGTCTTTTATGACTCCTCCCCTCCCGCGAGCCGACGCCGGAGTGGGGCTCGTTGGCGGCGCACGACATTCTCGCCCCGACGACGTGGGACAAGGAGGAACACGATTCCTCCATCTGGTCTGAGGATGACAAATCCCTGACCGACGGAGAGGGCGACCTTCAATTCCTCGTCGAAGGGGAAGAAGAGGCGGAGAGCGAGGACGACCGCTTCTCCTGGGACGATTTCACCTCTTCCGAGGAAGAGGGGGAGGAGGAGGACGACGACGACGACTCCCTTGAAGGTTACCCACCAGCGAAGCACCTCCGCACCTGGTGGGACGACGACAGCGAGGACGAAGATGAGGAAGATGAAGCCCCCGTAGAAGGCTACGGAAGCTCCGATGAGGAGCCTCTCAGCAGCTGCGCCGGAGGCAGCGACGACGAGGGTAGCAACGGCCCCTAGATTAGGGATCAGTAGTAGTAGTTGGCTTTTGCCCTCTTCTCCCTTGAGCAATCGGCTCTTTCTTTGTAAGGAATCCCCCTATTAATGAAGAAAATCCCTTAATTAATTTCGCTTCCTTGTCAACCTTGCCGATTGTCGAATGGGGCTGCCGTACAGGGAGCCGATAGCAGAATCATCGGCTCATATTGCGATCCGAGGCCAAGCTGTTGCCTAAACACGCAGTCCAACAGGCCTCAACAGGCCTAATTCTCGTCCAAACCATCAGAATGAACTCCTCAGCAACCCCTAAGAGATTCGTCTCACACATCATGATTTCCGGTCCGAACCGATTCTGTTAATTTGCTAGTTTGGGCTTATTCCTCTAGAGTCGATATCAGCGTATCGGCTTTGTTATTCTGAAGTCGATGCCTGCGCATCGGCTGTGATTTTTTTTTTACTGGCCGATTTTAAATCGGCCCTCACATCTTACTGCCCGTCATCCCACATGCTTGGGAAATATTTCTTGAGGTGTTTTACTGGCCGATTTTAAATCGGCCCTCACATCTTACTGCCCGTCATCCCACATGCTTGGGAAATATTTCTTGAGGTGTTGACCATTGACAGCTACTGGGAACTTTTCGCCGTCCAACTCTTCCAACATGTATGCATTACCCTTCAAGGCCTGGACAACTTTGTACGGACCATGCCAATTAGGAGACCATTTGCCATATGCCTTGTCCCTGGTTCCTAACGGCAATACAGCTCCCCATACTAGCTCACCAACTTGAAACTCCTTTGGTCTAACCTTTTTATTGTAGGCACGAGCCACCCGGGCTTTGTTCTCCTTAATCTTCTCCAACGACCAAAGCCTAAGCTCTGTAGCGTCCTCAATAGTGTCACTCATCAAGGCTGCATATTCTTCCGCTGTCGATCATTCCGAAACGTGACACGTCTTGGTCCAGCCCGTAATTTCCCAAGGCAATACGGCTTCCCGTCCATAGACAAGCCGGTACGGCGAAGTCTTTATAGCTCCATGGCACGACATGCGGTAGGCCCATAATGCTTCGACAACTTCTCATGCCAATCCCTAGGGTTCTCGTCAATTTTCCTCTTGATCAGCCTTGATCGGACTCGATTGGACGCCTCAGCCTGCCCATTAGCTTGAGCGTAGTACGGGGATGATCGGATCGGTTTAATCCCCATGTCATCGCGTAACTTCCCGAATTCTTTAGAAATAAAGACCGAACCTCCATCGGTCGTGATAGTTTGGGGAATCCCGAACCTATGAATGACGTGTTCTTTCACAAACTTGATCACATCTTCTCGATTTCACCTTTTTCATAGGGACGGCTTCCACCCACTTGGTGAAGTAATCTGTGATAACCAAAATCCATTCATGTTTTTTGCTCGACGCCGGATGGATTTTGCCGATCATATCCATGCCCCACCCCCGAAACGGCCAAGGTTTAATGATAGGGTTCATCGCTGATGCTGGTACCATCTGAATCTTCCCGAACATCTGGCACGCTTGGCACCCCTTGTAATAATTGAAGCAATCTTCAAGCATGGTGGGCCAATAAAACCCCGATCGCCCGATTAACCACTTCATCTTATGAGCCGATTGATGAGTTCCACGAGCGCCTTCATGCACCTCATGTAAGAGCCGATTAGACTCGCTGGCCCCGTGCACTTAAGTAGTAACCCTTCCAACGTCCCGTAGAACATATCGTCTCCTATGAGGACATACTTCATGGCTTTGTACCTTATCCGTTTAGGTGCCCCCGAGCCGAATCTTTTAAATAATTGAAGATTTCGGCTCTCCAATCATCCTGTTCCAGGAATTGTACTCGAACCTCCGATCCGTCGATATATCTATATAGCCTCGACGCCATTTGTGCGAGATTGTTGGCCTCGGTATTTTGGGATCTTGGGACCCAATTAAAGTTGATGTATCGAAACTGTGTCATCAACTCACGGCATTCCACCCAATATGGGAAAAGCGATTCACTTTCGCACTTATATTCATCCGTGAGCTGGTTAATCACCAACTTTGAGTCTCCAAAAGCTCTCACCGCTTCAGCTCCGGCTTCCAATAGCAACTCCATTCCCTTACGTATTGCCTCGTATTCTGCTACGTTGTTGGTGCAAGGGGTAGATAATCCGATGGAGAAGGAGTATTCCGCCCCCGAGGCGACACGAGCGGAATGCCGATGCCACAACCATCGTCACAAACCGATCCATTGAAGAACATAGCCCATGCACGTATAGATAGTGCTGCTATATTGGTACCGATCCGTTCAGCGATAAGATCGGCCAACGCTTGTCCCTTGATCGCTTTCGCAGCCGATACCGGAGATCGAATTCCGACAACGCAAACATCCACTTACCAAGTCGGCCTTTCAAAACAGGGGCCGACAACATGTGCTTGACAACATCCGACTTGCATATGACGATGATCTCTCGCCGTCAAAAGGATGTGATGAAGCTTGGTGCAGTAAAGAACAGCAGAGGCAAAGTTTCTCGACCTCGGGATATCTTGTCTCCGCGTCCAAAGCATCCTTCCGCCGAGGTAGAAAACGACCTTCTCAACGCCATCGTAGAGTTGCACCACTACCGAAGCGATGGACGTGTCAGCTACTGACAAGTAGATGTAGAACGGTCTATCTTGCTGGGGCGGAACTAGCACAGGCGGCGTCGTCAGATACCGCTTAATCTCATCAAACGCCTGTTGCTGTTCTGCCCCCCAGTGGAACTCGTCGTCAGTTTTAGTTTTTACCAGCGCCATGAACGGCTCGATTCGCCCTGACAGATTAGAAATGAATCGTCGGACGAAATTGATTTTGCCGATGAGACGTTGGAGCTCCTTCTTCGTGGTTGGCGGCTGCATGGTACGCACCGCCTCCTGACTTTTCAGGCCGATCTCAATTCCCCATTCGTGAACCAGAAAACCTAGGAATTGACCAGCCGTCACGCCAAAAGCACACTTCTTCGGATTCATTCTCAGCCCGAGTTTCCGAGTTCGGTCCAGGACGCGCCGCAGATCGTCCAAGTGTCCCTCCATGGAGACTGATTTGACTACCACGTCGTCGATATAGATCTCCACCAACTTGCCGATCAGATCATGAAATATATAATTCATGGCTCGTTGGTACGTTGCACCAGCATTCTTCAACCCAAAGGTCATGACCACGTACTCGAACAAGCCTACTGCCCCTGGTACCCTGAATGCGGTCTTGTGTATATCTTCCGGAGCCATGAAAATCTGGTTATAACCGGCGTTGCCATCCATGAAGCTCAAAACCTTGTGGCCAGCAGCGGCGTTTATCAACATTTCTGCCACGGGCATTGGATATTCGTCCTTTGGAGTGGCTCTGTTAAGATCTCGGAAATCGATGGCCACGCGCCATCGGCCGTCCTTCTTTTCCACAGGAACGATACTGGAGATCCATTCAGCATACCTGCATGGCCTAATGAATCCGGCGGCCAACATTTTCTCGATCTCTTTCTTGACTTCTTCCAGAATTTCGGCCCTCATCTGACGTGCTCGTTGTTGGAACGGCCGAAATCCTTTCTTAAGGGGGAGCCGATGCTCAATGATGCTCCTGTCCAACCCGTGCATCTCCGTGTAATCCCATGCAAAGCAATCCGGGTATTCTTTTAACAGAGCTATCATCCGTCCCCCGAGCCGTGGATCTAGCTTCTTGCCGATAAAAGTCGGTCGCGGCTTATCCCCAGGACCAATGTCGACTTCCTCCAGCTCGTCAGCCGATGTAAACCCATACCCTAGCTTTCCGTCCCCTGTGAGGTCGACGCCAAATACCGGGAGAGCAGGTGGTTCGGATGATACAGGCCGATCGCTAGAATCGGCTTCCATCTTGATCATCACCAGGATCTTTTGGCAGTGTCGGAGCCGATCGCGTGGAGCAGCTTCTTCCTTATCTTCGCTATGAGAGCAGTTGCCCTCGCCTCTATCCTCATCAGGGGGGTGCCCCAGTTCTATCATGTTGATGTTGAACGAGTATCCTGGTTGGCACCTCCCAGGGTAAGTGTCGTTAACCCTGTCAACGGCGCACGACGGTGAATTAGGCACTTCTGGTGCCGCCGATGTGAATGACGACGGTGGACGGGACTGAAGTGGCACTTTTCCTCGGTAGGTCCCAAGAGCTGGTTCTAATAGCGAGTGCTGATTCTTCATGACCTCCTTGATCATCCGAACGGCGACATGCTCCAGAGTATTCACCAGGCTCTCAGAATGGCGATGCAACGAGTGAGTCACCATGCCACTAATCTCCTGGCGCACGGCCCTGGTGCGTTCCTCCGACGGGACAGATAGGTCCACTCCATCGAGTGCGCCTTCCGGTGAGAACCCCTTCCACCTGACGCCATGTGAACGGGTTCGGTGATATGAGCCGATGAGGTCGGCTTCGAGGATGACTTTGATCTCGTCATACTTCTTCTTGAGCTTGTCCGTCAGATCCTCGTACGTGACTGGCGTGCCGTCCGCCATCTCAGATGTAGATGGCGATGTGGTTGATGTAGAAGCTTGTCCCACCGGGCGTGCCGTAATGTGTTGTCGTCGGAAACCCACCGGCGGGCAGCGACGGGCAACACCGTAGAGCCGGGAACAACCTAGAGCTGCGGCTGGCTGAGGTCCCTCCGAGCGACGGCCCGCAAAGCGTTCCGGTCACACGTCCGATGCCGATGCAAGGGCGTGCCACCTGACCTATACCTGGTCGTGAAGGTGATGGAGATGCCTCGCTTAGTTTCCCGCATGGCATACACGTAAACATTAAATACGAGCCTCGATCGGCTCTCAGGTTATCCCGTGAATCGGCTCGGGAGCCGATCCACCCATGATTCGTACGAGGTGCACGAATATATGGTGGTCCCGCTTGATCAAGATAAAGCTAATGAGATCTACGACGATTTAGGGTTTTCACCGCATAATCGGATCATCCTACTCACGGTTGGGCCTCGCGGCCACGCACGGTGATCGTAAGCCGATCCTAAACAAGGCCTAAAAACCAACACAAGGTTGATCCCCGGAACATCCCGTTTAGGGCCGCGACACCCTACGTGCCGCTGGATCCTCCACCCCTTTGTAAGGCCTAACTATTGCAGATATTAAACTAATCCTTGTAGAACAAGGAGCAATCGCAACGGATCAGATCTACTAAATAATGATCAAGCGGGTGCCGCCCCACACCTAAGATAGGTGTGAGGGCGGCTAGACATGCGAGGGTTGCACTACGATAGCATGTTACGCGAAGAACTATGCTAACCCTAACACATCTATGATAACTACGCTGCTCGCCATCAACAAGGCTTCAGTACGAGCAACGCATGAACAACGTGGAGCTCGTGCTGCCTAGATCGCAAGATGCGATCTAGGCAGCATGTTGCTTACCGGTAGAAACCCTCGAGACGAAGGAGTTGGCGATGCGCCGAGATTGTTTTGTTGGTTGAACGTTGGTTGTTGTTTATTCCATAAACCCTAGATACATATTTATAGTCCAGGGGACTTTCTAATTTAGGCGTACACCTAACCGTGCACGGGTAAAATTCTATCTTCTAATCTAAGATGCAATCTACTATAATTAAAGATACACGGGCAATCTAGCCCAAACCCTTCGTGCGAGGCCGCTTCAGAGATCTTCCACGTGTAATCTTCCAAGCCCATCTCTCTTTCGGCCCACCTCCTGATTTGTCCAAAATCTGGTGATAACAACTTTGAAATGGTTATCCTATCACTAGTAAGGGGGAACTAAACCCTAGCCCATTCATTATGGTGTCCATTCATATCTATAACCCAAGCCTATACCTCAACCCTAGTTTGTGTATCACTTGGGTGATCACAATTAAACCCTAGGCCATATTTGAGTTTCAAACCATGGGTCATTAGGTAAATATAATTGGAACCCTACAATTGCACTCTAATTAAATCTTATGCTTAATTATGGAACATAAAAATCACCAAGTGCTAAATTCCATAATTAAAACCATGTGTGGTGATTAACCACTCATCCTTATCACCAAGACCAAACCATTATAAGGATAATATCTACCCTAGATATTTCATGGTTAAATTAAAGGGATTTCTATTTTCGTGCCCTCGGTTCCTTAGTTGTGCTCAGTTTTCCCCAGCTCCTTAGTTTTTCCTCAGTTTTCCCCAAGTCCTTGTTTGAAACCCGCAGAAGCAGCTCCGACGGTAGGAATCCGTTAAGTTGACCGTTCCGTGCTGACGAGTGGGGTCGTGTTGTTTGTGGGGTCGCGTCGTGTGGGGCTAGTAGGGAGGAACCGCGTGGGACAGGACGAGACCATGTTTGTGCGGCCGTAGCGTGTGGGGCCGTAGCGTGTGGAGCCGTGTGGGTCCGGGACGTGGGCACGAGTGGTTTCTGTCTCTTTCGCCCAGATTAGTAGTTTTCAATGTACCTTTTTCCTCTCTCTCGCTCGATCTCATTCCTATTTGATAGCCCAAATTGGTAGCAAATCTAGAGCATCTTCTCCTTCTGTTTTTAACGCCATTCATTTCTTTATGCCTTCGTTTTTACCCAATCAGGTAGGAAATCTAGGGCACAAATCCAGAGAAAATATAGGATAAGCTTGCATAGAGCAGCCAACATAGCATAGATATATTCACGACAGGATCCAACAATAGTACCGATAGAACCCTACAACATAAGCTACATTTTACATGAATTTAAGCTCGCTCTACGTATAGAGCGATCACATACGAGAGTGCAAGAGGCATGTTCAACGCCTCCGGAGTTGCGCCCGTGACTCGCCCGGAGGTTGCGCAGGTGAATCCCAAGTGCTTTGTGTTTGGCCATGAACGCATGCACGTTCACCGTCGTTCCAACTCTAGCGCCGCATCCGGCAATGGATTCAGCATGATTCACCGGTGCAGCTTGAAGCTCGGTGGCGCGGAGCTTCCCGTTGCGAAGGGGCACTTGTAAATGCCTCGAGCAAAGGGGCCATCGTAATGGCCGGACTGCAGCCTCCTGAGGACGTGACGAGTCTTGGTGTGGAAGGACTCGTCGTCGTTGTCGATGTTGCTGCTCTGCACCTGTCACGTAGCACCAAAGATCGTGCAAAAAACATGGAGTCAGTTGCAACGATGATGGAATAGAGAGTGAACAAAGATCATGCATGATAATATGGGCTCGAAAAAAAGAGGTAGCCTCAGTTACATTGGACACACTTATATCCAGGATTTGAGTCAGTAAACCAAAGATCATGCACAACAAATTTGAACACACCAATTGTTTACCGACTAAACCTCGAATCAATTTGTGCCCAAATATTCATCATCATCGGCACAAATCTTAAACAAAAGCAAATCACAAGCACTAATAACGCAAGATCTAACACAAAAGGATTGAGCTAGGAACATACGCACCCTAATAACGCTAGATCTAACACAAATGGATTGAACTAGGAACAGACGAACCCTAATAACGCTAGATCTAATACAAAAGGATTGAAATGGGATAAGAACAAGGGAGCAAAGGGTTACCTCCGGCTCGTCGTCGACGATGCTGGTGTCGTAGGGGTTCTCCGGCTCGACGTACGGCACTGGTTCGTACGGGTCCCAAGCGACGGGGCCTGGACGGGGCCCGGACGGTGGCGGCGCCGATGCGCCGGCGGCCGATGCGCCGACCGGCTACGTTGGAAGCAGCGACAGGGGCCTGGACGGGGGCAGCGGCCGATGCACCGGCGGCTGATGCGCCGACAATGGGCATCTCATTCTTCTCCATCGCCGGCGGTTTTCTTCGGGGGTTTTTCTTCGATTGTGGAGAAGATGATGGGACGGGAGAGACGGTTGCAGTGAGAACGTGCGTCGAGGGAGAGGAAAAGAGCTCTATAAAGACAAAGGTGGCGTGTACCGCAACACGCGTCCGCTATGCACGGCTGCAGCGTGCACCGCGACACGAGTCTAACCCTGGGACGTTTGATGTACTCAGTTATAACCTCGGGCCTTATACGAAATTTTATCCGTACTCGCTTTCCCTCGAGTACTTAGACTGGCATGTGCAATATACTCAGTTTTACCCTCAAGTATCTAGTCAACAGAGAGTCAACAAATGAGATTAACATATCTAACTGAGGCATTTCATGCGCAAAAAAATTCAAAAAAATAAAAACATAGTGGCACCTACTCATGGAGTCTTCCTACGCAACCTGCCACCAAGAAAACCTTAACAAACATATATAAATCAAGTTTTACCACAAATTGCCACTTCTCAGAATAACTAGTGTAGCTATGAAGATGCATGGTTTTCCACTCAAACCCGTTTGCAAAACATCTTCCCCAAAAACATAGTTTGTCTAAATGATGCCATAATTGTCACACTCATGTATATTTGAATTGCAAATAATTTGATGTAGCCCAATATGAATTATATTGTACAAAACATGCATTTTTCATTTTGTAATTCTTTTTGTTTGAATTCCTTAGTCTATTTACTATTTATGTGCCCTTGGATTGTTAGTACTACTCAGTTTTGCCCTCAAGTTCTGTCACAAATGCTCTCAGAAGCCCAAACTTATCCCGATTGGTTGAGCCGTTGTCACACGGATCGACTCCACGAACCGTTGATCAACTGATCTAACGGGCAGTATACCCCTCCCCGTCTCTTCGTGGCCACCCCTCTCTCTCTCTTCGTGGCCACCCCTCTCTCTCTCTGTCGGTGGATATAGTTTTGGCTTTCGCTTTCCTTTTTCTTTTAGGGGATATTGTTTTGGCATATAGTTTTAGTAATTTTAAATGGCCCAAAAGTGGTATAATTTTGGTATAAACATGAGGCATACATATTTGCGGATTTCTGTGAATGCATTATTGTCACCCCCCTAACAATTATCAACTATCTTTCGCTTTCCTTTTTCTTTTAGGGGATATAGTTTTGGCATATAGTTTCGGTAATTTGAAACGGCCCAAAAGTGGTATAATTTCGGTATAAACATGAGGCATACATATTTGCGGATTTCGGTGAATGCATTATTTTCACCC
The DNA here is from genome assembly GCF_022539505.1 of Lolium rigidum. Lineage (NCBI taxonomy): Eukaryota > Viridiplantae > Streptophyta > Magnoliopsida > Poales > Poaceae > Lolium > Lolium rigidum. Next base: position 123,358,326 of record NC_061513.1, on the reverse strand, counting down.
CTCTAACAATTATCAACTATCTTTCGCTTTCCTTTTTCTTTTAGGGGATATAGTTTTGGCATATAGTTTCGGTAATTTGAAACGGCCCAAAAGTGGTATAATTTCGGTATAAACATGAGGCATACATATTTGCGGATTTCGGTGAATGCATTATTGTCACCCTCTAACAATTATCAACTATCTTTCGCTTTCCTTTTTCTTTTAGGGGATATAGTTTTGGCATATAGTTTCGTTAATTTGAAACGGCACACACTAATATAGTTCGGTGAGCAATGATAAGAATCCCTTGTATAAACATGAGGCATACATAAAGCATTCCAATATAGTTGGTAATTTCGGTGAATGCACACACTAACCATGAAAACAACTACAAGTACATGTAATCGAATAATGAATTTGTAACAAGTTATCCCTTGTAACAACTTCTAGCGCCTGGTGAGCAATGATAAGAATCCGATCGCAATTATACAACGTAAAAAACAACCGACTATCGATTAGCTTGCTTCTTCAACTCGATTAGCTGCCTTAACTCGCTTGTTCATTTTCTTCAGCTTCTCCCTTCACTTCCACCAGTCCTACATTGGGAGCATTAGGCATAATCGGAACGGCTCCTCTCTCCGCCGCATTCTCTACAAGCAAGTCCCCCCTCCCAAATTGCGCTCCCCAATAGCGCCAATTGATTCCTGCAATTGAAGCCTCCGAACGTACACATCGATCCACTCGAAATGCCCGCATTTCTTCGGGATCCGAAAACAACAACGGGAACCCTAAATCCCAAATTCGATGGAATAGCAAGAAAATCGAGAGAAAACAGAGAAATTGGAGCGAGATCTAACCATATCCCCCTCTCTATATGGCAAGCTCTCGCATGCAAGGAACTCACGTCCACGGTTGCCGTTCTCGTCCGTCTTACAGATCGACCACTTCAGAGGCTCCTGACGTGGGCAGTCAGGGCATCTTGTCAAAGGCACGGGTCCATACTGCGGCCATGAAGAACGGGAGGTCGAAGAGAAACTAGACATCACCCGCCCGCTCGGAGAAGGGCTGCCGCCGGCGGAGAAGAAGAACGATGGGGCGCGGGGAAAGAAAGGGGAAGCAATGGCACGAGCACGGCGCTAGGAGCTGGCTCGGGCTCCCATTTTGCAACGGTCACCCGGGTAAGCTGTGGGTCCGGCGCACTTAACGTGGACAAGTTGTGGGTCCCACGATGATCTGGATAAGTGAAGACGTGTCCACTGCGGGGCACCAACAGCGGCCCCACTTGCCAGCACCAACCAACGTCAACTAACGGGATTCCTTCCGCCCGAGCTCCTTCTGCGGGTTTCAGACAAGGTTTTGGGGAAAACTGAGGAAAAACTAAGGGGCTGGGGAAAACTGAGCACAACTAAGGAGCCAGGGGCATGAAAATAGAAATCCCTAAATTAAAACATAAATAGTAATCATTTTGGAGAAGTTTTGACATAAGTTCCAAGTCCTTAGCCAAAAAGGGAGTACATAAAATAAAGGCAAGTGACCAACTTTATCAAAGAAAAATTAAGCAATAAGGTCCACTATGAATTATTTTCTCATAAAAAGGAATACAGGTAAACGACCTTATATATTAATAAGAAATCTTACCAACCCTAACAAAATACTCTTAGAGCCAAGAGAGGGATAAGTTGAATTATCATCATTAAGAACCCTACTTGAAAAGTTAACTATATTTAAATGCAAGTGTATAACCAATATGGTTAAGCACATAATAAAGCCATACCCAGATTTCTACCATGCACAAGAAGGTAGTTTCAACTAATTTAAACAGATTTGATTCTACAAGAATAGGGGAATTAAAATGAGTACATAAAATCATGCCTAGTTGAAAATTGTAAAAAGCTTAAATATATTAAATATTTGTTCTGAACACCAAAACCATGTAATTATCATTACTATTAAGTCCTAATTAAAATATGTAAAAACATCTGCAAAGCAGAATTGAATTCAAATTTGAATTCAAAAATAAACTGAAAATAGAAAATAAAAACAGAAAAAGAAAAGGGAGGAGAGAGGACTTACTAGACTCACCTGGACGTGCAGCCACGGAGCAGCCCACCAAGCAGCCCACAAGCCGACTCAATTGGGCCCATTACCGAATCGGTATCCACGTTAAGAAGATAAACGTCATCTCCCTCTTCTCCGAGCTCGACATCACGGTGATGTCGGTTGCCACGTCCCCGACGCCGATAAGCCCGACCCCGGACGCCAATGACCATCCCAGAACCGAGGACAACTCCAGTGGCATCCGTTGCTAGTCGGTGCGCCAAGATTCCCGCCCAAATACCACGCCGACATCGTCGTGCATCCCCAACCGGCCACCACAGTCGTGCCGCCATTGTGGACCATATCGTGCCCTATAAGTGCAGAGATCGAGGAGGTGCGCGTCGACGTGTAGAACGTCTAGTGGAAGCCTAGCATCACGGGGAGGATGGAGCTAGGCCAATTTAGTCGTTCCCTTTCTCCGGTCATCATCGGAATTTGCGAAATTGAGCTCGCCACCGTCGCTAATCCTCCTCGTCGAGCATCCTATCAACATCAAGGTGAGTGTGCGCACTCAGAGACCCCTTATTTGTGCATTTTCATCAACTGTAGCATGTGATTCGACATCTCGCCGGAGTTGCTCCGCCGCGGGCATTTTTGTCGGCGACGCTCCGGTGATCCATTCGAAATCCAACACTACCACGGTGTCCAGCATGTCGAGGGGAGTCCATAGGTATTAGTTTTGCTTCCGGGGAGGCCGTAAATCAGCAGCGCCACCCTCAGTTGACCACCGGCGTTAAAACGCCGGTGACGTCAAACACCCCGGTCAACTTTGACCAGTCACCGCTTGCGTGGCAGCCAACATGGCACTGGTCCAACGGGTCAATGACTAGAGCTAGGGTCTGCCACGGTACAAAATGTTTTCCCTATTTCATTTAAATTACATAAAATATCTGAAACTTTACAAGAATTTATAAAATTAATTTTAACTCAGAAAAATACAAATGAGATATCAAAATTCTTATAAAATTAAAATCTATGCAATAAAAAATATAATATGAAATTTTTATTTTTTAATAAAAATTTAATTTTTTAACCTTTATTATTTAAGTCTTTTCTTTTATTCTTAATTCAATTAAAAGTTCAATAATTAGGAAAACCTGAAAAATTAAATAAAAAATATTAAATAAATAAATAAAACACTAAAACTAATTTTATTTTATTGTTATGTTATTAAATCTTTACTAGAGGGATTTAAACCCTAGATAATAATTATTTTAATTATTAATCCTTTGGAAATAATAATAAGATAATAAGACCATTATTATTTTTATTTCAAAGTCATTCATAATTTAACTTCATCATCAAACTATTAATTCAAAGAATTGTGTCACAAATAAGAAACTATAGTTCCATTAAGAATGTAACTAGCACCTCATAATTATGTGGAATTCTAAAACCCTAAATTCCATTAGGAACCCTAGTTCCTTTATTTCATGTGAACCTAAATTACTTCTAAACCTAAGCCCTAGGTTATAACATGTGATCATGTCACTTTCTTTCGACTTATAGATTCATAAGTAGCAACTAAGTACTTGTTCTTGTTTCCATAAAATAATAGAAGCCATAGTACTTATAAGTTGGTATTCCATGAACTCATCCAAATTAAACCTAGATGATCAAGTAGGATCAAATAAGTGTAAACTCTAGTTCCTATTACTAAAGCCACCATCCTTAAATATACATAATTAGCATCACACCATTGTGATGAACCCTAATAGCAACCATGCCCAATATTGTGCATCATATACCATACCCACTAAACCCTACTAGTGTTAGATATTTATGAACCATCCTATCTAGGAACCAACTATTTCTTACTTAGTGGATCCAATAGCAAACCCTAAACACCATAAACCTTAATTGAAATAATTCTTATTCCTTAAGAATATGTTCTTCAAAAGTTATTCTTTTGAAGTAAATAAGGAGTAGCCATCAACTCTGCTTAATAGGACCTATAAATCCTAGTTATATATCACCAGTAAAATATAACCAACCTTGATAGCAACCATATACAATTAATTTCTTACGATACTTATGCTTCACTAAAACCATACAAGCCCTAGTTATTGATGAATCAAACTTTGTTGGGATCCATCTAATCATTACTCCAGAAACTAATTAGAACCATAGGAAACCATAGAACCTCACAAACCCAGTTGTCATACTTGTTCTTTATAAAAGAACATGTTCTTCAAAAGTTATTCTTTTGAAGTATATGATAAGTAACCATTAACCATGCCCTAAAGTACTAAAACCAACAATTGTTCATTACATGTTAAGATTATACCAAATATTATTATTATGTGCTAGTAATGTTATGGTTATAATATATTGCGCCACTTGTTTATGATACCAAGTAATCAAACTTAATAAGAACCTTGTTTGTGGAATCATTCTAAAAGTGCAACACACCCCAAAGAAATCATATCAACTCACTAATCCTAAATCATCGGGGTTAGGTCACGCTTAGAGCAATTGCATCTCATACTTATGCATTATTGCATCCTTGCCAATCTTTTAAACATCGTCCTTACCGGACGATGATGCTATTTCAGAATTTGGAGTTATTGCGTATCGAAGACCTTGCCTGCATAATCTTGCAGACAAGAAAGGCAAGTTCATCGCTTGCTCATGTCAATTTGAGTATTTTTACCAAATTACTTGCAAAGTACTATACTTATCACTCTTGCATGAAAAGAAAAATTGCTAATTTCATAACTATGAATATGACTATGTGGTGGGCAATGGAACCATGGTATGAGTATGGTGGAGGTTCCATTGCAATGGGTTTATATCCATCTAGGATTAACAACAAATGTGATCCAGTGATTCTTGTGCCGTAAGATTCGTGTTAACCATAAGATCTGGAGTGGGACGGAGTAGTCAAGTGTGTTTCTTCCTCTCGTACATCAACGGATGCGCTTACCGTAGCAGTTGTGTCTTGCGAGAACAACCGTGGGTGGGGATCCCATTCTAATTCCCCACGGTAATGCGGTCTATGATGGGTTGCAACGGCCAACGAAGGTATGAAGGTTGCGACCTGATAGTTGTCGAGGTCGAAAGGTATCCAAGTGATACAGACCGGCGAGGACCCAAGGTCGGAATTGCAACAAAGGGTGGGTGTGCGAGGTCAAGGAGGAATACAATATTGATTAGGACCTTATACCGGGCCTCACACCAAGGAAGTGTGAACGAGCCTGCAACTCGGTTGGCACTAAGGTTAAGATCTCTTATGGGTAAAGCAACACACCTCAGAGTGTAATGAATCGTGACCTGTCACTCCCTGTTCCGGATTATGGAACTGCGAACGCGACCGGAAAGGAAATCCATGAAGTTCTAGACACCCGGTGAAGGCTGACGGACATAGCTCTTCAAAATAAAAGCAACCTTTTGAAGAAATGTTTACAAAAACTTGCATTGCCTATGACTTTCTGTCTATGGCTGTAGCTAGTGCATTAAACATCTCTTTCCTATAATGAACTTGTTGAGTACGCTCGTAATCATCCCACCTTAAATCCCCTGCTTAGATATGGAGACATCGAAGGAGGATCTACAGTGCAACTCGAAGGCCGAGGAATCAACAACTACTTCAAGGGGCAGGACCCTGTCAGAAGAGTCAAATACCACATCCAACAAGGAGAAAACCTAGATCAGCAATAGAAGGGAACTAGCTCCCTGAACCTAGCTCCTATTTAGCTAGAAACCCAAACATAGCCTCTATAGCTAGTCAAATTCTCCATAGATAGAGTTCATGATAAGATTAGACTACGAGTCGTTCTTCTGGAGTTTATTTGCAGTTTTACCTCATTGTAAAGTAGGAGGCTGTGTTGATCTTCTGTAAAGAGTCAGTATTGTAATTCTATGGACATGCCTTGGACCCGCACATGTTTCTGTTGTAGCACTCTGAGGGATGTAATACTAGTGGAATGGTGTTTCATTGGTGTTATGTCAACGACTTGCATACTATACCATGCAGTGGTATGCTGGGACACCACAGTTGGTATCAGAGCAAATGCTTTGACCCTAGGATTAAAACCTTTTAAAGGAGACCTATAGGTTTGGTAGTGTCCATAGGAGGTTGTCTTAGCTAAACCAAATCTTCTTATGACTTGAGATGGGTATTCACTTGAGAATAATCTTGACACACTTGAGTCAACCTTTCTTACCTATATTTCCTAAAGTAAAGTTAGTTAGCTAATAACAAACATGTAGCACACCATTAAATCCTTAAAACCATAGATGAGTAGACCATAGTTGGTATACAATACATGGTAGTACAAAGGGAGGATACAACCATAAGGAAGATATCCTATTGGAAGATGTATACTGATGGCGTGTAACTCACACGTTCGTTGGGAACCCCAAGAGGAAGGTATGATGCGCACAGCAGCAAGTTTTCCCTCAGAAAGAAACCAAGGTTTATCGAACCAGGAGGAGCCAAGAAGCACGTTGAAGGTTGATGGCGGCGGGATGTAGTGCGGCGCAACACCGGAGATTCCGGCGCCAACGTGGAACCTGCACAACACAAACCAAGTACTTTGCCCCAACGAAACAAAGTGAGGTTGTCAATCTCACCGGCTTGTCGTAACAAATAATTAACCGTATTGTGTGGAAGATGATTGTTTGCAGAAAACAAGTAAAACAAGTATTGCAGTAGATTGTATTTCAAGAAAGAGAATTGGACCGGGGTCCACAGCTCACTAGAGGTGTCTCTCCCATAAGATAAAAGCATGTTGGGTGAACAAATTACAGTCGGGCAATTGACAAATAGAGAGAGCATAACAATGCACATACATGTCATGATAAATATAGTGAGATTTAATTGGGCATTACGACAAAGTACATAGACCGCTATCCAGACATGCATCTATGCCTAAAAAGTCCACCTTCAGAGTTATCATCCGAACCCCTCCAGCATTAAGTTGCTAACAACGGACAATTGCATTAAGTATTGCGCGTAATGTAATCAATAACTACATCCTTAGACATAGCATCAATGTTTTATCCCTAGTGGCAACAGCACATCCATAATCTTAGAACTTTCTCACACGTCCCGCATTCACGGAGACATGAACCCACTATCGAGCATAAATACTCCCTCTTGGAGTTACTAGCATCAACTTGGCCGAGCCTCTACTAATAACGGAGAGCATGCAAGATCATAAACAACACATAGGTAATAACTTGATAATTAACATAACATAGTATTCTCTATCCATCGGATCCCGACAAACACAACATATAGTATTACGGATAGATGATCTTGATCATGTTAGGCAGCTCACAAGATCCAACAATGAAGCACAATGAGGAGAAGACAACCATCTAGCTACCGCTATGGACCCATAGTCCAGGGGTGAACTACTCACTCATCACTCCGGAGGCGACCATGGCGGCATAGAGTCCTCCCGGGAGATGAATCCCCTCTCCGGCGAGGTGCCGGAGGAGATCTCCGGAATCCCCCGAGATGGGATTGGCGGCGGCGGCGTCTCGCAAGGTTTTCCGTATCGTGGCTCTCGGTACCGGGGGTTTCGCGACGGAGGCTTTAAGTAGGCGGAAGGGCAGGTCAAGAGGCGGCACGAGGGGCCCACACTACAGGCCGGCACGGCCGAGGCTTGGGCCGCGCCGCCCGTAGTCCGGCCACCTCGTGGCCCCACTTCGTCTCCTCTTCGGTCTTCCGGAAGCTTCGTGGCAAAATAGGACCCCGGGCGTTGATTTCGTCCAATTCCGAGAATATTTCTTTACTAGGATTTCGAAACCAAAAACAGCAGAACAAAGAATCGGCACTTCGGCATCTTGTTAATAGGTTAGTTCCAGAAAATGCACGAATATGACATAAAGTGTGCATAAAACATGTAGATATCATCAATAATGTGGCATGGAACACAAGAAATTATCGATACGTCGGAGACGTATCAGCATCCCAAGCTTAGTTCTGCTCGTCCCGAGCAGGTAAAACGATAACAAAGATAATTTCTGGAGTGACATGCCATCATAACCTTGATCATACTATTTGTAAACATATGTAATGAATGCAGCGATCAAAACAATGGAAATGACATGAGTAAACAAGTGAATCATAAAGCAAAGACTTTTCATGAATAGTACTTCAAGACAAGCATCAATAAGTCTTGCATAAGAGTTAACTCATAAAGCAATAAATCAAAGTAAAGGTATTGAAGCAACACAAAGGAAGATTAAGTTTCAGCGGCTGCTTTCAACTTATAACATGTATATCTCATGGATAATCATCAACATAGAGAAATATAATAAGTGCAATAAGCAAGTATGTAGGAATCAATGCACAGTTCACACAAGTGTTTGCTTCTTGAGGTGGAGAGAGATAGGTGAACTGACTCAACATAAAAGTAAAGAGAATGGTCCTTCAAAGAGGAAAGCATCGATTGCTATATTTGTGCTAGAGCTTTTATTTTGAAAACATGAAACAATTTTGTCAACGGTAGTAATAAAGCATATGAGTTATGTAAATTATATCTTACAAGTTGCAAGCCTCATGCATAGTATACTAATAGTGCCCGCACCTTGTCCTAATTAGCTCGGACTACCGGATCATCACAATACACATGTTTTAACCAAGCGTCACAATGGGGTACCTCCATGCCGCTTGTACAAAGGTCTAAGGAGAAAGCTCGCATTTTGGATTTCTCGCTTTTGATTATTCTCAACTTAGACATCCATACCGGGACAACATGGACAACAGATAATGGACTCCTCTTTAATGCGTAAGCATGTGGCAACAATTATTATTCTCATATGATATTGAGGATATATGTCCAAAACTGAAACTTCCACCATGAATCATGGCTTTAGTTAGTGGCCCAATGTTCTTCTCTAACAATATGTATGCTCCAACCATAAGGTGGTAGATCGCTCTTACTTCAGACAAGACGAACATGCATAGCAACTCACATGATATTCAACAAAGAATAGTTGATGGCGTCCCCGTAAACATGGTTATCGCACAACAAGCAACTTAATAAGAGATAAAGTGCATAAGTACATATTCAATACCACAATAGTTTTTAAGCTATTTGTCCCATGAGCTATATATTGCAAAGGTGAATGATGGAATTTTAAAGGTAGCACTCAAGCAATTTACTTTGGAATGGCGGAGAAATACCATGTAGTAGGTAGGTATGGTGGACACAAATGGCATAGTGGTTGGCTCAAGGATTTTGGATGCATGAGAAGTATTCCCTCTCGATACAAGGTTTGGGCTAGCAAGGTTATTTGAAACAAACACAAGGATGAACCGGTGCAGCAAAACTCACATAAAAGACATATTGTAAACATTATAAGAATCTACACCGTCTTCCTTGTTGTTCAAAACTCAATACTAGAAATCATCTAGACTTTAGAGAAACCAAATATGCAAACCAAATTAGCAAGCTCTAGGTGTTTCTTCATTAATGGGTGCAAAGTATATGATGCAAGAGCTTAAACATGAGCACAAAAATTGCCAAGTATCACATTATCCAAGACATTTTAGCAATTTACTACATGTATCATTTTCCAATTCCAACCATATAACAATTTAACGAAGAAGAAACTTCGCCATGAATATTATGAGTAGAGCCTAAGGACATACTTGTCCATATGCTACAGCGGAGCGTGTCTCTCTCCCATATAGTGAATGCTAGGATTCATTTTATTCAAATAAAACAAAAACAAAAACAAAAACAAACCGACGCTCCAAGCAAAGCACATAAGATGTGATGGAATAAAAATATAGTTTCAGGGGAGGAACCTGATAATGTTGTCGATGAAGAAGGGGATGCCTTGGGCATCCCCAAGCTTAGACGCTTGAGTCTTCTTAGAATATGCAGGGGTGAACCACCGGGGCATCCCCAAGCTTAGAGCTTTCACTCTCCTTGATCATATTGCATCATACTCCTCTCTTGATCCTTGAAAACTTCCTCCACACCAAACTTAGAACAACTCATTAGAGGGTTAGTGCACAATAAAAATTAACATGTTCAGAGGTGACACAATCATTCTTAACACTTCTGGACATTGCATAAAGCTACTGGACATTAATGGATCAAAGAAATTCATCCAACATAGCAAAAGAGGCAATGCGAAATAAAAGGCAGAATCTGTCAAAACAGAACAGTTCGTATTGACGAATTTTAAAATGGCACCAGACTTGCTCAAATGAAAATGCCCAAATTTAATGAAAGTTGCGTACATATCTCAGGATCACGCACATAAATTGGCTTAATTTTCTGAGCTACCTACAGGGAGGCAGGTCGAAATTCGTGACAGCAAAGAAATCTGAAACTGCGCAGTAATCCAAATCTAGTATGAACTTTACTATCAAAGACTTTACTTGGCACAACAAAACACAAAACTAAGATAAGGAGAGGTTGCTACAGTAGTAAACAACTTCCAAGACACAAAATAAAAACAAAGTACTGTAGTAAAAACCATGGGTTGTCTCCCATAAGCGCTTTTCTTTAACGCCTTTCGGCTAGGCGCAGAAAGTGTAAATCAAGTAACATCAAGAGACGAAGCATCAACATCATAATTTGTTCTAATAATAGAATCATAAGGTAACTTCATTCTCTTTCTAGGGAAGTGTTCCATACCTTTCTTGAGAGGAAATTGATATTTAATATTACCTTCCTTCATATCAATAGTAGCACCAACGGTTCGAAGAAAAGGTCTTCCCAATATAATGGGGCAAGATGCATTGCATTCAATATCCAAGACAACAAAATCAACGGGGACAAGGTTATTATTAACCATAATATGAACATTATCAACTCTTCCCAAAGGTTTCTTTTTAGCATTATCAGCGAGATTAACATCCAAATAACAATTTTTCAGCGGTGGCAAGTCAAGCATATCATAGACTTTCTTAGGCATAACGGAAATACTTGCACCAAGATCACATAAAGCATTACAATCAAAATCTTTAACCTTCATATTAATGATGGGCTCCCAACCATCCTCTAGCTTTCTAGGAATAGAAGTTTCAAGTTTTAGTTTTTCTTCTCGAGCTTTTATGAGAGCATTTGTAATATGTTTTGTGAAAGCCAAGTTTATAGCACTAGCATTAGGACTTTAGCAAGTTTTTGTAAGAACTTTATAACTTCAGAGATATGGCAATCATCAAAATCTAAATCATTATGAGCTACAGCAATGGGATCATCATCCCCAAGGTTGGAAAAAATTTCAGCAGTTTTATCACAAGCAATTTTAGCAGTTTTTAGCAGTTTGAGCAGTTTCTCGCGCTTTGCATTAGAAGTGGAAACATTGCTAACACCAATTCTTTTATTAGTAATAGTAGGAGGTGCAGCAACTTGTGTAGCATTAGCATTACTAGTGGTGGTAATAGTCCAAACTTTAGCTACATTCTTCTCTTTAGCTAGTTTTTCATTTTCTTCTCTATCCCACCTAGCACGCAATTCAGCCATTAATCTTATATTCTCATTAATTCTAACTTGGATGGCATTTGCTGTAGTAACAATTTTATTTTCAATATCCCTATTAGGCATAACTTTCGATTTCAAAAGATCAACATAGAGGCAAGACTATCAACCTTAGAAGCGAGAATATCAATTTTATTGAGCTTTTCCTCAACAGATTTGTTAAAAGTAGTTTGTGTACTAATAAATTCTTTAAGCATAGCTTCAAGTCCAGGGGGTGTATTCCTATTATTATTGTAAAAATTCCCATAAGAATTAGCATAACCGTTACCATTATTATAAGGATATGGCCTATAGTTATTACTAGAATTGTTCCGATAAGCATTGTTGTTGAAATTATTATTTTTAATGAAGTTTACATCAACATGTTCTTCTTGGGCAACCAATGAAGCTAATGGAACATTATTAGGATCAACATTTGTCCTATCATTCACAAGCATAGACATAATAGCATCAATCTTTTCACTCAAGGAAGAGGTTTCTTCGACAGAATTTACCTTCTTACCTTGTGGAGCTCTTTCCGTGTGCCATTCAGAGTAGTTGATCATCATATTATCAAGAAGCTTTGTTGCTTCACCAAGAGTGATGGACATAAAGGTACCTCCAGCAGCTGAATCCAATAAATTCCGTGAAGAAAAATTTAGTCCTGCATAAAAGGTTTGGATGATCATCCAAGTAGTCAGTCCATGGGTTGGGCAATTTTTAACCGAGAGATTTCATTCTTTCCCAAGCTTGAGCAACATGTTCAGTATCTAATTGTTTAAAATTCATTATGCTACTCCTCAAAGATATAATTTTAGCAGGGGGATAATATCTACCAATAAAAGCATCCTTGCATTTAGTCCATGAATCAATACTATTCTTAGGCAGTAGATAGCAACCAATCTTTAGCTCTTCCTCTTAATGAGAAAGGGAACAATTTTAATTTTATAATGTCACCATCTACATCCTTATACTTTTGCATTTCACACAATTCAACAAAATTATTAAGATGGGCAGCAAGCATCATCGGAACTAACACCGGAAAATTGCTCTCGCATAACAAGATTCAAGAAAGCAGGTTTAATTTCAAAGAATTCTGCTGTAGTAGCAGGTGGAGCAATAGGTGTGCATAAGAAATCATTATTATTTGTGGTTGTGAAGTCACACAACTTAGTATTTTCAGGAGTATTCATTTAGCAACAGTAAATAAAGCAAACTAGATAAAGTAAATGCAAGTAACTAATTTTTTTGTGTTTTTGATATAGAGAACAAGGCAGTAAATAAAGTAAAGCTAGCAACTAATTTTTTTTGTATTTTGATTTAGTGCAGCAAACAAAGTAGTAAATAAAACTAAGCAAGACAAAAACAAAGTAAAGAGATTGCGATGTGGAGACTCCCCTTGCAGCTTGTCTTGATCTCCCCGGCAACGGCGCCTAGAAAAGAGCTTGATGGCGTGTAACTCACACGTTCGTTGGGAACCCCAAGAGGAAGGTATGATGCGCACAGCGAGCAAGTTTTCCCTCGAAAGAAACCAAGGTTTATCGAACCAGGAGGAGCCAAGAAGCACGTTGAAGGTTGATGGCGGCGGGATGTAGTGCGGCGCAACACTAGAGATTCCGGCGCCAACGTGGAACCTGCACAACACAAACCAAGTACTTTGCCCCAACGAAACAGTGAGGTTGTCAATCTCACCGGCTTGCTCGTAACAAAGGATTAACCGTATTGTGTGGAAGATGATTGTTTGCGAAAAACAGTAAAACAAGTATTGCAGTAGATTGTATTTCAGTAAAGAGAATTGGACCGGGGTCCACAGTTCACTAGAGGTGTCTCTCCCATAAGATAAAAGCATGTTGGGTGAACAAATTACAGTCGGGCAATTGACAAATAGAGAGAGCATAACAATGCACATACATGTCATGATAAATATAGTGAGATTTAATTGGGCATTACGACAAAGTACATAGACCGCTATCCAGCATGCATCTATGCCTAAAAAGTCCACCTTCAGGTTATCATCCGAACCCCTCCAGTATTAAGTTGCTAACAACAGACAATTGCATTAAGTATTGCGCGTAATGTAATCAATAACTACATCCTTAGACATAGCATCAATGTTTTATCCCTAGTGGCAACAACACATCCATAATCTTAGAACTTTCTGTCACTGTCCCAGATTCACGGAGACATGAACCCACTATCGAGCATAAATACTCCCTCTTGGAGTTACTAGCATCAACTTGGCTAGAGCCTCTACTAATAACGGAGAGCATGCAAGATCATAAACAACACATAGGTAATAACTTGATAATTAACATAACATAGTATTCTCTATCCATCGGATCCCGACAAACACAACATATAGTATTACAGATAGATGATCTTGATCATGTTAGGCAGCTCACAAGATCCAACAATGAAGCACAATGAGGAGAAGACAACCATCTAGCTACTGCTATGGACCCATAGTCCAGGGGTGAACTACTCACTCATCACTCGCGGAGGCGACCATGGCGGCGTAGAGTCCTCCGGGAGATGAATCCCCTCTCCGGCAGGGTGCCGGAGGAGATCTCCAGAATCCCCCGAGATGGGATTGGCGGCGGCGGTGTCTCAGTAAGGTTTTCCGTATCGTGGCTCTCGGTACTGGGGTTTCGCGACGAAGGCTTTAAGTAGGCGGAAGGGCAGGTCAAGAGGCGGCACGAGGGGCCCACACTACGGGCCGGCGCGGCCGAGGGCTTGGGCCGCGCCGCCCTATAGTCCGGCCACCTCGTGGCCCCACTTCGTCTCCTCTTCGGTCTTCCGGAAGCTTCGTGGCAAAATAGGACCCCGGGCGTTGATTTCGTCCAATTCCGAGAATATTTCTTTACTAGGATTTCGAAACCAAAAACAACAGAAAACGACAGAATCGGCACTTCGGCATCTTGTTAATAGGTTAGTTCCAGAAAATGCACGAATATGACATAAAGTGTGCATAAAACATGTAGATATCATCAATAATGTGGCATGGAACACAAGAAATTATCGATACGTCGGAGACGTATCATATACCAACACATGTTATGGTTAAGTAAGAGTTATCCAGACCTGTAATAGGAGTGATATCAATTGATGAAGATAAGTATATCAAGAAGATATCCTACTAGAAGATGAATACCAAGACAAGTAATGGGTAAGTAAAATCTATCCAAACTTGTGAAAAAACTGATACTAAGTAATAAATACAAGTTATATGAGGTAGTATAGACCATGACGAGTCAATCATGGGAGGTAAGGAAGAGAGATAGGAATAAAACATGTTTATTTACATTATAGAGATAGTAATCACATATGATTCACCTGAGAATCAAGTTGTGGTGGACTAGAACATCATAAATACTTAGGAGGAGTACAATATGAAGCCAAGTGTTAAACAATAGTTCAAGATTTATGTTCCAAAATCATGGAACTATGCCATGTATACCAGGACCATAGAATTGGATAGGAATTGTTGAAGAACAATATTCTAGCAACACATGGAAGTATAGGAGCTATGCTCTAATAGTTATGTGTTTAGAATAGCTATGTTAGAACCTAGACATATCATGTGAGGTAATCCCCAACATAACAGAAGCTAAGTTAATACTTCCAAAGGAAATTAGGTCAACCATAACTATCCTAGACCAATTTGTTTCAAGTTTATCTCATTGCAATTGTGAAGTTCAGGTAAATGTAAAGACAAATAGTAGAATGCCATATATTCGTGCTAAGTATCACGCTATAAACCTATATTATGTGGTGTTATATACTACACATCCCAGCCTGATGTTTAGAGGTGCCTTACTCAACTATTATATTCAGGCTTAAGATGATGTGTATTATATATAAACACAAAGTTGAATCTTCTTGGATTTTATTGGATTTTCATTGTTTGACTAGATCCATACATGAAGTTTGACTTTGATATGCAAGTGCATGTTGCAATATCAAGTTCTTACTTGATGTTATAGATCTAGAGGGTAATGGTATTTGTGTGAGGAAGTGACGAATTCTGAAGATTGTGAAGACAAGATGAAGGTTCACCAGAAAAAGGAAGCAAAGTTGTGGGAAGCAACCACAATACTCTTAAGGAAGGATCAACCAAAACTCATGCTAAGCCTCTACAAATGTGTACTTTAGTATGGAAGAAGCATGAAGGTGAGAAATCTGGTGATTATGGAGAAGTAAA
The DNA here is from genome assembly GCF_022539505.1 of Lolium rigidum. NCBI lineage: Eukaryota > Viridiplantae > Streptophyta > Magnoliopsida > Poales > Poaceae > Lolium > Lolium rigidum. The sequence goes on along the minus strand of NC_061513.1, from coordinate 123,342,615 downwards.
AGTAGAACCATAATCATTAAGGAAGAGGGAATGCATGGGAAATCACTTAGTATACTATATTCATAGTGTCAGCTAGTGGTTTTCTTGCAAAATAAACCCTGAAGGAAGAAAGATGATAGGTGAAATCATAGCAGATATAAGAAGACCGCAGTTGGTATAGGATCAATACTGGAAGATAAAGTAGTAGATGTCTCGTCCAGTTAATTAGAACCTATAAAAGAGTTCACTTTTGGGTTATCAAATAGCCACAATTGTTATCAAGTAGTCAACAATTGGATTATTTAACAAGAAGTTGTGAACAAATAAAATCTTGTCAGCCAAATAACTAAAATCTAAAACCATTTAGTAGAAGGATTCACATTGGATGTCCACAATTGAGTGGATACACCACAAAGATTCTTCGCGAGACCTTAGAAGAGTACAAACCATAAGCTAGACATAGACCATTATTCTAACCATAAGTTCAATGGTTGGAAGAAAAGGAGTTTGAAGACCATAAGAAAACTCCAAGGCTGGGAGTAAAGATTGAGTTGGATGTACCAAGACTCAATATTTTGAGCGAGATAGAAGATGAAGGTCTGAACTGAGAGGAAGTTCGATCTTATTTTCATAAGATTGTTGGACACTACTTTCAGAAGGATGTCAAACCATAAGCCGAGGTTTATAGCTCGAGGAAGTAAGAATTGGACCATAACTTGAGCAAGTGAGTAATATCTACTCAGAAGTATGAAAGCTCAAGTAAACTAAGGTTAATGAAGTTGGACAAAGGAAATATTGGAGACCAAATATAGCTCAAGATGGCCAAAGACCGAAGAAGATTGACCATACCAAAAGCAAAGGATGACTGAAAGATTCCTTTCATGGAACCTAAAGGAACCAAAATAGTTATAGGTATCAACCATAATCCATGATTGGGTAGACTAAATGAGTCTAATCCATTCTTAGTAAAAGAAACCATCAAGACCATTCCCATGGTAAATACCTTACTAGGTACCATTACTGTAGTTTTAGCTGGTAATGGGAAACAGAACCAACATTAAACAAATCTTGTAGAACCAAGTTTTTGGGATAACCAGTTAGCAGTATGTTATCAAATTAGTCTTCAGTTAAGACTATCAACACCAGAAGAAGTCTCAATAATTGTATCTTCAAGGAGAAAGGAAACAAGCTTATAATATTGGAGGAAATGATGGAAGTGAAGGGTAATAGTTGTTTAGTGGCAAACACTATTGGATTCCAGGAAGAATCTGGACTAGGAATATATTCAATTATATCCAAAAAAATCACCATGGAGGTCGAGAAAAGTTGTGGTCTGCACAAGTCAGATCCACACCCCGAAACGTGAGAGAGTTCAAACTTCGAGGACGAAGTTTAGTTTAAGGGGATGAGACTGTAATATCCCAGTATTTGGGGTTACAAAAAGAAAGGGAATAGATGTGTGCATTACATTCATGCATAGAAAATCCAGGGAATTTTTGCGCTTTCAAGTAAAACATGTCACAGTAAGTGAAGTTTCACTTGACTTGGTGGAATTGAAGTAGTTCAGCAAGTCAAGCGCTATAAACCTCAATGTGACCTTTGCTAAAACCTTGTTTTGGGTAGAGATGATTTGATCTAAGGGGTTAGATCAAATGGTACTAAAACCAACACAACAACACCTAAATCAATGAGCAGTTACTTGATCTTATCAAAGACCATAACATGGTATTCCTTTCCATAACATACGAACATCTATTCAACTGCAAATAAAGTAACAATAAAAATGGAGAAACTATTATTAACTTATCTTTTCCATGTCTTAAACTAATTCATGTTCCTACCATGAACCTCATGGTATTCATTCTACTAATTCTTGGATTCATGACCAGGATATCAACTCCAATATTGTTCTCTAGTTTTCCTTATTCTATTCTTCTAAATCCAAACTAAGATATATCAAAATCTAGAGAAGAGAGAGTTCTAAATGTTTTAGAGAAGCAATATCAACACTCGAGGCAAACCCTTGAACATATATCCATATGATCACATCATCATCTTTAAGAAGAACCCTAGGATATTATTCAAGATATTTCCTAGAGAGAGAGAGAACCCACTTATGTTAACCATAGATAGATGATCATATCATTATCTTTGGAGCATAACATTGAGATATCAAACAAGTCATTCCCAAGTGAGAGAAACCATTGATGTCAACCTTAGCTTTACCTATTTAAGAATCTAGAACAAACTTTGAACTAAAGTATTAGGAGATAAACCATTTCATCTTGGAGTGGTGAGATAACCAAATATAAAATGGAATAATACAATATCCATGAATTGATGAAGTAAAGTAGATACTAATCCAACTAATTTATCCAGGTGGAGACTTAACCTTTTTCATACCAATGAGATCTTGTGAGTACACCATAAACCCTAGAACAACCATTCCTATATAAGAGAGCTCAAGCTATGGTGTTACACTCAAGTTAGTTGAGGCAACACTTGAATTTGAGGGAGATAACTATCCATATATCCATATGATTAAATCATCATTCCTTGAGAGGAACTCTAAGTGAATATCTCGGGCATTCTCCTGGGATATAAACTATTGAGGCAACCATAGCTATGTACCTCCAAGAAAGTAAAATAGAAGTACTATACCCTAGTTGATCAAGACAATACTTGGTCTTAGAAGTGAGAAACCTAGTTCATGAGAGATACCTTAGGAAGCCAAACCTTGATCATTATAAATTTAGTAATGATCATAAAACCTAAGGTCTAGAATGAGTGTGATGAGAGGAAGACAATGAGAACAGGTTAGTGAAGAATAAGTTGATCATGTTTAATGCATGATTATGCTTTGGAGAGATATAGTTACCATTTAAACTTTAATATGTTAGGCAGATATTTTTCATCACATAAAATCAGAGGGATACCATTAGCAATCCTAAACCAATTCTAATATCTCGAGTTAAGAAACAATTGGAGAATATCCAAACCTTGTTTAGCCAAGAACTTGTGGTCACTCTAATTATACTTTGAAATGGTTATCCTATCACTAGTAAGGGGGAACTAAACCCTAGCCCATTCATTATGGTGGCCATTCATATCTATAACCCAAGCCTATACCTCAACCCTAGTTTGTGTATCACTTGGGTGATCACAATTAAACCCTAGGCCATATTTGAGTTTCAAACCATGGGTCATTAGGTAAATATAATTGGAACACTTGAATTGCACCCTAATTAAATCTTATGCTTAATTATGGAACATAAAAATCACCAAGTGCTAAATTCCATAATTAAAACCATGTGTGGTGATTAACCACTCATCCTTATCACCAAGACCAAACCATGATAAGGATAATATCTACCCTAGATATTTCATGGTTAAATTAAAACATAAAATAGTAATCATTTTGGAGAAGTTTTGACATAAGTTCCAAGTCCTTAGCCAAAAAGGGAGTACATAAAATAAAGGCAAGTGACCAACTTTATCAAAGAAAAATTAAGTAATAAGGTCCACTATGAATTATTTTCTCATAAAAAGGAATACAGGTAAATGACCTTATATATTAATAAGAAATCTTACCAACCCTAACAAAATACTCTTAGAGCCAAGAGAGAGATAAATTGAATTATCATCATTAAGAACCCTACTTGAAAAGTTAACTATATTTAAATGCAAGTGTATAAACAATATGGTTAAGCACATAATCAAGCCATACCTAGATTTCTACCATGAACAAGAAGGTAGTTTCAACTAATTTAAACAGAATTGATTCTACAAGAATAGGGGAATTAAAATGAGTACATAAAATCATGTCTAGTTGAAAATTGTAAAAAGCTTAAATATATTAAATATTTGTTCTGAACACCAAAACCATGTAATTATCATTACTATTAAGTCCTAATTAAAATACGTAAAAACATCTGCAAAGCAGAATTGAATTCAAAAATAAATTGAAAACAGAAAAAGAAAAGGGAGGAGAGAGGACTTACCAGACTCACCTGGACGTGCAGCCCACGGAGCAGCCCACCAAGCAGCCCACAAGCCAACCCAATTGAGCCCGTTACCGAATCGTTATCTTTACTATTAAATGGGAGTTGGTCGTTTGACACTCAACGCACTTTGCTGGTCGTCATTAAAGCAATCTGGGTCGTCGAATCACCATCTCAACGTCCGGACCAACCTACACCGTCCGATCTTACCTCAACAACCATACAATTAGTACAACAAATAAGCAATTTTGTTTTGCGGGGGAACAAATAAGAGAATTTGGAAAGATATCATATCTTTCTGCATAAATTTTCACGTCAATCGTGGAAAGTCTTTATAGCGGCATCCTATTAACCATCCCAGATTGACCTCCATCCTCGTCTCTTTGCGCCAAAGGCCGTAGCTGTATTCTCCCGTGATTCATGGAGCACGCATCACAGGATCAGAGTAAGACAATACGATACTACTCCTCCCGACACCCCTCTCGCGCATCCATCCACCACGTTGCTTAGCACGTCGCCGCGCGCAGACCACCTCGCCCAACGCTCATTCCGTCGCCGGTCAGACCACCCCACCCAGCGCCACCGCCACCGCGTCTAGGTTCCCGCTGTACAGTCACCGTTGCGTCGATGTCCCAGCTGTGCTGCCACTGCGATCATCCGCCATGTATTTCGTTGCGCCGCTGATGGACCCTTCGCTATAGCACTCGTCCTTGGAGTTGTTCGGCCCGCCGCCTAAAGGAACGGTTGCCGCTCCCGAGGCTGATCCCCGAAGCACAACTCTGCCGTCCTCCTCGAAGCCGGTGACGAGAAGCCACCACCCAAGCTGAAGAATCTCTTTGCCGGTACTAGGTAGGTTGGATCCAGATTTGATCCATCTGTTCGCCACTTGTGACTGATGCCTACGTTCATGGATGACATGGTTCAAAAAAAATAGTACGTCTAACTAAATCAGTAAATCCCTTGGGACCCTTTTTTTTTTGAGAAACACAGTACAAACGCAGACGCTCACATACACGCGCATACACTCACCTCTATGAACGCACACACGCACACTCTACCCCTATGAGCACCCTTTCTTGATGATGCAGTAATTTATATGATAGATTTGCATCACGGAAATGTATGATGTTCAATTCTGAAAAGTATGTTTGTGTTTGCCTCTCTGTAGTTTTTCTTTCACTGCTTAATCCCCTTTAATTACCTGCTCAAGCATGACATGTTTGATGAAATTTCCATGGGTGTGTTGCTCTAATCTCTGTTGCACCTTCTCCATGTGTAACATTTCTATGGATGCAACTTTTGGGCGTTCTGCATGATCACGCATGATATTTTACAATTCTACTTGCTTACATGTCCTTTAGAGATGAGCACTTCCGAATTCTGATGCTGCACACCGCGATGATACTCCAAACCTGCTGCCTCCATGGTGATAGATATTGATTTTTTTTTCAAAATGAGGGATAAAACCCTAGCCTCATCAGAGTGATGCACACAACTTTTTATTGCAAAGTTTTAAAGTTTTGAAAAGTACTATAATTAGTATTACAAACTCATGGATCGCTCAAAGTGATAATATGAATAAGCCGGCAAAAGAGAAAATACAAAGAAACTCTATAGGCATCTTGTATCCTATTAGAATGATGCCAACTACCTTGGCTGAAGATAGCTCGAATGACCGCCATCAATTGAGTGCATCCAGAATCCATATTGATAGATATTGATAGTTTCCCTCCCCTAAGGAATGCATATTGATAGTTACCCTGATTTCATGCATGTAGTACCGAATCAAAAGTGATGAGCTATAATTCATGTTTTCTTTCAGCACTGTATTGACTGTGTGTCCAGTCGTGTAGATGAAACAACAGTTCTGGTTGGTAATAACATGTTGTTTGAACATAAGAGGCCAACAATGCACAATATTTGGTTGATTGAAAAAACTGGATAAAAATTCAACTAATCATGTTCTTTAGATTATTTTCTCAACAGTTTGCTCTGAATTACCACTACTGTAGGATTGAAATTAGTGAGGAAGGCAGATGAATCACTCTTGTGAGGTGGGCACATTGTAAATTAATGTCATGTGACTATTATGAGAGAAGGATTGTAATTTATTTTCTTCCTTGCAATTGATCTCCTTTAGCCAACAAAGTGATGCAACTAATTAATTTTTATTATGTGTAATATTTTTCTTATTCAATTAGGGGATGTGTATTAGAGGTGGAGCTTTAATTTTCTTCAGGAGGAAAGGAATTTTGAATAACCGTAGCAACGCACGGGCATTCAACTAGTCCATGTTAAGAAGACAAACGTCTTCTTCCTCTTCTCCGAGCTCGACATCACGGTGATGTCGGTCGCCTCGTCCCCGTCGCCGATAAGCTCGACCCCGGATGCCAATGACCATCCTAGAACCGAGGAGAACTCCAGTGGCATCCGCTGCTAGTCGGTGCGCCAAGATTCCCGCCTAAATACCACGCCGACATCGTCGCGCATCCCCAACCGGCCACCGCAGTCGTGCCGCCATTGTGGACCATATCGTGCCCTATAAAGCCACCAGGAGGACCGCCGTGCTTCCCTTGTTCATCTCCGCCATGCCAATCCCTCTCAATCTCTATGTATCTCTCGCCATCTTCGTTTACTGGCCGACGGTGTCGAGCAAGGAATCGGCAACTGGAGTCGCCCCAGCATAATGCAGAGGTCGAGGAGTTGCGCCTCAACGTGTAGAACGTCTGGTAGAAGCCTAGCATCAAGGGGAGGACGGAGCTAAGCCAATTTAGCCGTTCCCTTTCTCCGGTCATCATCGGAATTCGTGAAATCGAGCTCGCCACCATCGCCAATCCTCCTCGTCGAGCATCCTATCAATATCAGGGTGCGTGTGCGCGCTCAGAGATCCCTTATTTGTGCATTTTCATCAACCGTAGCATGTGATTCAAGATGTCGCCAGAGTTGCTCCGCCATGGGCATGTTTGCCGGCGACGCTCCGGTGATCTATTCAAAAATCCAACGCCACCACGGTGTCCAGCGTGTCCAGGGGAGTCCGTAGGTATTAGTTTTGCTTTCGGGGAGGCCGTAAATCGGCGGCGCCACCCTCAGTTGACCGCCGGCGTTTAAACGCCGGTGAGGTAAAACACCCTGGTCAACTTTGACCAGTCACCGCTTGCGTGGCAGCCAACATGGCACTGGTCCCATGGGTCAGTGACTAGAGCTAGGGTCTGCCACGGTACAAAATGGTTTTCCTATTTCATTTAAATTACAGAAAATATCTGAAACTTTACAAGAATTTATAAAATTCATTTTAATTCAGAAAAATACAAATGAGATATCAAAATTCTTATAAAAATAAAATATATCCAATAAAAATATAATATGAAATTATTATTTTTTAATAAAAAATTAATTGTTTAACCTTTATTATTTAAGTCTTTTCTTTTATTCTTAATTCAATTAAAAGTTCAATAATTAGGAAAACCTTAAAAATTAAATAAAAACTATCTATCTATCTATTATATACTAAAAGCAAAATAAGGATGTTTTTCGAGGCACCAGGTTAATCCACATATGCTATTAAAATATACTAGCAAAAGTGCCCATGCATTGCATATTTTTTTTACATTTTTCAAATATGCAAAGTTATTTTTATTTATTGAAGTTTAATTAGTAGAATCCTTTTGTAGACGTGTAGCAGTATATACATTTTTTTTATTTGAATTAGTATTGAACTACCTATTTTTGTCTCTCTCACTCTTATCCTTATTTTGTTCTATGGCCCCAGGCACAGCATTCTTCCGTCCCTTCCTCTTTCCTCTGCTTTGAGGACCACGGCTCTCCTTGTCCGATCCCAATCCTCCACAGCTCCATTATAGCCATGAACTCGTCCCTGCTGGCTGTGGCGGCCTCTTGCGGCTGGCGCACGGAGCGATTTGTGCGGGGCGCCGTCTGGGCTTGGCGTGGATGGGCGTTCGGCTGGCGGTGTTGACCCGCTGTTGACCGCGGCGAGTGGAGGTGGTGTGGTAGCGCGGGGCAGTGCCGGGGCTGGCTCTAGGCAGCGCGGGCCAGGCCAGCGGCTCGATTGTGGTGTGCGCTTGTGCTGGGTGGATCAGGCTGGGGTGCAGGTGCCTACAGGAATGATTGTGGCGGCTTGAATTTGTCTTGGCGGCACAGCAGGCGGCATTTCCGGTCAATCGGTGTTGAAGTGGGGCGTCATTTGCAGTGAGTACCACCGGTATGTCCATTATTGCCTGCATTCTTTCCAGTTTTGTTAGCTTAGTTTGTATTGGATGTTAAGTTAGATCTTACCTATAACTCTTTCTTTGTGTCTAATTGACAGTATGATGAACGATATGCACAAAGTAAATTGCTGTTTAAGTTGGACATGAGCTATCAATTTTTAGTTGTAGTAAATAGCAATCAAGAGAAATATGTTGTTGGATCAATCTATTTGCATTCATATAAGTGCAGAAACCCTTGGATGATTATTTTTACTGGTAGTACATACATAATATTTGTTATAAATGCGACAAGAGGACACAGGGGAGACAAGTGTTTTAACGTGGAAAACCCTCCAATTAGAAGGGGAAAAAACCACGGACGAATCTTTATTCCCAAATGCTAAATAGTGCTCGGATGCTGGTTGTCAAGTTGAGCACTCGTTTTTTGACCGTTCGATCGAGTTGATCCGCGCTGCCCCGTCGTCCCGTTCCGACACCATCACACCTGGGATCCAGCCTGGCCGCCAACCGCCTCCTCAGTCCTCTCCCTCAACCCGATGTGCGTCGCCGTCTCCCCAGCCAAGCTCCGGCCAACACAACCGCGCGCGAACGTCCTAGTGCTGCGCCGCTCGCCTGACGGCGGACTCGCTCCACCCCGTGCGTGAGCGCCGTCGCCGACTCGGCCGCTGCCCACCATGCTCTGGCCAGTACCACCACGCGCGCCCGCGCGTGCCTGCACCCGCTCCCAGCATGTGAGCGCCGCCCTGGATCCCCGAGGAGCTCCTGTCCGTAGTTTTGGCCTCCTCGTCTCCGGTGACCGCAATCGCTCCTGTGCTCGTGCGTCGCAGATGGCACGCTGCCAAGGCCTCATCGCGCTTCCATCTCGCCCTTGGCGCACGGCTGCTGCTCCTCGCCGCGAACCCGGGGATCCAAGCGCGTGTGGTGGTGCTCGTCGCGCACCATCTCAGCCCCGCTGCTACTTCAGAGGAAAGGGGGTCGAGGCAGCACTCTGCGTCGCGCACGGTCTCGGCTCCGGCATACGTCGCCTCAAGCTCCGGTAGCCGTCACGGAGATCGGGTTGGACGAGCTCGCCGCGCTGCTACTTCGAAGCAAAGGGGATCGAAGCGGTCAAATTGGGGAGGAACCTTATCTCTTCGTTTCTTTTACATTGTAGTGTTCCAACTTTGACGAATTTACACACAAGTACGTACAATTGTCCTTGCAGCCTTCTAGGCTTAGTTGAATGTTGCATTTTAACCCCGCCCACCGTCCATGCATCGGAATTCGGACATCGTAGTTCAGTCCTTGCTTATGAGCTTGAGGCTGCGTGTAGGACATAAACTAGTTTCACGTATGAGCTAAGATTGACCACGTCACTAAGTTGGCTTCTATCGTAGACACTAAATTGTTTCTTTAGTTGCAAACCATGCAGCGAGGGAAGACTGCAACTAAAAACACCACCGAAGATAATTTATTTAGGCTTAATTAAGTTTTGCACTTTAGTCCCTTCGGCCAAAAGATCAGGAACCACACGCGCTCAATATCCTCGCTATGTGCTAAGTCATTTTTGTACGGCTGTATTATTGGTTTCACATATGAGCTAAGTTGTATATACCACCATTGCCAAATTGCATACGTCATATGTTGAGTTGTCGACCTCTACACGAGAGTGGCAACAACTTATTTTAAGGTGTGGTGGTACCTATAAGTACATGTATCCTACCATGCTAAGTTATCTACGATGGTGCTTAGTTTCCTATCGTGGTGTCGCAACTTCTCTTCATCTCGATTGATTAGCTCATGTCGCTGAAATATGCCAAGTTAAACAGTCTTCCCACCATCTCGACCTCTCCATTGTCCTAGAGCTCCGAGCCGCCACCTGTTCGGCCTAGCTCCACAAAGGGATAAGCACCGTCCATATCAAAGTGGTATCATGTTCATCTTCTTGCAGCTCTTGTAGTGCCCCGTGTCTTGGCTTGCGGGACCGACACATTTGCGGTGATCGAGAATCGAGATGGAGTTGTACCTCACGGCGGCTGCCATGAAGACACAAAATTTGTTTCTTCACACATGTGCTAAGTTATATTCTTACCGACGATATTATTGGTTCCACATATGAGCTAAGTTGTATTTTTCACTCAAGAAATTGTTCACTCACACATTTGCTAAGTCGAGTTCGAAGACGATAAATTGTTGCTTCACACATGTGCTAAGTTGCATACCCAAAATTGTTAAGTTGCATACCCACTGGTGTTAAGTTGTATACCCACTATGATTAAGTTACATCCATTGTCCAATATAGTTTCACCGCATCTAAATTGTGTACCACCACTAATAAGTTGGCTAGAACCATTATGGTAAAGTTGCACATCGGTGTCTTGAACTTGCATGTTCATGCGTCTAAGTTGCCTAGTGTAGTACTAACTTTAGTAGCATTGTCGTATCTCACTGGTACCAAGTTAGCTACCTCATAAACCAAGTTGTCAACAATAATAGTGGTACTATGAAGTTGCCGACTATTATTATTGAGTTGAGTATCTCGAAAACTAAGTTGTCTACAAAATACAGAAAAATAATGAACTTGTCAATCACCATGCCTAAGTTGTATACTACTAGTACTAAGTCGGCTAGCATCAATGTATGGATGTTGTGTATCTTTCTTGTGGAGTTTCCTACTACTGCGGCCTAAGTTGTGTACTGTTTTATTATAAAGTTGTATTTTGTTACTACTAAGTTGTCTAGTTACCAACGATATACTATGAATTATGGTTGGGGCACTAGTAGTGGAATGTTGCAAGTCTCATTACTACGAATTATGGTTGGGGCACTAGCAGTGGTAAGTTGCATGCCATATATGCGAAGTTGCATCTCGCGTAATTTGTATTTCCATAGTGCTAAGTTGCACATCCATTATTACTTAGTTGTATACTTTCTAGTGGTAAGTTTCATATATACGCATTATTGCATTATTGCTAAGTTGTATAATCCTGGAGCTAAGTTGTGTGCCCCATATGTGAAGTTGCTTCTCGTGCACCACACATAAGTTGTGTACCATTAATACTAAGTTGGCTAGCACTAATGTGGTGAAATTGGAGTTCATTATCGTGAACTTGTGTATCACCGTGTCTAAGTCGTCTACCAGTAGTACTAAGTCAGTTGGCATCACTGTCTGTGAATAGCGTACCATTATCGTGAAATCGCATACCGATGTACCAAAGTTGCACACTATTTGACATGAAGTTGTATTTTCGTTGCTACTAAATTATCTACATCGAAAACAAAGTCACTAACAGTATTAAAAAGTATGGTTGACAACTAGTAAAGCAAAATTGATGTCTCAATACTATAGTGTTGATGACAGGTTTTGTTGACTAAGTTGGTACAAAATATATAAAAAAACAGTGTAACTAACTCTTTGTACGAAGTTGCTTTGTCGCAATACTAGAGTTGCTTTTCCATAACAACTGAGTTGGTTTTCGAAAAAAAAGGTTTAGCAAAACATATGCGAATGGGATCTAGTTTCGAAGATCTCGCCATGAGAGACCCAACCGTGAAAACGGATTGTAATTCGGGCAAATGGTTTAAGAGTTATGACTTTTTAAATTTTCTCCCGTATGAAATTAAATGCACACGTGATGTTTTGAGGGGATTTATATGAGCTGTAATAAACCTTCCCTTTTTAGACGTGTGATCTTTCCTTTTAGAGGTGAGTGCTAGGATGAACAAATGAGCATCCAGATAGGGTGGATGCTGCCTAGCCACGTCCATCTTTATTATATCAAGAATGTTTACAGAATACAATGGGTTTTATAAATGGTGTTGACAATCTGTTTGTCCTATTTATTGAGTACTTCTTTGTAAACAATGTTCTTCGTGTATGTCTCGCTTGTACTGATGTCGTTCTTCTTCTTTTTCTTGTTCCCCTTGTTCTCTTTTTTCTTGTCCTTCTTCTTGTTGTCATCCTCCTGTTCATCAGTTGTACCTATTAGTACCTTGATGTTTGTTGTCGCCGTTGCTCTTGACAGCGCGACATATAGTTGACCATGTGAGAAAACCGGTTCAGGTAGGTAGATACCTACATTTGGTATTGTCTGGCCTTGTGCTTTGTTTATTGTCATTGCGAAACTGAGCCTGACAGGAAATTGTTTCCTCTTGAAACGGAATGGGAACATTTCATCGTCTGAGGGGCATAATGGTATTCGAGGCAAGAAAACTCGTGTTCCAGAATGCTGTCCTAGCACAATCTCTGCATCAATTGCATTTTTCTGGAATCCACGCACGACCAACCTTGTGCCATTGCATAGGCCATTAGCAGGGTCTATGTTCCTTAGTAGTATGATGGGGCAATTAATCTTGAGCTTTAGCATATGGGGAGGCAGTCCGTTCGGGGTAAGCGCGTTTAGGAAATCTTCTGGATAGTAGCCATGTGGGTCTTCTTCTACAGAGTCGAAGCTGTGATACACTATCTCATCCCCTTGAAATCGATCAATCATTTTTAGGTTGATACTGTCTACGCAGTCATTCTTTGTGGCTAAAATTGCTCTTGATGTGATATATTTTGGATCTTCCAGGGAAGCGCCGACCGTTTTGTAGATATGGTCGATGAGTGTATCCAGGCCATTATCATTGTTTGGCACACATATACTTGTAGGTAGAAGTATTTCATCGTTATCGTTAGTCTTCTCGGTTCCGTTTCCAATGCGTAGTAGGTATTCGGCAAACCCCAGGTCGTTCTGAGCCCTCATGTTGCGAACAAGCTTCATTTGTCTCATGCATTTCCATAGCTCTGATCTGCTCAGCGACGCGTCTACTATCTGGGCTCTTGTACCCTTTCGGACAACGGGGAGCACTTGTCTAAAGTCTCCTCCAAATACGATTGTTTTCCCACCGAATGGAAGATCTGGTCTGTCCATTATGTCTCTCATGCTTCTGTCCAGTGCCTCAACTGCCTGCCTCTTTGTCATTGATGCTTCGTCCCATATTATTAGAGATGCCGCTTGGAGTAGCTTGGCTGTCCCACTTTGTTTTGTGAATCCACAAATAGCCCCATCGTCTATTCTTAGTGGAATCTTGAACCTCGAGTGTGCGGTTCTCCCTCCAGGCATTATGGAAGCTGCAACCCCTGAAGTGGCTGTCGCCAGAGCAATTTTGCCTTGATCGCGTACCGTGGCTAGGAGCGCCCTGTAAAGAAATGTTTTTCCCGTGCCTCCTGGCCCATCGACGAAGAATACGCCTCCCCTTTGGCTTTCAATTGTTGCTAGAATTTCGTCGTAGGCTGCCTTCTGTTCTTTGTTTAGGTTCTTATGTAAAGATTTGTCCTCATTGTTGACCTCGATTGATGACTCCTCGGCCATCTCCCTAGGTATGCCGTCTGTCGTGTCATGCTCCTCGTCGATATCTGGCATAAGATATGTACCAACACATGTTATGATTATATAAAATTATCCAGACCTGTAATAGGAGTAATATCAAGTGATGAAGATAATTAAGATATCCTAATAGAAAATGTAGACCAAGTTAAGTAATGAGTAAGTAAATTATCCAAACTTGTTAAACAACTGATAGTAGATAATATGTACAAGTGATATGAGGTAGTATAGACCATGATGAGTCAACCATGGGAAATAAGGAAGAGTGATTGGAATAATAAATGTCTACTTATATGGTATAGTTAGTAATCATATATGATTCACCTGAGAATCATTATGTGATGGACTAGAGCCTCATAAATATTTAGGAGAAGTACAACAAGAAGCCAGCTGTTAAATAATAGTTCAAGAGTTGTGTTTCAAAACCATGGGAAGTGTGCCAAGCACATCATGACCATAGTTTTATGATAGAAACACTTGGGAGTATCTGAGCTATATTCCAATAGTTGTGTATTTAGAGTAACCATATTAGAACTAGTGGTATCATACAAAATAGTCCCCAATAGCACTTATATATGGTATAATACTTTGTTAGTAATTCCAAACAAAACTAGGTTAACTTTAACTATCCTAGACCACTATGTTTCAAGTTTATCTCATTGCAAATGTGCAATTAAGGTAAATGGTGAGACAAATAGTAGAGTTCCCTATAGTCGTGCTAAGTATCACGATATAAACCTATCTTATGTGGTGTTATATACTACACATCAGAGCCTGATGTTTAGAGATGTCTTACTCAACTATTATATTCAGGCTTATGATGATATGTATTATAAGCACAAAGTTGAATCTTCTTGGATTTTTATTGGATTTTCATTGATTGACTAGATCCATACATGAAGTTCGACTTTGATATGCAAATGCATGTTGCAATATCAAGTTCTGACTTGATGCTATAGATCTAGAGGGTAATAGTAATCGTGTGAGGAAGTGACGAATTCTGAAGATTTTGAAGACAAGATGAAGGATCATCAGATAAAGGAAACAAAGTTGTGGGAAGCAACCACAACATTCAGAAGGTAGTACCAATCAAAACTCATGCTTTACCTCAACAGATGAGTACTTTAGTACATAAGAAGCGTGAAGGTGAGAAATCTGGTGAGAAATCTGGTGATTATGGAGTAGTAGAAGGAGAACCATAGTCATTATGGAAGAGGGAATGCATGGGAAATCACTTAGGATACTATATTCATAGTGTCAGCTAGTGGTTTTCTTGCAACAATAAACCCTGAAGAAAGGAAGATAACCTATGAACCCATAGCAGATATAAGAAGACCATAGTTGATACCAGAATACCACAATTGGTATAGGATCAATACTGGAAGATAGAGTAGAAGATGTCTCGTCAAATTGATCAGAACCTATAATAGAATCCATTTTTAGCTAACAAATAGCCACAATTGGTATCAAGTAGTCCATAACTGGATTATTCGTACCAAGAAGTTGTGAACAAATAAAATTTTGTTAGCCAAATAACAATGAACTATAATCATTTAGTCGAAGGAATCCACATTGGATGTCTACAACTGAGTGGATATACCACAAACATTCTTCGTGAGACCTTAGAAGTACAAACCATAAGCTACATCTAGACCAATATTCTAACCATAAGTCCAATGGTTGGAAGAAAAGGAGTTGAAGACCATAAGAAAACTCAAAGGGGTAGTGCAAAGATTGAGTTGGAAGTATAATGACTCAATACTTTGAGCAAGATAGAAGATGAAGGTATACACTGAGAGGAAGTTTGATCTTATTTTCATAAGATTGTTGAACACTACTTTCAGAAGTATGTCAGACCAGAAGCCGAGGTTTATACCTCGAGGAAGTAAGAAGTGGACTATAACTTGAGAAAGTGAGTAATATTTACTCAGAAGTACGAAAGCTCAAGTAAGTAATCATAAAGAAGTTGGACGAAGAAAATACCATCGACCAAATACAGCTCAAGAAGGCCAAAGACCGAAGGAGATTGACCATACCAAAACCACAGACTAATAGAATGATTCCTTTCATGGAACCTAAATAACCCAAAATAGTTATAGGTATCAACTATAAATCATGATTGGATGGACTAAATGAGTCTAATACATTCTTAGGAAAATAAACCATCACAACCATTCCATGTTAAGTACCTTACTTAGTACCATTATTGCAGTTTTAGGTAGTAAGGGAAAACAAAGACCTATTTATCAATTAGCAGTTTATTATCAAATTAGTCTTCAGATAAGACTAGCAGCACTAGAATAAGACCTAATCATTGAATCTTCAAAGAGAAAGGAAACAAGCTTATAGAGTTGGAAGAAATCAAAGAATCAAAGTAAGAACCATGGTTCAGAGACAAACCCTAATGGATTCCAGGAAGAATCTGGATAAGGGATATATGCAAATATATCCAACAAGATCAATACGGAGTTCGAGAAAAGTCGTAGTCTGCACAAGTCAGATCCACACTCCGAAACGTGAGAGAGTTCAAACTTCGAGGACGAAGTTTAGTTTAAGGGGGTAGAGACTGTAATATCCCAGGTATTGGGGTTACAAAAATAGAGGAAACAGATGTGTGCATTGCATTCATGCATAGAAAATCTGGGAAATTTTCGCGCTTTAAAGTAAAAACAATCACAAGAATCGAAGTTTCACTTGACCTTGGTGGAATTTAAGTAGCTCATCAAGTCAAGCGCTACAAACCTCAATGTGACTCTGTTAAAACCTTGTTGTGGGTAGAGATGATTTGATCTAAGGGATTAGATCAAATGGAATTAATATTCAACACAACAACACTTTACTCAATGATCAATTGCTTGATCGTATAAAAGATTATAATATGGTAATCCTTGTCATAACATATGCACACCAATTCAATTACAAATCAAGTAACAATAAAATGGAGAAAATATTCCTGACTTATCTTCTCCATGTCTTAAACTAATCCTTGATCCTACCATGAACCTCATGGTATCCATTCCACTTCAACATTGGAAATGTAACAAGGAGATCCACTCAAGAAATATAATTCTTCTCTATTCCAAATAGTTATACATCAAACCTAGAAAGGTGAGAGTTCTATTATAATTATTAGAGAAGCAATAACAAGCCTTGAGTTAAACCTTGGATGTATAGTATTCAAATCATCATCTCTAAGAGAAACCCTAGGATATCATCCAAGACAATTCCTAGAGAGATAAACCATTTATATTTAAAATAGACATTGATGATCACATCAATCTCTATAGAGCCTAACCTTAAGTTAGTATTAAAGTCCTTCCCAAAATGAGAGAGACCATTCATACCAATTCCAGCCTTACTTATTAAGGAATCAAGGACAACCTTTGAAGTAAAGAATTAGGAGGTAAACCATTTCATCTTGGAATGGTGAGATAACCAAATACCAAATGGAATAAGACTATACCCATGAATTAGTGAAATAAGGATAGGACTAAACCAACTAAGTTAGACAATTCAATCTTTAGCTTAGCTACCTAAATAAATATTAGGAGTACACCATAAACCCTAGAATAACTGTTCCTATATGAGAGAACTCAAGTTATGGTGTTATACTCAAGATAGTTGAGGCAACACTTAAATCTAAGTGAGAGAACTATCCATATGTCCTGATGATTAAATCATCATTCCTTAAGTAGAACTATAAGTTATTATCTCAGGCATTCTCCTGGGATATAAATTATTGAGACAACCATAGTAGGTCCATCTAGAAAGTAAAATAGAAGTGCTATACCTTAATTGATCAAGACAATGCTTGATCATGGAAGTGAGAACCCCATTTAATGAGAGATCCTTAGGAAGCCAAACATTGATCATTATAAATTGGGTAATGATCATAAACCCTTAGAACTTGAGGTAGAAGATATTAAGAACCAAGTTGATCATGTCTAATCCATGACCATGCTTTGGAAATAGATAATTATCAGTTAAACCTTAGTGAGTTAAGTAGATATAATCTAGCACCTAAGATTATAGGGGTACCACTAGCAACCCTAAAAACCATTTCCAATATATTAATTGGAGAAACAACTGAATAGCAACAAACCTTGTATGGTTCAGCCCCTATAACAATCCAAATGATCTTGGATTGAATCATCCTATTAGTGGTGAGGAAGAGCAACCCTAGATAATTCAACAAGAGGTCCACCTACATTTAGAACCAATGCCCTATCCCAACTTTAACTTATGTATCACATGGGGATCACAAGTATAATCCTAGAACCATGCCTAAGCTTGAATATGAGTAAGGGGATTATTTAGTCAACCCTAAAATGAATCAAAACAACAACTTAACCTATCTTCCAAGCCATGCCTATGTAGGTGCCACTAACTAGTGTTCCAAATAAATAGTAGTCTCATGAGAGGAATAAGATCCACCTTAACCATATTAAACTAAGGGTTTAGAAGATGACAATAATACTTTAAAATAACCTTAAACAATTCTCCAAATCAATAACCACCATGAGCACATGAAATAATGTTATGAGATCATATGCTCAAATAAGAAACTAGATATTAAGCTATGCCTTGTAAATTGTTTAATGCAATGTAACAAAAGATAAATATAAAAACTTAACTATCAATAGGTAATTGGAAGGGCCTATTGAGAAATAGTTGGACCACCATAAATTGATATTGGAAATTATGACTATATAGATGCCAATTCCAAACTCTAATAGCATTTAATAAACAAGGTGTCAATACACATATAAAATATTTTTAAGATCTTATGTTAATTACATTAGTATCTTTATGCACTTCAAAAGGATCCACAGATTTAAAATCCTGCAAAACAGAATTCAAAACAAGAAATAAAAACAGAAATAAATAAAAGAGAAAAAGGCGAAAAACCTTACCAGACTCACCTGGCCACTGCAGCCCAGCACCAGAGCCCAGGAGCAGCCCAACACTCGGCCCAGACCATCACAAAACCAGCCCAACTTACCTCTTCGCTTAAAAAGATCTGGGAGGGTCGTCCTCATCCTCTCAGGGCGCATGGACGACAGCGCGACGACGTGCTCGTCCTTCCCTCTCGCTGGCGACCTCCCCTGGCTCGACGACATGACGAGGCCTCTCCAACGCAGTATAAAAGCTCCAGGACGAAAACGAGCGTCGAATTCTTCCTCTTCTCCGAAAAATTCCCCACACCCGAAACCCTAGCTGCGTCGGGTACCATTCCCGCCGGCGATTGGAGCACCCCCGAGCCAAGCTGAGCACACCATCGTCTCCGCCGTCCTCGACATGCTCTCTGTGCAAAAGGAATCGGACAGGGGCAAGATGTAGCCTCGCCGTCGAGCTCGTCTTCTCCGACAGCGGCGCCATGAAATCCGGCGAACTAGACCTCCAGCGACCTCGCCGGCATGCCCGTCGTGCTCATGGCGAGCCCACGCACCTACTGAGCTACCTATTGCAGCAAATCGTCGCCCGTAGCATCCTCACCGCGTGTGCCCGTGTCTGCCGCCGTTCGGCCTCGCCGGCGAGCAAGCTCCGGCGACCATTTTGGGGCGGCGCTGGCACCATTGAGTTCACCGCGGCGAGTTAAATCGATTGGTGTAGGTAATTCATCCGCTCGAGCCTTGGAACGGCGGCGCCGTCACCGGCAAACCGCCGGCAGTGAGCCCCTGGCCACCGTGGCAATTTTGACCTTGGTCAATGCCTGCGTGGCGGTGACTCAGTCACCGGCCCACGAGTCGTTGTCTCGTGGGTAGAAAACCGGGTGGGTTTAGTATCTCGTTTGTTTAATTTCAAATTCATGAATTGCTGCAACTTTAAATAAATATATAAAATTCATTATAACTCAGAAAAATGTAAATAAGATATTAAAATTCTAAGAAAAGAAAACTCTATCCAATAAAAATAAAAAAATGAAATTTTTATTTTTAATAAAAATTTAGTTATTTAATACTTGCTATTTAAGCCTTAAATTTTAATTGTAAATACAATTAAAAATTCAGAAATTAAGAAAACATTGATAAACTAAATAAAACCAGAAAGCAAATAAAGAAAACATGAAAACTCATTTTCTTTATTTGTTATCCTATTCAATTTCTATTAGTGGAAATTTAAACCCTAATTAATAATTACCCTAATTAGTAAATTATTTAAAAATAATAAAAAGCCAAATTGAATATTAATTTTATTTCAAAGTTATTAATAACTTCAACTTTAACATGCAGTTATTAATCATAGAACTCAATTGTAAATAGCAAACCCTAAATTCCACATGGAATGATATTACAACCATATCATTTCATGTGACTCCTAAAACCCTAAATTAATTAGGAACCCTAGTTCCATTAGTACATGTGAACCCTAAATTGTCCTAAACCTAAAACCTTAGGTTAGAACATGTGATCATGGTACCTTCTTCCAAATCATAGAACCATAGTAGCAACTAAATACTTGTCTTGTACACATAAAATGTAGAAGACCTATCACTAATATATGGGTATCCCATGTATTCATCCTCATCTGACCCAACTAATCAAGTGGGGTCAACCAAGTAAAAACCCTAGATCCTATTACCAAAGCCATCATCCTTATTAATCCCTAATTAGCATCATACCATTGTGATGAACCCTAATAGCAACCATACTTACTATTTTACACTACAGAACCCTGTTCCACTAAACCCTACTAGTGTTGGATACTTATCAACCATCCTATTTAGGAGCCAATTACTCCTTACTTAATAGAACCAACAGTAAAACATAGACAACCTCAACCCTAATTGCAATACTTCTTATTACTTAAGAAGTATGTTCTTCAAAAGTTATTCTTTTGAAGTAAATATGGAGTAGCCATCAAACCTGCTTCATAGGATCTATAAACCCTAGCCAACTATCACCAATAAGATATACCACCTTGATAGCAACTATTGGTAATTAAGATGTTTAGACTTAATTCAACCATACAAGCCTAGTAGCTGATGAATCCAACCAGGTTGTGATCCATCTACTACTTACTCCAGACAACAATTAGAACCATGGAAAACCATAGAACCTCACCAACCTAATTATCATACTTGTTCTTTATCAAAGAACATGTTCTTCAAAAGTTATTCTTTTGAAGTATATGATAATCAATCATTAACCATGCCATATAGTACTAAAACTAACCACTGTTCTTTACTTGTTAACATTATGCCAATTATCATTCTCTGTGTGCTCAATTGATTACTATACTTTATTATCTACCTGTTTATAATACCAAGTAATCACACCTGAATAAGAACCTTGTATGTGAATCACTCTAAAAGTGCAACACACCCTAAACCAATCATTATAACTCACTGATCCTAAATCATCGGGGTTAGGTCACGCTTAGAGCGATTGCATCCCATACTTATGCATTATTGCATCCTTGCCAATCTTTTAAACATCGTCCTTACCGGACGATGATGCTATTTCAGAATTTGGAGTTATTGCGTATCGAAGACCTTGCCTCGCATAATCTTGCAGTCAAGAAAGGCAAGTTCATCACTTGCTCATGTCATTTGAGTATCTTTATCAAATTACTTGCAAAGTACTATGGTTATCACTATTGTATAAAAACCAAAACCACTATTTTCATAACTATGAATATGACTAAGTGGTGGGCAATGGAACCATGGATTGTGTTGATATGGTGGAGGTTCCATTGCAAGGGTTTATATCCATCTAGGATTAAACAACAAATGTCGTCTAGTGATTCTTGTGCCGTAATACCCGTGTTAACCATAAGATCTAGAGTGGGACGGAATAGTCAATCGTATTTCCACCTCTTGTACATCAACGGATGCGCTTGCCGTAGACACTTGTATCCTGAGGGACAAGCGGTAGGCTGGGGAAGCCTAAAGTCCCCACGGTAATGCGGTCTATGATGGATTGTAAGATGTCCGGAACGGTCTATCCATGGTTGATAGGGGAGGGCATATAAAATTGTTCGGAACGGTCTACCTTAATCGGTATAGGGGAGAACAAATGCCTGGAACGGTCTCACCATGGATATAGGGGAAGAAAATCTTACAAAAGGGTGGGTGTGCGAGGTAGCGGAGGAATATGATTGGCTATGACCTTATACCGGGCATCACACCAAAGGAAGTGTGGACGAGAACTAGACTCGGTTGGCACCAAGGTTAAGATCTCTTATGGGTAAAGCAACACACCTCTGCAGAGTGTAAAGAACCGTGACCTGTCACTCCCTGTCCCGGGATATGGAACCGCGAACGCGGCCGGAAAGGAGCTCCATGAAGTTCTAGTAAACCGGTGAAGGCTGACGGACATAGTTCTTCCGAATAAAAGCAACCTTTTGAAGAAATGATTATGAAAACCTCGCATTGGTATTAGACTTTCCAGTCTAATGCCGTAGCTAGTGCATTAAACACCTCTTTCCTATAATGAACTTGTTGAGTACGCTCGTACTCATCCCACTCTTAAATCCCCTGCTTAGATATGGAGGCATCGAAGGAGGATCTACAATGCAACTCGAAGACCGAGGAGTCAACAACTACTTCAAGATACAGGACCCTGTCAGAGGAGTCAGATACCACATCCATCAAGGAGAAAACCTAGTTTAGCCATAGAAGGGAACTAGCTTCCTAAACCTAGCTCCTATTTAGCTAGAATCTATTCTTAGCCTCTATAGCTAGTTAAACACTCTACAAATAGAGTTCGTGATAGGATTAGACTACGAGTCGTTCTTCTGGAGTTATCTCGCAGCTTTACCTCATTGTAAAGTAGGAGGCTGTGTTGATCTTATGTAATAGAGTCAGTGTTGTAATTCTATAGACATGCGTTGGACCCGCATATGTTTCTGTTGTACCACTCTGAGCGATATAATACTAGTGGAACAGTGTTTCATTGGTGTTATATCAGACTTGCATACTACACCATGCAGTGGTATGCCGGGTCACCACATCTACCCCACATGAACATGGGCATTCACACATGCAAAACCCTAAATCCATGGCTTGGAGTGGGTGGGATGACATGGTGCACCAGTTCCCACAACATGGGGTCACCCAAGGGTTGTGGGCCCACTTTGTGGCCTGGGTAGAGCCGGTTTGCACGTAAACCATGTGTGCGGGTTCCCGTGAGGTAGCTAGGCAAGAAGCACATGCTTTCTTCCATGGATGGTGATGTAAGTGGTGTTTGCATGCCATGCTGAAGCAGATCCCAAAAGATGGGACCACTATGCAAACACACCGTCAGACGATCCACTGTCTTGACACCTTTTTCTGACGAGAACCCTATATTTTAGGGGTCTACCCCACATGAACATGGGCATTCACACATGCAAAACCCTAAACCCATGGCTTGGAGTGGGTGGGATGACATGGTGCACCAGTTCCCACAACATGGGGTCACCCAAGGGTTGTGGGCCCACTTTATGGCCTGGGTAGAGCCGGTTTGCACGTAAACCATGTGTGCGGGCTCCCGTGAGGTAGCTAGGCAAAGAGCACATGCTTTCTTACATGGGTGGTGATGTAAGTGGTGTTTGCATGCCATGCTGAAGCAGATCCCAAAAGATGGGACCACTATGCACACACACCGTTAGTCGGTCCACTGTCTTGACACCTTTTTCTGACGAGACCCCTATATTTCAGGGGTCTACCCCACATGAACATGGGCATTCACACATGCAAAACCCTAAACCCATGGCTTGGAGGGGTGGGATGACATGGTGCACCAGCTCCCACAACATGGGGTCACCCAAGGGTTGTGTGCCCACTTTGTGGCCTCGGGTAGAGCCGGTTTGCACGTAAACCATGTGTGCGGGCTCCCGTGAGGTAGCTAGGCAAGGAGCACATGCTTTCTTTCATGGATGGTGATGTCAGTGGTGTTTGCATGCCATGCTGAAGCAGATCCCAAAAGATGGGACCACTATGCACACACACCGTTAGACGATCCACTGTCTTGGCACCTTTTTCTGACGAGAACCCTATATTTTAGGGGTCTACCCCACATGAACATGGGCATTCACACATGCAAAACCCTAAACCCATGGCTTGGAGTGGGTGGGATGACATGGTGCACCAGTTCCCACAACATGGGGTCACCCAAGGGTTGTGGGCCCACTTTGTGGCCTGGGTAGAGCCGGTTTGCACGTAAACCATGTGTGCGGGCTCCCGTGAGGTAGCTAGGCAAGGAGCACATGCTTTCTTCCATGGATGGTGATGTAAGTGGTGTTTGCATGCCATGTCGAGCAGCATCCCAAAAGATGGGACCACTATGCACACACACCGTCAGACGATCCACTGTCTTGACACCTTTTTCTGACGAGAACCCTATATTTCAGGGGTCTACCCCACATGAACATGGGCATTCACACATGCAAAACCCTAAACCCATGGCTTGGAGTGGGTGGGATGACATGGTGCACCAGTTCCCACAACATGGGGTCACCCAAGGGTTGTGGGCCCACTTTGTGGCCTGGGTAGAGCCTGCTTGCACGTAAACCATGTGTGCGGGCTCCCGTGAGGTAGCTAGGCAAAGAGCACATGCTTTCTTCCATGGATGGTGATGTAAGTGGTGTTTGCATGCCATGCTGCAGCTGCATCCCAAAAGATGGGACCACTATGCACACACACCGTCGGACGGTCCACTCGTCTTGACACCTTTTTCCGACGAGAACCCTATATTTCAGGGGTCTACCCCACATGAACATGGGCATTCACACATGCAAAACCCTAAACCCATGGCTTGGAGTGGGTGGGATGACATGGTGCACCAGTTCCCACAACATGGGGTCACCCAAGGTTTGTGGGCCCACTTTGTGGCCTGGGTAGAGCCGGTTTGCACGTAAACCATGTGTGCGGGCTCCCGTGAGGTAGCTAGGAAAGGAGCACATGCTTTCTTCCATGGATGGTGATGTAAGTGGTGTTTGCATGCCATGCTGAAGCAGATCCCAAAAGATGGGACCACTATGCACACACACCGTCAGACGATCCACTGTCTTGACACCTTTTTCTGACGAGAACCCTATATTTCAGGGGTCTACCCCACATGAACATGGGCATTCACACATTCAAAACCATAAACCCATGGCTTAGAGTGGGTGGGATGATATGGTGCACCAGTTCCCACAACATGGGGTCACCCAAGGGTTGTGGGCCCACTTTGTGGCCTGGGTAGGGCCGGTTTGCACGTAAACCATGTGTGCGGGCTCCCGTGAGGTAGCTAGGCAAGGAGCACATGCTTTCTTCCATGGATGGTGATGTAAGTGGTGTTTGCATGCCATGCTGAAGCTGATCCCAAAAGATGGGACCACTATGCACACACACCGTCAGACGATCCACTGTCTTGACACCTTTTTCTGACGAGAACCCTACATTTCAGAGGTCTACCCCACATGAACATGGGCATTCACACATGCAAAACCCTAAACCCATGGCTTGGAGTGGGTGGGATGACATGGTGCACCAGTTCCCACAACATGGGGTCACCCAAGGGTTGTGGGCCCACTTTGTGGCCTAGGTAGAGCCGGTTCGCACGTAAACCATGTGTGCGGGCTCCCGTGAGGTAGCTAGGCAAGGAGCACATGCTTTCTTCCATGGATGGTGATGTAAGTGGTGTTTGCATGCCATGCTGAAGCAGATCCCAAAAGATGGGACCACTATGCACACACGCCGTCAGACGATCCACTGTCTTGACACCTTTTTCTGACGAGGCCCCTATATTACAGGGGTCTACCCCACATGAACATGGACATTCACACATGCAAAACCCTAAACCCATGGCTTGGAGTGGGTGGGATGACATGGTGCACCAGTTCCCACAGCATGGGGTCACCCAAGGGTTGTGGGCCCACTTTATGGCCTGGGTAGAGCCGGTTTGCACGTAAACCATGTGTGCGGGCTCCCGTGAGGTAGCTAGGCAAGGAGCACATGCTTTCTTCCATGGATGGTGATGTAAGTGGTGTTTGCATGCCATGCTGAAGCAGATCCCAAAAGATGGGACCACTATGCACACACACCGTCAGACGATCCACTGTCTTGACACCTTTTTCTGATGAGAACCCTATATTTCAGGGGTCTACCCCACATGAACATGGGCATTCACACATGCAAAACATTAAACCCATGGCTTGGAGTCGGTGGGATGATATGGTGCACCAGTTCCCACAACATGGGGTCACCCAAGGGTTGTGGGCCCACTTTGTGGCCTGGGTAGAGCCGGTTTGCACGTAAACCATGTGTGCGGGCTCCCGTGAGGTAGCTAGGCAAGGAGCACATGCTTTCTTCCATGGATGGTGATGTAAGTGGTGTTTGCATGCCATGCTGAAGCAGATCCCAAAAGATGGGACCACTATGCACACACACCGTCAGACGATCCACTGTCTTGACACTTTTTTCTAACGAGAACCCTATATTTCAGGGGTCTACCCCCCATGAACATGGGCATTCACACATGCAAAACCCTAAACCCATGGCTTCGAGTGGGTGGGATGACATGGTGCACCAGTTCCCACAACATGGGGTCACCCAAGGGTTGTGGGCCCACTTTGTGGCCTGGGTAGAGCCGGTTTGCACGTAAACCATGTGTGCGGGCTCCCGTGAGGTAGCTAGGCAAGGAGCACATGCTTTCTTCCATGGATGGTGATGTAAGTGGTGTTTGCATGGCATGCTGAAGCAGATCCCAAAAGATGGGACCACTATGCACACACACCGTCAGACGATCCACTGTCTTGACACCTTTTTCTGACGAGAACCCTATATTTCAGGGGTCTACCCCAGATAAGCATGGGCATTCACACATGCAAAACCCTAAACCCATGGCTTGGAGTGGGTGGGATGACATGGTGCACCAGTTCCCACAACATGGGGTCACCCAAGGTTTGTGGGCCCACTTTGTGGCCTAGGTAGAGCCGGTTTGCACGTAAACCATCTGTGCGGGCTCCCGTGAGGTAGCTAGGCAAGGAGCACATGCTTTCTTCCATGGATGGTGATGTAAGTGGTGTTTGCATGCCATGCTGAAGCAGATCCCAAAAGATGGGACCACTATGCACACACACCGTCAGACGATCCACTGTCTTGACACCTTTTTCTGACGAGAACCCTATATTTCAGGGGTCTACCCCACATGAACATGGGCATTCACACATGCAAAACCCTAAACCCATGGCTTAGAGTGGGTGGGATGATATGGTGCACCAGTTCCCACAACATGGGGTCACCCAAGGGTTGTGGGCCCACTTTGTGGCCTCGGGTAGAGCCGGTTTGCTCGTAAACCATGTGTGCGGGCTCCCGTGAGGTAGCTAGGCAAGGAGCACATGCTTTCTTCCATGGATGGTGATGTAAGTGGTGTTTGCATGCCATGCTGAAGCTGATCCCAAAAGATGGGACCACTATGCACACACACCGTCAGACGATCCACTGTCTTGACACCTTTTTCTGACGAGAACCCTATATTTCAGGGGTCTACCCCACATGAACATGGGCATTCACACATGCAAAACCCTAAACCCATGGCTTGGAGTGGGTGGGATGACATGGTGCACCAGCTCCCACAACATGGGGTCACCCAAGGTTTGTGGGCCCACTTTGTGGCCTGGGTAGAGCCGGTTTGCACGTAAACCATGTGTGCGGGCTCCCGTGAGGTAGCTAGGCAAGGAGCACATGCTTTCTTCCATGGATGGTGATGTAAGTGGTCTTTGCATGCCATGCTGAAGCTGATCCCAAAAGATGGGACCACTATGCACACACACCGTCAGACGATCCACTGTCTTGACACCTTTTTCTGACGAGAACCCTATATTTCAGGGGTCTACCCCACATGAACATGGGCATTCACACATGCAAAACCCGTTTAGAGTGGGTGGGATGATATGGTGCACCAGTTCCCAAAACATGGGGTCACCCAAGGGTTGTGGGCCCACTTTGTGGCCTGGGTAGAGCCGGTTTGCTCGTAAACCATGTGTGCGGGCTCCCGTGAGGTAGCTAGGCAAGGAGCACATGCTTTCTTCCATGGATGGAGATGTAAGTGGTGTTTGCATGCCATGCTGAAGCAGATCCCAAAAGATGGGACCACTATGCACACACACCGTCAGACGATCCACTGTCTTGACACCTTTTTCTGACGAGAACCTTATATTTCAGGGGTCTACCCCACATGAACATGGGCATTCACACATGCAAAACCCTAAACCCATGGCTTGGAGTGGGTGGGATGATATGGTGCACCAGTTCCCACAACATGGGGTCACCCAAGGGTTGTGGGCCCACTTTGTGGCCTGGGTAGAGCCGGTTTGCTCGTAAACCATGTGTGCGGGCTCCCGTGAGGTAGCTAGGCAAGGAGCACATGCTTTCTTCCATGGATGGTGATGTAAGTGGTGTTTGCATGCCATGCTGAAGCAGCATCCCAAAAGATGGGACCACTATGCACACACACCGTCGGACGATCCACCGTCTTGACACCTTTTTCTCGACGAGAACCCTATATTTCGTGGGTCTACCCCACATGAACATGGGCATTCACACATGCAAAACCCTAAACCCATGGCTTGGAGTGGGTGGGATGATATGGTGCACCAGCTCCCACAACATGGGGTCACCCAAGGGTTGCGGGCCCACTTTGTGGCCTCGGGTAGAGCCGGTTTGCTCGTAAACCATGTGTGCGGGCTCCCGTGAGGTAGCTAGGCAAGGAGCACATGCTTCCTTCCATGGATGGTGATGTAAGTGGTGTTTGCATGCCATGCTGAAGCAGATCCCAAAAGATGGGACCACTATGCACACACACCGTCAGACGATCGACTGTCTTGACACCTTTTTCTCGACGAGAACCCTATATTTCAGTGGGTCTACCCCACATGAACATGGGCATTCACACATGCAAAACCCTAAACCCATGGCTTGGAGTGGGTGGGATGATATGGTGCACCAGTTCCCACAACATGGGGTCACCCAAGGGTTGTGGGCCCACTTTGTGGCCTGGGTAGAGCCGGTTTGCACGTAAACCATGTGTGCGGGCTCCCGTGAGGTAGCTAGGCAAGGAGCACATGCTTTCTTCCATGGATGGTGATGTAAGTGGTGTTTGCATGCCATGCTGAAGCTGATCCCAAAAGATGGGACCACTATGCACACACACACCGTCAGACGATCCACTGTCTTGACACCTTTTTCTGACGAGAACCCTATATTTCAGGGGTCTACCCGCCATGAACATGGGCATTCACACATGAAAAACCCTAAACCCATGGCTTGGAGTGGGTGGGATGACATGGTGCACCAGTTCCCACAACATGGGGTCACCCAAGGGTTGTGGGCCCACTTTGTGGCCTCGGGTAGAGCCGGCTTGCACGTAAACCATGTGTGCGGGCTCCCGTGAGGTAGCTAGGGCAAGGAGCACATGCTTTCTTCCATGGATGGTGATGTAAGTGGTGTTTGCATGCCATGCCGAAGCCGATCCCAAAAGATGGGACCACTATGCACACACACCGTCAGACGATCCACTGTCTTGACACCTTTTTCTGACGAGAACCCTATATTTCAGGGGTCTACCCCACATGAACATGGGCATTCACACATGCAAAACCCTAAACCCATGGCTTGAAGTGGGTGGGATGACATGGTGCACCAGTTCCCACAACATGGGGTCACCCAAGGGTTGTGGGCCCACTTTGTGGCCTGGGTAGAGCCGGTTTGCACGTAAACCATGTGTGTGGGCTCCCGTGAGGTAGCTAAGCAAGGAGCACATGCTTTCTTCCATGGATGGTGATGTAAGTGATGTTTGCATGCCATGTTGAAGCTGATCCCAAAAGACGGGACCACTATGCACACACACCGTCAGACGAACCACTGTCTTGACACCTTTTTCTGACGAGAACCCTATATTTCAGGGGTCTACCCCACATGAACATGGGTATTCACACATGCAAAACCCTAAACCCATGGCTTGGAGTGGGTGGGATGACATGGTGCACCAGTTCCCACAACATGGGGTCACCCAAGGGTTGTGGGCCCACTTTGTTGCCTGGGTAGAGCCGGTTTGCACGTAAACCATGTGTGCGGGCTCCCGTGAGGTAGCTAGGCAAGGAGCACATGCTTTCTTCCATGGATGGTGATGTAAGTGGTGTTTGCATGCCATGCCGAGCGCATCCCAAAAGATGGGACCACTATGCACACACACCGTCAGACGATCCACTGTCTTGATACCTTTTTCTGACGAGAACCCTATATTTTAGGGGTCTAACCCACATGAACATGGGCATTCACACATGCAAAACCCTAAACCCATGGCTTGGAGTGGGTGGGATGACATGGTGCACCAGTTCCCACAACATGGGGTCACCCAAGGGTTGTGGGCCCACTTTGTGGCCTGGGTAGAGCCGGTTTGCACGTAAACCATGTGTGCGGGCTCCCGTGAGGTAGCTAGGCAAGGAGCACATGCTTTCTTCCATGGATGGTGATGTAAGTGGTGTTTGCATGCCATGCTGAAGCAGTTTCCAAAAGATGGGAGCACTATGCACACACATCGTCAGACGATCCATTGTTTTGACAACGAGAAACATGTATTTGAGGGGTCTACACCACATGAACAAGTGCATTCACACATGCAAATTGCAAAACACATGGCTTGAAGTGTGTTAAATGACATGGTGCACCGCTACCGACAATATGGGGTCATCCCAGGGTTGGTCAAAAAAGTGCCAGAAACAGGCTCCAAAGGTAGGGTAAACGGCCTCATTTCTAAGCATGTTTTTTTCGACCTTGTCTAAATGATCCAAATAAATTTCCTAGACATCTACTTTATATGTATAGACTGTTTTTGAAGATTTTTTTTTAGATTTTCTCTGAATTTTTTAGGAATATTTGAATATACAGCAATTTGATTGGCTGGACTCCTTTTTTTTCCTGAACACGGGTGGGGGTTCCGAGCTGGCACGCTAGGTGGACCGTTGGGCCGTGTTGCGGTCTGGCCTTATGTCCGTTGTGCAATGCGCCGGCCTAGGCCTGCATGCGCGGGAAGCGACGACGACGTCATGCATGCGCCCCGCAGCAGTGACTCAGCTATGCATGTATCGCCACGACGTCGCCATGAATGAGCCACAAAGCCCCGTTTCAGTGCGGTCGATTCAGTTGACAGCAGATGCGCCCCCCGTTTCAGTGTTAAACGACAACGACACGGGACAGTCCCTCGATTAATGTGCGAAACGGGAACGGCTACATGCACGCGTCACTCGCGTCGTTTCTCATCGCCGAACAACAATCTTCGTCTCCCACACCACATTTTTTCTAGCCTATTTATATGTCTACATTCCTCTCCCACACACCACCCAGCTCCACTCCAGATGACGGTGGTCGAGTAGCGCGGCCAGGGTGGAAGAAAGTTGAGGAGGAATTTCGTGAAGCTTGTCATGCATGTTTCTCTACTTTTTAGTTTTATCGTGTTTATTTAAAATGTCGTGTTTTTTATAAATTGTACCATGTCGTGTCCCTGGACTTATCTATGTAACGACGGTGGTAACATATTTATGTAATCTAAGTCAGTTTTTATGTGTGTTCAAACCTGTTCGTCCTCAAATGACAACTATTTCTTGTACCAAATTGTTTACAAAACCCAACAAAAAAACAAAAATATTCTAATCCACTAAGACAAGAATTTTAGCTATTTTCAATTTTTTAAGTTGTTATTCATATATATTACAAATTTAGTGTTAAGATTCATATTGAATTATCTATTTCATAATCACTTAGTGAATTAGTGAACTGTATATAATAGACTACACAAAGATCTGTGTGTTGAAAAATGTACAAACATGCGTTTAATAACCTAACGGAAGTGATAAAATGACTATAGATACCTTTCTTACTCGTAAGT
The DNA here is from genome assembly GCF_022539505.1 of Lolium rigidum. Lineage (NCBI taxonomy): Eukaryota > Viridiplantae > Streptophyta > Magnoliopsida > Poales > Poaceae > Lolium > Lolium rigidum. Next base: position 123,311,206 of record NC_061513.1, on the reverse strand, counting down.
GTCAGCATGTTTCTATCTGTCCCACTGTTTACCAGACTACCTCTGTGAGACGACTTCCCACGAGGTCTGCGGTTCGAGTCGTGGCAACACCCATTTTTTGCTTCATTTTTTTTATATTTAATATGTACCACCTGAACTTGCCTAATGGGCCTAATTTGGTTGGAGATGGCCCATTAGTCAAATCTAGATTGGGCTATCCGCTGCGATTATCGTTGCTGTCAAATGAGATAGTTGTTTCTGTTTTATATGTACCACCGTAACTAGCCTAATGGGCCTAATTGGATGGAGTTGGCCCATTAGTCAAGTCTAGATTGGGTCTGTCGTCCGTCTGCGAGTGTTGTAGCTATCAAATGAGATATTTGTTGTTGTTGACTGAGAGATTTGTTGCTGTCAAGTATCACATAAGATAACAACTCCACCCTACTGCCAACACGCTGTCTTTATATTAGATTACCAGAGGTTTTCCCCCATTTCCAGTGGAAAATACCTTATCAATTATGTACAAAACGTCTGCAACACAACTGAGCAAAACTGACAACACATTTCCTATTATTTTAGATTACCAGAGGTTTTCCCCCATTTCCACTGGAAAATACGCTTAGTTTGGCAAAATCTTTGTCACTACATCATGCTAACAGGCTAGAGCAACTACAGCAAATATAACATGCTTACCTAGCATCCAAGCACACAACAGGGCCAAGCATGCACAACACATCAGCATATGTAGTAAGCACAACATACACATGCTTAAACAATAAGCATACTTAATTAGAAACATAGTTGAACACAGCATTAACCAAGTTTCAACACCACAAGTACGATAGAGTTTTAACACAAACAAACAACTAAAGGTAGTAGGCATCGAGTAGGCGAAGCAGGTCGGCAGGCGTGGTCGACGGCCTTCCTCCGCATGCTCCTACCGCTCGGGGGCGTACTTCTTGAGGAAGAGGCCGTAGGCGGCATGCTTGGCCCCGATGTGTGCGGGTGTCCGCCCGCCGCCAACACCAGCTGTAGGTGGCATGCTGGTACATGCCGAGGAAGTCCGTCGGCATTTCCTTCGGCTGCACCAGGGGCACTTGAACCTCCCTGGGCCAAGAAGGTAGCGAATCTCCCCAGACCTAAGCCTGCGGAGAACATGCCTACTCTTCACGTCCCTATCCTCCCGGTCAGAACCGACTTCATCCGAAGGATCCTCCTGTTAAATGAAGTAAATTAGGTTAATTAGCTGCTATGGCGTACAAACAATGTAATGACTATAAATAGAAAAGGAATGAAAACAATGCAAAGTATTTATTTGTATAAATGCACATTAGTTAGTAACTATACATACCATATCTAATTTAAACAAAAACTAGTGTTTGGAATGGAACAAGTGGCAATACCACTTGGTTAGCAAAAGAAAGGCCTAGGTGGAGATAATCATTAGGTTCACAAGCCACAAGGCTTGCTATAAAAAGCACATTGCCCAACAGATAAGCTTGTACATCACCAAAGGACTCAACATCAACATGTGCAGTTCATCAGTTCATCCACAAACCAACCATCACTGGAACACCATGGTGACATAAAGCTGAAGAACAACATCTCGGAGCTAGGAGGAGAAGGGCAAGCTTTAACCACAAGATCAAGCAAACCATCACAGAAGAAAAACACTATGTCTAGAAGCTGGAGAAATGTATACTTGATACCTGGAAAGGATCCAGAGGATCCAATCCATCAATATGCATGCTCAGATCACACCAATGAGCAGATGCTAAAAAGGTATTAGTCATCACTTCGTATAGACCAAGTGATGCTAGCAATATTTGAGGCAAACAAAAACTTGGAGTGCCCAGTAGATGCAGATATGCAAAATAGTATGAAATACAAGCATATCCAAGTATAAACCAGATACACACAAAGCTTTGACAGCCACATACACCACCTAGCACCACGTAGCTATTAAACCATCAGAAACCCTTATTTTCTTCATCAAACAATCATAGTGGCATTCATATGTATGATACCCTACTATGAGGATCTATATTAATAAAAACCAACAGTTTATCATCAAGGTGAGCAACCAGTAGCAGTAGCAAGAGCTACTGAGGTCACATCAAACCTAGTAAGCCACAGCCATAGCATCAATCATCATAATATGGACAGATTCAGATTGTGATGAATATTAATCAAACAATAGTTGGCATCCATCCATTCTTCTCAAACAAATTGAATTATTACCAATACACAGTTCATGAATAAAGAATTCCAGTGATTATCCTTACACAGCAAGCAAACATAGTTCAATTAGTAACAATAACAACACCAAATGATCAAGTTTACAGTAGCATGACTTGCACATGACACTCTAGTGAAGGCAAAGCTCCAGTCAAGAAATCAAGGCTTCCATGCGATGATTAACGAGCAACATCCGCAAGTATTGGAGCCACATTTCAACTTCTGTGTCCATACAATGTAGTAGCAGTTAATCTAAAACCTGTCTAGACATCAATTGCAACCAGACACAAGTGATAAGTGAATCATCCAGTGCCTAGAACCATATAATTGCTATGAACCAGTCATAATAGAAAGCTAATCAAACTAGATAGCCTTATTGATCAGCAGATAAGGATTACAGGGAACCCAACCAAGCAAGAACTTGAGATGAACACTTGAGCAAGCTCAAATTCAACTCTGGAACTACTAGAAATATCAAAATGGCTTGGTACTACAAGAAATTCACAGCATATAGACTAGCCAAGGAGAGGATTTCGTAGAAGCTTGCGAGCGAGCAAGGCATTCCTGCATGTCGTCATGGTCGGCGGAGAAATTTACCTCGGACGGGTCGGCGGAGTCGGATTCGTCGAAGGTGGGCACGTCGTCGGGGCTGTTGATCTTGAGCCCCGCCTCCTTCCTCTCCTGCCTCTCCCGGTTCTTCTTGTTCTTCTTCTTCCGCCGCCGCATCTGCGCTTCCGTCTCGTGTGCACGCTTCTTGCTCGCTGGTGCAGCCACCGGCCAGCCGAATCTTGCCGTCTGGCCCCAACCGGAGCTCAGATCTGGGGCAGCTCCAGCCGCCGATGGTGCCGCCAACTGGGTGTCGTCAACCGCCGCCTCCTTGCCCTTCCCCTCCTTCCCCTCCCCCCTCTCCATGGACGAGCGCGAGCGAGCACGAGCGAGAGCGAGCTGTGCTGTTCTTGACCTAGGGTTTTTTCCCGATTTGGGGATTGCTTTGGATGGATGCGCTCAAGTGTGAAGAGGACAGGGGAGAAAGATTTATATATCTCGGCAGTTCCGCGTGGCCGCGCGTGGACACGTAGGCGTATAATACATTGCGGTATGGGTCATATACGGGCTTGTACATGGGCTGATACGAACCCAGCCAAACCCGAAGTACACAGGAGATAACGATCATGCCCCCAGACCCGAAGCGGTATGAACGAATCCTAACCGTCCATGTGTTCTCGCGATTTGATGAGTTTGTGGTGGGTGCGTACGGAAGCAAAAGCGTTAACACAAAGGACTAGTTTCTAAAAAAACACACAAAGGATTACGTTTTGGCTGCACAAAAGTTGAAATCGCAAGGGATCAAAGAGGACCCACGATGACAGGCGTTCAGAGCAGCCAACGAGCCAAACCAACCCCAATCCACGGCAAAGCTGTCTCTGCGACGCTCGTAGAGCCACGTGTTCGCACACGAACACGTCGCCGTGTACCCTCGACGCCGAGCGCGATGCGCGGCAGCACGTGCCGAGGGAGGCTCGTCGGAAGCGCGATACGCAAGACAGTCCAGCTAGCGCTTTTGTAGACCCGAAACCCCGCTCGCCCGGGAGGGACCCCGTCAGGGCGCGCAGCGGCTATGGGCTGCCCTAGGTCGACCTGACAACCCCTAGGACCTCGTGGATTCGCAGCCTCCAATCCTGAAGAACAACAAAGAACGAGAAGAAAAATACAAGGGAGAAGAGATAAAAAGTAGATAAACACGAAAAGTAGTAGATTGATTTGTTCGATTGGTGTTGGTTCAATCGGTCGTCACCCCTCATGTATATAAAGGATGGCTGGACTTTCCGTGCAAGATGAAGGGTTGGATTCACGTCCAGAACCCTAGATTGGATCCAATTCGGATGGTTTGGTCCGAACTTTCTATAACTGTTCGGTCAAAAACGTATCTTCACATTGCGGGCTCTTTTCGAGGCAGTAAACGACCTCAAATCAAAATCTCGTAAACAACAAAGTTGTTCGTCTCGAAAAAACGAAGAACATCCATGTTGACTACTTTTCCATCCGAGTTTATCTTGAGCGTCTCGTCAAGGTCGCAAGAAAATATATCAATTTTGACGTTTTCGTCTCTTTTCCAATTTGGCTCGCGCCTTACCCTAGTCTATGGTCGGGCGCCCCACCTCGGGTAATTCGAGTTCCAGCAGTATTTTAGCTCCACAAATTGCATACTAACTCGGATCGCGATGACTCAAAAACCAAAGTTGCTTGTTTCGACGAGACGCACAACTTTCGTTCATATCACTTCTTCATTTGAGGTCATGTTAAAGGAGCTCTAGTGGAAGCTTCATATATCGATCCTCGAGATCACCTCTGACTGCTAGCATAATCGGCTATCAAGCCGGATCATGGCACGACTTGGAATGGTGGACATGGTGTCTCCTAATTGAGGAATATATCTGTCACGCCGAACACCGAATTATGTTATTGATTAGCCATTGGCCCAAAACGAGTATCAACACATGCCCCCCTGTTTTCTGGCAGAGCTTGCATGCCAGAAAATAACTTTCTCCACCTTTTGCCCAGGACGATGTCAACACTCCATCGGCCATTGGTTCTCAGTGACATAGGCATCCCCAATGGGCCTGCCGAAGATGGTACCCGTGGTTTACTAAAGGCCCACGACCCGAAGGATAAAGAAGAATCGGAAGCCCAAGTTGCTAGTTAAGGAAAGCTAGAGTTGTATTAGGAGAGAACACTTGTAATATTGCGGGATGAGTTGGAAACCCTCCCGGACTCTGTAACTTGTGTATCACGAATCCCTCGGCTCCAACTCCTATATAAGGGGGAGTCGAGGGACAAAGAAAGCATCGATTCATTGTCTCACAAACCCTAATTTTCATATCGTCGAGTACTTTTCGGCTGAAACCTTCGAGATCTACTTGCCCTCTACTTCTAGCTAAAACCCTAGTCTACAACCCGTAGGCATTGACAAGTTAATCCCTTGTCAATTGGCGCCGTGTGTGGGAATTAGAGGCGTCAAGGATCTGATCTCGATGGCACGTTCAAGATCGTCGACTTCGTCAACAACAAGCAACGCGATGGATCGAGGTAAACAGATCGAAACTGATCCTGTCGATTTTGTTCCTCACCCGCCCTCCCGTTTGGATGCATGTGCGTATCTGGAGGAGCCTATGGAGATGACGTTCGGAAGGTTCCACTTTCGCGTCGGAAAAGAGGGAGCGTATCGTCTCGAAATTCCGATCTCATCGGGATTGTCGGCGGTCGATTCCGATTTTTCGAACTCAACATCGTCAATCGAGTCAGGCGAAGAAGAGACTTCATCGCCACGCTTCGTCAGCACCAGGGCAAGCGAAAATCTCGCCAAGATCTTCAGTGACATGTCCTTCGAGTCATCTGCGGACTCCTATATAAGCGATGACTATCGACAGCTTCAACTTCATCGACAAATCCATTACTGTGGGCAAGGTCTTCACCAATCTCTACGATGGTGTCACCAAGCCCAGCAAAGATCTGAATTCAAAATATCGTCAGATTTATGCCATCGGAGAGCCAAGCCGCGATCAGGAGGAGACGTCAGAGGCTTTCGACGATTTGGGAAATCCATACGTCGATCCCTCCGACCTAAGGCGAGGTTTAGGCAATAAATACGTCGGGCCTACACCACGTGTTAGGGTTCAACTTCCACAAGCAGCATGGGATAGAGCTGCAAGAGCTATGGATGGTTCAGAACCAATGTCCACAACTGCTACGCCAGAAGAGTTGGAAGCATATCAATATAGGCTCGCTCGAGCTGCAAGGGGATTGGAAAAACAGACAGCTGCTCTGAATAGGAGAAGGGAGGCAGCTTCCGCATCAAGCAGGCGAAGGGCAGAATTAAGTCGACATTTAGGAACTTCGGGAGATAGCCACAGAGAAGCTCGGAACAGAGCAAGATCTAGGCTACAAAACATACCTGAGGCTGATAGGGAGAACTTGGTTCAAAACCTCGACATGTCCTTTATGTCGATAGACACAAGAGGGAACATTATCCCTAAGACACCGGAAGCTGGGTATATGGCGACACAAGCCTTTATCCTCGCATCCAAACCACCTCCCGGAGATCCAAGAGAAGCATTGTACAATATGGCTATGGTAGGAGTTGGGGCCATGGGAACCGCGTTTGTAACAACGCCTCCCGAAGGATCAGCAAGGCAAAATAGTCCGCGACCTGCGGCAGCAGCACCAGCTCCCGAGAGAACAGGTGGAGCAAGAGACACAGCAACACAAGCAAGAGTGGACAGAGCACGACAACATAGAAGGGAACATCGGCACTCCCCAGAGATAGATGACGAGGATATGTGCGGGCTGCCGTGCTTTACAAGGAGGGTCCGGAAAACTCGAGTTCCCTCGGGGTTCAAATTACCCGATAACTTCAAAAAATTCGACGGCCTGCAAGATCCAAAGGATTGGATAGTCGATTATCTCGAGACGGTAAAGTTGATAGGAGGAACCAGAGCAACAGCCATGCAGAGCATCCAAGTGCATTTGAGTGGAGCTGCGCGATCTTGGATAAAGAAGCTTCCTCCGGGTTCTATCGACAGTTGGGACAGCTTTGAGGATGTGTTCGTCAAGAATTTCCGGTTGAGAGCATGTCGACAGAAGCCAGACGAATCAATGAGAAAGTATATCCAGAGGTGGAATATCATTAAAAACTCGGCAAAGAATATATCTGACGAGAGAGCGATAGATGCGTTTGTCGCAGGAATCCGACGAGGAGATTTTGTCGAAGACTTGGGGAGAACCAACCCAAAGACAGTGTCAGCGTTGATGAAAATAGCAAACAGATGGGCAGATGGAGAAGATGCCGTCCACAATAAACGGCACAGGTCGCCAGAAGAGGACCGTGGTCAAAATTATCAAAATAGGCGACGATTCCCCCGACAATACTCAAGTTATGATGGACCGGGCCAAATCTCGGCTGGTTTCCGAGGAAGCGCTGGAGGAAGCAATAGAGATGATTATCAGAGGAGCAATGAGCAGCGAGGCGACAATAGAGACGACTCTCGCAATAATAGGCAAAATGGCGGGCTAAGGTTTCAGAGACCTTTCGTGTCCCCTGAGGAGATGATGAACGGGCCATGTCAGATGCACTTTTATCTCGATAGCAATGGGAAGAGACAGTCAGGACACCTGTAGAAGGATTGTCGAAATTTTCAGGCAATGTTAAGGTGGGCAGGGCACGCCAATGCCCGACAAATAGAAACCCGCAAGGGCCCAGGAGTGAGATCCACTTGCCACCTCCTCCCGCAATTACGGACAAAAATCGACATCAGCTCAGAATAGCGGCAGCACCAGCACCACCACCTTATGTTGATCCCAATTCCAATGGAGCGGTCTCGATGATTCAGAAAGGCAGGCCATCCAATAGAGCTCAGAAAGTAATCTCGCGACGAGTGTTCATGGCGAGAAGATGCCTCCACCAACGGTTGAGTACCTCAATTGGTCGTGGCAAGACATTGGCTTCACAATAGCGGATCATCCGCGAGCAAGTTCCTCGACCGGAGGCGGTCAGCACTTATCTTACCAGCAGTAATTGCAGGATTCGACGTATCTCGAGTATTCATAGATGGAGGCAGCAGTTTAAACCTTATGTACGCAGATACACTAAGGAAGATGAACATATCTCTAGCAAATCTGAAACCAACCGACACACGTTTCCATGGCATCACGCCAGAGAAGCCGAGTTATCCGTTGGGGAAAATCAATCTCGACGTTCAGTTTGGGACCCGAGAGAATTACAGAATAGAAAGGCTAGAGTTTGAAGTCGTGGATTTCCCGTCGCAGTATCACGCCTTGTTGGGACGACCAGCATATGCCAGGTTTATGGCGGTACCACATTACACATACTTGCTATGGAGGATGCCTGGACCTAAGGGACCAATTACAGTTAAAGGAAGCTTCGCGTTAGCCGATAAATGTGACAAGGATTTTCATCGACTGTCAGAAACTTTCGGGATGCAAGCAGAATTGTTATCACCAGATTTTGGCCAAATCAGGGAGTGGGCCGTGAGAGAGATGGGCTTGAAAGATCACACGTGGAAGATCTCTGAAGCGGCCTCGCGCGAAGAGTTTGGGCTAGACTGCCCGTGTATCTATAATTATGATAGGTTATATCTTAGATTGAAAGTTAGAGTTTTACCCGTGCACGGTTAGGTGCACGCCTAAATTAGAAAGTCCCCTGGACTATAAATATGTATCTAGGGTTTATGGAATAAACAACAACCAACGTTCAACCAACAAATCAATCTCGGCGCATCGCCAACTCCTTCGTCTCGAGGGTTTCTACCGGTAAGCAACATGCTGCCTAGATCGCATCTTGCGATCTAGGCAGCACAAGCTCCACGTTGTTCATGCGTTGCTCGTACCGAAGCCTTGTTGATGGCGAGCAGCCGTAGTTATCATAGATGTGTTAGGGTTAGCATAGTTCTTCGCGTAACATGCTATCGTAGTGCAACCCTTGCATGTCTAGCCGCCCTCACACCTATCTTAGGTGTGGGGGCGGCACCCCGCTTGATCATTATTTAGTAGATCCGATCCGTTACGATTGCTCCTTGTTCTGCAAGGATTAGTTTAATATCTGCAATAGTTAGGCCTTACAAAGGGGTGGAGGATCCAGCGGCACGTAGGGTGTCGTTCGCTGGCCCTAAACAGGATGTTCCGGGGATCAACCTTGTGTTGGTTTTTAGGCCTTGTTTAGGATCGGCTTACGATCACCGTGCGTGGCCGCGAGGCCCAACCGTGAGTAGGATGATCCGATTATGCGGTGAAAACCCTAAATCGTCGTAGATCTCATTAGCTTTATCTTGATCAAGCAGGACCACCATATATTCGTGCACCTCGTACGAATCATGGGTGGATCGGCTCCCCGAGCCGATTCACGGGATAATCCGAGAGCCGATCGAGGCTCGTATTTAATGTTTACGTGTATGCCATGCGAGGAAACTAAGCGAGGCATCTCCATCACCTTCCCGACCGGGTATAGGTCGGGTGGCACGCCCTTGCATCAGCATCGGACGTGTGACCGGAACGCTTTGCGGGCCGTCGCTCGGAGGGACCTCGGCCAGCCGCGGCTCTAGGTTGTTCCCGGCTCTACGGTGTTGCCCGTCGCCGCCCGCCGGTGGGTTTCCGACGACAACACATTCCGGCACGCCGGTGGGACTAGCTTCTACATCAACCACATCGCCATCTACATCTAAGATGGCGGACGGCCACGCCGATCACGTACGAGGATCCGACGGACGAGCTCAAGAAGAAGTATGACGAGATCAAAGTCATCCTCGAAGCCGACCTCATCGGCTCTTTCCACGAACCTCGTTCACATGGCATCGAGGTGGAAGGGGTTCTCGCCTAATGGTGCACTCGGATGGGATAGACCTCTCCGCCCGTCGGAAGAACGCACCAGGTCCCTGCGCGCGGAGATCAACTACTTGGTGGCTCACTCGCTACACCGCCACTCCGAGAACCCTGGTCAACACGTTGGAGCGTGTCGCTCTTCGCGTGATCCAGGAGATCATGAGGCACCGATACTCGCCGTCAGGACCAGCTCTCGGGACGCATCAAGGAGAGTTGCCACTCCAGTCCCGTCCACCGCTGCCATATGCGTTGGCAGCACCAGAAGGGCCGGCTACACCGGCATTCGTCGTCTACAAGATCGGTGGTGACCCTAGTGACTACCAGCTCTTGCCTGAGGCGCCTAAGGAGATCCCTCACGGGTACACGTGCACGTATGTGCCAGATTGTGGTAACTGGGCACTTACAAACCAGGCCACAGCATCAGGGACTTCTGGGAAAACAGGAGGGACGTCAACAACAGAGCTTGAGAAGCAGACGTGGCTAACTAGGTACGCCACCCCGACGAACCTCCAGAGCTCAGCTCCTGCAGTTGGCTCAGAGCTGGAAAAGCAAGCATGGCTGGCTAAGTACGCCACCCCGGCGAATCTTCAGAACTCAACTCCTGCGGCCCGAGCACGGCGGATCGGATCGATACCATACCGAGAGACCGGTTCGGCATGGTGCCGAAAAGAAGGGCCATCGGCTATTCCAAGCCGTACCCCGACGACTACGAGATGATCCCGCTACCACCTAAATATCGGCTCCCCGACTTCTCCAACTTCGGTGGATCGGATGGTTCCGAGCTCCATCAAGCACGTGGGCCGATATTTGGCGCAACTAGGACCGGCTTCGAGTGTCGGATCAACTACGCGTGAGGCTCTTCTCACGGTCCCTCACGGGATCGGCTTTCGGATGGTACACCTCTTTGCCACCGGACTCCATCCGGACTTGGAAGCAGATTGGAAGAGCGAGTTCCATATGCAGTACCATTCGGAGGCTTCCGAGTCCGGCATTGCCGATCTAGCACAACTACGTCGAAGCGCGGAGAACCGTGACGAGAATACATCCGGCGCTTCAGGAATCTTAGGAACCGATGTTATTCGGTTCGTATAACCGAAAAAGAAGCGATCGAGTTGGCGTGAGCGGGCCTTGCAACACAGCTCAAGGACATGGCCTCCCAAGCGATTATCCCTCACCGGCGCACATGGTTCGTAAACTATCGACATATGAACAGCGCCACCCGGACTCGTGCCAAGACAAGTTCAAGCGTGCAGTAGTCCTGGTCGATGCGGAGGAAGACGAAGTTCTCGCGGGAGACCAAGAGGTAGCAGATGGCTGAATGGACTCGGGGAGGAACCCCCGTATCGTGCAAATGGGTAAAGCCACCGGGCCCGCCCGGGGGATTTGATTTTGACGTGACCAAGACCGAGCAAATCTTCGACCTCCTCGCTCAAGGAGAAACAGATTGACGATTCCGGAAGGTCTCAAATTCCCCACGGTGCAAGAGCTGAACGGAAAGCCATACCGCAAATGGCACAACTCGCTCTCCCATGCCACCAACGACCGCAGGGTATGGCGTCGGCACATCCAAGCGGCGATAGAAAAAGGGCGTCTAATTTTCAACCAATACGCCATGAAGGTCGACACCCGGCCCTTCCCCGCCGTTAACATGGTAGAGTGCACTTACCCCGAAGGTTGCCAGCCAGGATCCTCGTTCAGCATCAACATGGTAGGACCCGGGAACCACTCCGGCAAAGATGGAGACGAGGGCAGCTGCTCTCATAGCAAGGACACAGAAGAGGCCGCTCCACGCGATCGGCTCCGTCATGATGGCAAGCGCTACGTCACAGAGGGAGAAGTGAAGAACATGAGATATCAAAGACCCCTCTCTGATCACCTCCTCAACAAGTATGTGAGTCAGTATGACCAACGCCGACGATCCATCGATGATGATGAGAGAGATCGTCTGGCTAGAGAAGCCAGAAGACATCGTCGGCACGATCGCGATGAGGAGGAGCACGAGCGCCGTGCCACGGAAAGATCAAGGGAGCAAGACAACAATGACAGGTACTGGGACTGCCCCTTCTTCAGACACTGCTGGGATTCAGGAATGAGCCGATTGCCCACAATCGGCAATTGCCCAGAATGCAACAAGAAGAAGAAGGAGGCAGCCAACGTGTCCGTGTTCAAGCGCTTAGGGCCTCTCCCGCCACAAAGCAAACGCGCCGAGTCCCCTCGGCTGGGCAGATCTCGAGGATTCGGAAGACGAGGGACAAGAAGAGGAAGAAGACAGTACCACCGTCCAAGGTGGTGCCCGATGGACTCAGCCGTTCACAAAAGCGTAGGGTTCAGCGATTGCGCGGCCCGGAGGAAGCCGAAAGGTTATACTTGCATACGTTAAGGAAGGCACGACCTGATCTGGCTGCGAAAGTTCAGCGAACCCTGGACGAAGAGGGTCGTCCACGGAAAATGGAGTGGCGCCCCAAACAAAGGAAAGCCGATGATGAAACATCGGCTGGTACAAACATGGTGTTCATCCTCCCTTCGGAGTTTGGTGCTCCAGGGTCAGACGAAGCACTCTCAAGCGTCGTACCGGTGGAGAAGAAGGACGGCCGATGGCGTGTGGCTATAGATTTTCGAGACCTCAACAGAGCCACCGGCCTGATCGAGTAGCAAGAACCAACTTATGCACGAACATGGCAAGGCCGATCCTTTGGATCGGCCCCAAAAATTATGAAGGAGCATTATAAAACCTTCAGTCAGCGCTTCAATGGATATGGAGGCCGATTCCAGCAATCGGTCAAAATTATCTTCACCACATGTTCTCGCTTGTGTTCAACATCGGTCTACCGGCAGCGGCCACGTCGGCGGATATAAGTCGGCACGAATCCTCGCGGAGCCGACGTGCAAGTACAGTGCCTTGGCTAACCACAAAGCCGATATCTGCAGTCACCTGGCAGATTCGGCTCGGGGGGCATATAGTCAGATGAACATGTGCAGATAAACATGTGTAAACATGTGTGTAGCAACCATTGGGGGCCGATGGGAAAAATCGGCCAGTAAAAAAAAATATACACTCGCAGTGGGTATACGGCCGATGCATGGCCATCGACTCAAGAGTCTCCAAGTTCGGCAGTACCAGTCAAGCATGGACCAAGGAGGCGGCTATGATGTTTTGCCTAGCATGGACCAAGTTTGCCAGAGATGATGAGCCGATCTGATCAGCAAGGCGCGAGTAAGGAGTTGAGAAGCCATTGTGTTTGAGGCTTCTTAGTTCGAGGAACAGATTTGCTCGATCCGTCCAAGGCTTTTCGAGTGCGACTGTTTTTCCGAAAATCAAAGGCTCGGGGGCAGCTCGCCCTGAAATATCTTTGCTCTAGAGAGCCAATTTTGTTGGAATCGGTCTGTTTCGCATTATAACTTGGAAACCAATGGCGACGCATTTGGCTCGCTTTGGATGAGGCTCGGGGGCAACTCGCCCGAGAGGTTCTTGGCTTTGGGAGCCGATTTTGTTGGAATCAGCTGGCTCTACATTGCAACCGTTCGAAGAATGATGCTTTATTACGTAGTTATCGGCTTCAGCATCCAAGCTGATTCAGCAACGGTTCCGGGGCTCTCTTGGGAACGTCCGCTCAAAATCAAAGAAAGCCGGTCCGCTCGCGATCGGCTACACCCGTGCTATCGTCATCGGCGGAGCTAGTTAACTTGGAAGAGCTAAGTTAACTTGGAAGGATGACTGAATTGGCCTGTCTCGCGGATTATCGTGAGAGACCAAGGCGTGGCCCCATCTGGTCATTGAGCATTGGTTAGGCTAACAATCGGCAAAGTCAGATGAGGAAAAATCGGCTAAATCAGCATGAAGAGCATCGGCAAAATCAGAGGAAATTTTTCATTGATAATAAGATTTCTTACAAAGAGGAGCCGATTGTTCAAAGAAAAGGGACAGAGTTGCTGCTCGCTAATCCTATACTAGTAGGTCCCTATTCTAGGGCACGTTGCCGTCTTCGCCGTCGCCGAGGTAGGCTGCCTTCATTGCCGCCGTCGACGAATCCCTCTCGTGCCTGCTATCGTGACCTTCAGCAGAGGCTTCTTCCTCGTCATCATCATCGTCCTCGTCTGACCAAGCCCAGCCCCGGATGCGCTTTGGCGGTGGTTCGTCGGAGGAGGTGTCGTCCTCCTGTTCCTTCTTCAGGTCGGAGGAGACATCTTCTTCTTCGTCGTCCTCTTCTTCTTTGGTGACGGAGGTGAATTTGCCCCGGAAGAGAGGGTCGTCGTCATCACTCTCCACCTCCAGTGCTCCGTCAACCGGTACCGGAGGTCATCTTCCCCGTCGGTTAGGGGCATGGCCCCATCCGACCGGACGAGGTCTTCACCCTCCGGCACGAAGTCGAAGTCCCACTCCCGCTTGTCCCAATGTTTGGGAGCCCGGCGGTTGTACGCCTCCATCTTGTCGTGCTCTGGGATCAACTCGCTTGAGGAAGAGGATTGGAGGGAGACGGAAGAGGAGGAAGAAGACGACATCGCTACAGAGGAAGAGGGTTTTTTGGTGCTGATGATCTGGAACAGAGGAAGGGGATGAAGAGAGCTAATTAATCGGCACAGTTAAATAATGAGGAGCCTGGTGAAAATTTAGTGCCACTGCAGTTTCCGAGGAAGTGATGCCAAAGCTATCGAATTTTGCAGAGAAGCTGGAAAGACAGGGCATCATGATGAAGGATACTGCGACGGGTCTGCTCTGCCACGACATGACCCTTCGAAGGAAATACAGAGTGGTTTTGAAATTATCATTGCCAAAACCAGGGGGGCATGTGTTATCACCAGATTTTGGCCAAATCAGGGAGTGGGCCGTGAGAGAGATGGGCTTGGAAGATCACACGTGGAAGATCTCTGAAGCGGCCTAGCGCGAAGAGTTTGGGCTAGACTGCGCGTGTATCTTTAATTATGATAGGTTATATCTTAGATTGAAAGTTAGAGTTTTACCCGTGCACGGTTAGGTGCACGCCTAAATTAGAAAGTCCCCTGGACTATAAATATGTATCTAGGGTTTATGGAATAAACAACAACTAACGTTCAACCAACAAATCAATCTCGGCGCATCGCCAACTCCTTCGTCTCGAGGGTTTCTACCGGTAAGCAACATGTCGCCTAGATCGCATCTTGCGATCTAGGCAGCACAAGCTCCACGTTGTTCATGCGTTGCTCGTACCGAAGCCTTGTTGATGGCGAGCAGCGTAGTTATCATAGATGTGTTAGGGTTAGCATAGTTCTTCGCGTAACATGCTATCGTAGTGCAACCCTTGCATGTCTAGCCGCCCTCACACCTATCTTAGGTGTGGGGCGGCACCCCGCTTGATCATTATTTAGTAGATCTGATCCGTTGCGATTGCTCCTTGTTCTACAAGGATTAGTTTAATATCCGCAATAGTTAGGCCTTACAAAGGGGTGGAGGATCCAGCGGCACGTAGGGTGTCGTTCGTCTGGCCCTAAACAGGATGTTCCGGGGATCAACCTTGTGTTGGTTTTTAGGCCTTGTTTAGGATCGGCTTACGATCACCGTGCGTGGCCGCGAGGCCCAACCGTGAGTAGGATGATCCGATTATGCGGTGAAAACCCTAAATCGTCGTAGATCTCATTAGCTTTATCTTGATCAAGCGGGACCACCATATATTCGTGCACCTCGTACGAATCATGGGTGGATCGGCTCCCCGAGCCGATTCACGAGATAACCCGAGAGCCGATCGAGGCTCGTATTTAATGTTTACGTGTATGCCATGCAGAAACTAAGTGAGGCATCTCCATCACCTTCCCCGACCGGGTATAGGTCAGGTGGCACGTCCTTGCATCGAGCATCGGACGTGTGACCGTAACGCTTTGCGGGCCGTCGCTCGGAGGGACCTCAGCCAGCCGCAGCTCTAGGTTGTTCCCGGCTCTACGGTGTTGCCCGTCGCTGCCCGCCGGTGGGTTTCTGACGACAACAAGAATACATGGCGTCAAGGCTCACGACTGATTATGATGTGCTGCCAGATGTAGGAAGGCCTAACAAAGAATCAACCTTTAATACTGCAAAAAATTCTAAGGAGGTGCAGATTCACCCGACAGATCCAAAGAAGACGACGTCCATCGCGACAGACATGGACCTCGCATAGGAAAGCGTACTCGTCGAGTTCCTCCGTGAGCACTGGAAAATCTTCGCATGGTGTCCAGCTGACATGCCAGGAGTACCCAGGAAACTTGCCGAGCACCACCTAAACTTGGATCCATTAGCAAGACCAATCAAACAACCTTTGCGGCGTTTTTCGGAGCCAAACCGCAAAGCTATGCTGTCAGAGATTGATCGACTGAGAGAAGTTGGTTTCATTAAGGAGCTACATACAGAGGCCACGTGGGTAGCAAACCCAGTGTTGGTTCCGAAGAAAAACACTAAAGTCCTTCGCATGTGTGTCGACTTTACGTGTCTCAACAAACATTGTCCAAAGGATCACTTTCCCCTCCCAAGGATCGATCAAATTATCGACTCCACGGCAGGATGTGAACGTCTTTCGTTCCTGGATGCATACTCTGGTTATAACCAGATCAGATTGAATGAAGAGGATGAGGTCAAAACAGCGTTCATCACACCTTACGGCGTGTTTTGCTATAGAACAATGCCTTTTGGTATGAAAAATGCGGGAGCAACATATCAAAGTGATGCAGAAGTGCTTAGCAACACAGATTGGGAAAAACGTACAAGTGTACATTGATGATGTCGTCATAACGTCAAAAAAGGGGGCAACATTAATTGAAGACCTGAAGGAAACTTTCGACAACCTCGACAAGTTCTGCCTCAAGCTGAACCCAACGAAGTGTTCTTTCGGCGTCCCTGCAGGAGAACTTCTCGGGTTCCTAGTCTCAGCAAGAGGGATTGAAGCTAATCCCGAAAAAATCCAAGCTATCGTAACAATGAGGAAGCCAACAAAGTTGAAAGAAATACAACAGTTAACAGGGCGAGTCGCAGCTTTAAGCAGATTCGTCGCCAGGCTGGGAGAAAAGGCGTTACCATTCTACGCCTTAATCAAGCAAGGAGAGAAGTTCCAGTGGAACGAGGAAGCAGATAGAGCCTTCGAGGATCTGAAACGTACAATTTCGACACCACCAATCTTGGTAGCGCCGAAAGAGAAGGAACCCCTCCTGTTATACATTGCAGCCACACCTCAGGTGGTTAGCACGGCGCTGGTTGTCGAAAGAGAGGAAGAAGGAAAACTCCATGGAGTGCAAAGGCCGGTATATTTCATCAGTGAAGTTTTATCGCCTTCAAAACAGCGGTACCCGCAGTACCAGAAGCTAGCATATGGAGTAATCACAACCGCAAGAAAATTGCGGCACTATTTTTCGGCACACCTGATAATAGTGGTCAATGAAGCACCTCTATCAAATATACTAAACAATCCAGAAGCTACAGGTCGTGTCTCCCTTTGGGGAATAGAACTTTCTCCTCGGGACATCACGTATGAAAAAAGAAAAGCAATAAAGTCGCAAATTCTACCAGATTTCATCGCAGAGTGGATGGAGCTGCAAAACACAGGACCTCCAGATTTATCGAGAACTTGGACTATGAACTTTGACGGTTCCAAGAGAGTAGAAGGAGCTAGAGCAGGCGTGATACTAATATCACCTGAAGGCGACAAACTGAAGTATGTCTTGCGGATGACGTTCCCAAACGCATCTAATAATGAGGCAGAATATGAAGCTCTTATACATGGAATGAAGATGGCGAAAGCTTGTGGTGCAACTCGATTGAAGATCTTTGGCGACTCACAGTTGGTGGCTCAGCAAGTCATGAACCAATGTGATGCACTCAATGATAGCATGATGGCGTACAAGGAAGTGTACAATGAGCTCGAAAAATTATTTGATGGATGCGAAGTAAATCACATCAGCAGGTTGAGTAATGATGAAGCCGATGTTCTTGCAAACATTGGGTCGCAGTGCCTCGCAATTCCACCAGGCGTGTTTTGGGAAGAGATAACCGAAAGATCCACAAAGCCAAAGAAGGCGCAGAAGAAGCAGAAGGAAGAGAAAACCTCGACGACTCTCAAGGAAGCACCAGAAGAGGAAGAAGACCAGGAGCTAGTAATGATGGTGCAGGTCCCATGGATGCAAGCATACATATCATACATCTTAAGGAAAGAAATACCCGACGACCCAGTTGAAGCAAGGCGCGTTATTCGACGATCCGAAGCCTTTACAGTGGTCAAAGGAGAGTTATACAAACACAGTATTTCGGGTGTGTTACAAAGGTGCGTCACACCCGAAGAAGGAAGGATAATCTTGAAGGATGTACACGAGGGAATATGTGGTCATCATGCGAGCAGTCGAGCTATCGCGGCCAAGGTTTTTCGGGCTGGATTTTACTGGTTGACAGCAATCGAGGACGCGAAGGAGATAGTACGAACTTGTGACGCGTGCCAGAGATTTGCCGCAAAACCTCATTCTCCGGCAGCTGAGTTAATGCCAATACCGTTGTCTTGGCCCTTTGCTCAATGGGGTCTTGATATGGTGGGAAAGTTACACAAGGCCTCACCATGAGGATACGAGTATATGCTCGTTGCTGTCGACAAATTCACCAAGTGGATAGAAGCAAAGCCGATAAATTCACCAGATGCAGCGTCAGCAATAAAGTTCGTAAAAAGCATTGTTTTCGGTTTGGAGTACCTCATAGCATCATCACGGACAATGGCAGTAACTTCACATCCAAGGAATTCAAGGCATACTGTGCAGAAGTGGGCATCAAATTGCACTTCGCGTCAGTTGGGCACCCGCAAACCAACGGTCAAGTCGAAAAAGCCAATGGTATCATCTGCAACGGCATCAAGAAGCGTTTGTTGGGACCACTGGAAAAAGCTCGACACACTTGGCCAGAAGAGTTGCCAAGTGTATTGTGGAGTATTCGAACAACGCCAAATACAACGACACAGGAAACTCCGTTTTTTCTGGTCCATGGAGCTGAGGCAGTACTACCGATAGAAATAGAGCATGACTCCCCAAGAGTCACAGAGTATGATGAAGAAACTTCCAGAAGAGCATTAGAGGACGATGTCGATGCACTTGACAAAGCTCGAGATGAAGTACTATCACGTGTCACCAAGTACCAGCAAGACTTGAAAAACTACCACAGTCGACGATTGCGGCCAAGGTCTTTTCAGGTCGGAGATTTAGTTTTGCGGCTCAATCAACAGAGTACTGAAAAACTCGAGTCGCCATGGCTTGGCCCTTACATCGTCACAGAAGTAATCGAAGGAGGAGCGTACAGGATCAAGGACAAGAAGACAGGGGTTCCCGAGAAAACCCCTGGAACGTGGCGCAACTCGGGCGGTTCTACGCTTAGAGTCGAAATATAGTCCTCCTTTGTAAAAATACAATGTACTCGAAACGCCCGCGAGTTTTCGTACGCACTCTTTTCCTTTTCGAGGCACCGAGTGGGGCTGGAAAGGTTTTTAATGAGGCGAGCTCGCGGTGCTGCAATATAGTAAAAGATATTGGTGATATACATCTTTTTTCGTCGACAGGCTCGGGGGCTCATGACCCACGACAGCAAAATATATACATACTCTCGCAAAATAGTAAATTCATCGAGATGCAAATAATAGTATGAGCTCCGGCCAAAGGCTCGGGGGCTTCGCAATATAGATTCACTTCACAATATAGACAACTTCATTATCACGAAGAATTTGACAAAAATACAGACATGATTTCTCGCAATATAGTACAACTCAGTTAATGCCTAATATAGTATCTATGGATAGACCTTTGTTATTTGCAGCAGTTGTCGTATGTTCAGCATATCTCCCTTTGACAAAGAATTCAGAGTCCATCCGAAGAAGTTCGTCCATCATTTCTTCGGCTACAGGAGTTACAATATCATTGATTTTGTCGATGTTCCTTTTTCGTTTCGACTGCTTGGCCAGGCACTTGGAGACAATCGTCGTCAGGTCTAATTTTCGGTAGCAGATCTGTATCATAATCATGGCGAACCTTGCTCCCGCAGATAATTGAGCTCGTACAAAGTTATGGATACGAGGTGCATCCCGAAATTTTTCCATCAGGCCAAGAAGAGTGTCGGGTGTCTCGTTCGGAGGAAACATTGTCTTGTAAACCAGGGACAAGGTTCTGGTGCAGAAATCAAGGAACTCGCGAACCTGACAGGCGCGGTCTTGAAACCTGACAATCTGTTGGGTATGTTCTGGAGTGGCCCAGAAAAGAGAACCATGATCAAGAGAAAGGTTAACAAGGAGATTTGTCCTTGCGTCTACCCTTTCGTCTTCAGCAGCAGCGTCGAGAAAGGAACCTATTTGGCGACAGCACACGAATTTCAAAAAAAAAGAAACAGTGAGAAAACAGAAGAAGTTTTGGTTTGCAAAAGCATACCTGACATATCCACACTGGCTTCATTCATTGTAACATCCCAAATTTCAATAAAAAGAAAGTTAGAAGAATTCCAGAGAACAAAATTTCAAACCAACAAAAACTTTTAAATTGCATATAGTGCCATGCATAGGACTTGTGCATTTGAGTGATATGCCATGATGATTGTTATTATGTTTATTTGATAAACCCTAAAACCCTAATGTGATCAAGTGAAGATCACAAACCAAATAAATTAAAAAGAGAAAGAAATCAAATAAAAGAAAAACCCTAAAACCCTCACATATGGTTTATGCCATTTTTGCAAATCTTTAACCTAGACCATTTTGGTCTTCACCATTAGTTGTATTATGTTACTAAACACTTATTACAACTTTTTGAATCAAAGAAACACAAAAAAATCAAATTCAAACTCAAATTGGGGATCACATATGATAATGGTCAAATCTGCCATTTGTAGTCTGATCCCTACTTTGAGCCCTTGCAATTCATTTTTTTCAAACTAAACTTTCTCAAATCTTTGCACCTCATCCAAGAGCACATCAAGGTGAACAACTTTGGTAAAGACCACCGTGCCAAATTCACTTTGGATCAAATTCTATGCTAATGTAAAGTTGGAACTTTTTATTATGTGGAACAATCTCCAACTTAGCAAATTTTGCAATTCTTTGATTTTCTAAATTCCACCACCACCTCTCTTTCTCTCTGGTCATTTACAACTCACTCAAACACACCACTTATAAATCTTGCCACCTTTTGAACCCATTCAAATTTGGACAAATGTGGCAAATTCCAAATATGGAACAATGCCACACTATTTCAAATAGTGATCTACTCAACCCTAACCTGCCCCAAACTACCCTACATGGTCCCTTGGTTCCCTCTCTACTTAAATGCACCATAGTAACCCTAAGAGAGGAGGGCTAGCATGCATGTGCATGACCATGCCGGCCATGCCGCACCTCCTCTACTCTCCATCGTCGACCACCCTGGCCCTGGTGCCCACACTAGCCACCACACCTCCCTACACCTCCCTAGCCACGCCACTGTCAAGCTCGACGACGACCAACACCGGAGAACGCGCGCCCAGAATGCGCCAGGATGCCGCTCACGTCGCGCGTGTGCACGGCGCGGGCATCACTGGCCATGCGCCACCCCACCAGCTCCCTCTCACTCTGGCCCCTCCAGCAACGAGTTGAGCACCACAGCGCCACCTCAGACCCGCCAGACACGCGCAGAACAGCGACCCTGGACCGCCGCCGCCGGAGACGACGACACGATCCCGTAGATGCCGCCGCAGACACGGAAGAAATGCGAGCTATCTAGCCGCCGCCCGACCAAGCTGTCGCCACCTCTAGCTTCGCCTGGACGTGTAGAACACTGCTGCGCCATCGCCTGGCCCCAACACTCGCCGGAATCGCCGCGAGCATGTCGACCTCGATCCTGCCCCGCAGCACACCTGCGTCTCTATAAATAGAGGCCTCCCCTGAGCAATCTGAGCACCACACCATCCTCTCCTCCCATCCCTGACTCTCCACCACCACTCCACCCATCGAATCGAAGCCGGAGCAGCGCCAATCGAGCGATCGGAGCCGCGGAAGCTCTGGTGAAATCTCCATTGATCCAGGCCTCCTCGAGCTGCGCCACTGCTACATGCTTCTTCCCCTTCATTGACAACCTCGAACGGAACACCACCACCGCTCGCCGGACCCACGGTTCTCCCTCCGACCCCCTAGGCTCGCCGCGCCAGTAGCCCTCTCTCGCCGGAGAAGACGATGCACTGGCACCGTCCGATCTGGTTTTAATCCAACGCCCCTCTTTAATCCATACCGATTCGGGTTTAACAGCCGCTGACATGCGGGACCCACTTTGTCAGCAAGCCCAAGCGCACCAGCTGCGTTACTGGGCCGATTTGCTGTGTTTTGAATCGTTTCGGCACAAACTAGTTTCCCGCCAGCCCGTTTATTCAAATTCTATTTAATCAATTCAAATCAAATTTCAATATTGGACCCAACTTAGAAATTTAATAGAATCTGTTTGGCTTGGCCAAATTTAGCAAATTTTATATTGTTGGAAAGCTAGTAAAAAGATCTACAGCATGCCAAAGGTCTCACCTTGAGATATGTTGTATAAATAAAATGATAAAAAGATGAAGGCAGGGACTTTTTCACATTCAAATAAATATTAAAAATCAACCAAAATAGATATTTAGTTAATTCCAACTCCAATAGCTCACATTTAACTTACACTAATTGTTTCTGCAATAAAATGGTGTGGTCACTTTGCATGATCATGCCCTAGTTTAAATTATGGACAATATGGCTAGTTTGTTTAAGTGATATTGTCCAAAACTATTATGCAAATCATATGAAGTATTTTACTTCATTTAAATCTTGTCCCAAGTGATTTCATATGATGTTTGAACCCCTGGTCAAATACTCTCACATGAAATACTTGGAGATTTAAATCATTTGTAGAATTATTAAATGGTATGAGGTGGTCTACCTCATTTAAATCATTTTCTGAAATGATGATAATGAATGGTTGACTTAGGTCAATATAAATTCATGTATGATTGTTTGAGAAATTAAATCTTAGGAAGATTTCAATGAGAGGAAATTATTTCTCAAGAACCCTATGGAAACTATCATTTACATATGTAATGAGAGGAATTATTTCTCCTCAAGCAACACAACCAATGCACCCTAATTGTATTAATTGTGTGCTTAGAATAGTTTGTGTGAATATATGTGATGTTTGGAATAGCCATTGAATTAGTTGAGTGATTATACTCGTATTCAAATTTAGACGCTAGCACCGGAGAATACCCGGAGGAAGAAGGTTGCTACCAAGAGGAGGAGGAGGAGAACTTTGAGAACTACCAAGGCAAGCTAATATTCTTGCAAAGTGCAAAGCCCTTTGGGGCAAGGCACCATTAGTCTTACCTTTTCTTACCATAAGCCTATCCCAAGTTTTTACCATACAAGTTTTACTTGTTGATTTCCAAGAGTTACTTTTATAGTTAACTTTGGTCAAAGTTAAAAAAAGTTTACCAGAGTAGTTATTTTAGTCTCAAGCTAGCCAAGCAAGATTAGCACCCCTCATGATTAGTGCTTGTGCTAAATACTAAAACTTGACTACTCTAGATGGGAACATGTGACTTTGAAATGAATTTGAAACCTTGGAATGATGAGTCATTTCATTGAATGAATTTTGAAGGTGAATGTGGCCAAGAGAAGATGGTGATTTTTGATAAAACTGATATTGGTTTGAATGCGATACCTTTCCAATATTGAGTACCCCCACAATACCTGATTATGGGTAGGGCTTAACTGGAAGTTTATGCATCTTAGTATGGGTTCCCTCTCGAACACACATCATAGGGGTTATGCCGAGGCTGCCTCCGTTGTTGAGAAATGATGTGAATTGAGGTGAATTGTACGGCCAAGCCTCTGCGCAGCTCCCGAGTTGACGAGTTGGTCTTCACTGGGAGGCCAAGCTCATGGGGAGAGGTGATCATACTAGGATTTGTAAGTGAAAGGTTATGGTTGATGATCCACGTACTGTGTTACGATGATTCGGGGTAATCCCGACGGATGAAATCAAATGTCGTGGCACAAGTGTGCAACCTCTGCAGAGTGTCAATCTATTCGAATAGCCGTGTCCACGATTACGGACGGTTGGAAAGGCCATACAGTTTCCGATGTCAAATTCTTGAAAATGAGGTTGAAATGAATGGTGAATTGGTGACTTGAATTTGAATCACAACAATGTTGTGGGAATGACACTAATGTTCCCACTTGAGTTAGTCTAGCACTTGAATAAGCTTTTCTCAAATACTTGTGAACTAAAATTGGCTTTATGCAAATAAACTAGAGCTTAGCACCATTACTAGAAATGTCTAGCACTTACACTAGTATTAGTTTGCGAGTACTTGAAGTACTCACGGCTTTGTCCCTGGCTATTCAAATGGCCAGAGTATGAAGATGAACAAGGAGATGACCAGCAGGATGCCTACGACAACTAGGAGTCTTCCGACGTCAAGCGTTGGCATGTGGACCAGAGAGTCCTTGTATCTTACGCTTCCGCTATGAACTTGTGTTTGTTCGTTGATCAATAGATCAACTATTCGTGTAATATGGATCATGTGATTCCAATTGTAAGACCATATGGTTTGTAATGAATGATGACTGTGATAGTTAACTATTATGCCTCGCAACAACAATATTTCTGGGATTGCGATGTATGACATAATAGGCATCCGGACTTAAAAATCCGGGTGTTGGCAAGTTGGTATCAGAGCCATTGTTTGACCTTAGAAGACCCTAGTTAGAATGGACCTTAGAAGACTGAAAAACTTAACTTTGAAATCAAATGAAGAGAATATTTGTGAAAATTTACTTACACTCTTGTCTTTGAGACTTTTTCCAAAAATTGATGAATCATGTTCTTTCTTATTTGAATCTACTTAAAATTTTGCCACACTTGCTCACTCTCTAACTTACTGATCCATTTCTCTTTCAGATGGAGCCGAATGAACCCATCAACACCAAGTTTTACCAGCTTGGGAATGGAGGGAGCTTGATCTTCGAGCACGACCTCAACGCCGTCTCTCACTTCCTTGGGCGCCCACACCCCGAGTTCCACGGGATTCAGCTGGACGACACGCCCGGAGGAGAGTTGCAGTGGGTGATCACTGCCGACTTGAGGGGCAAGATGGAGCCTCCCACCTCGGAGAGGATCCTCTTCTCCTTCCGCGAGAGCAACTGGCTCGACGGACTCGCACATGGCCTTCAGGAGGCACTTGCGCATCTCTGTGGACAGAACGTGGTGTGCATCCTCGCTTCTCGCTTCGCGCAT
This sequence comes from Lolium rigidum, assembly GCF_022539505.1. Classification (NCBI taxonomy): domain Eukaryota; kingdom Viridiplantae; phylum Streptophyta; class Magnoliopsida; order Poales; family Poaceae; genus Lolium; species Lolium rigidum. The sequence goes on along the minus strand of NC_061513.1, from coordinate 123,286,357 downwards.
GGAGCTGCAGCCGCACCCGGAGTTGAGGCACCATGCTGAGCACCTTGACTTCATGCTCTAACAGACTCAGAAGGACCTCGACGCCACTCGCGCTTACGCGAACCAGACCCATGCTCACATCATCGAGCAGGGTGAGGCGATCAAGCTACTCAACAACGACCGCAAGACCCTTCGCCAGCCAGCGTGCCAAGAAGGACGCTACGATTGTGCGCCTTCGCGCCAAGATCGCGTCTCTTGAGGCCACTCGTCAAGGCCCGGGAGGATCAGCTGAGAGAGATGGAGGAGGACGACGGAGGTATCGACCTTCGGGAGGAGGAGCCTTCCTGAGCGACGACGACGACTTTGAGGAGGACGAGTTCACCGAGGAGGAGGACTACGAGTTCCTGGAGGCAGGACCTGACGACTACGTCCCGATCGACGTCGAGGATGAGGAGTAGTTGCACTAGATCACTTATGTAGGTGTCAGTTGTATCCCGTCCTTTTTATCGTAGCATGAGAATGGTTCTTAAAACCATGGTAGTATGAGGGTGTTAGTTTGTACTATGTGATGATGAATGAATGAATGAATGTTATGTTTGTCATGAAAAGATTACAAGTTTCAAATGTTTTCAAACTTACTCAAAATAAACCATAGAAATTTCCCTCTTATCTCATGATCTTCTCTATATTCAGATGGCCCCTCCCAATCGCAACAACAACGATGCGATGATGCAACTGTTGCAAACCCTGCTTGCCGACAGGGAGACTGAAAGAGCTGAACGCCAAGCCAACATCGTAGCCTTGCAGAACCTTGCCAACCAAGGCCATGGAAATCATGACCACCCCGGATCTAAGCTCAAGAACTTCCAGAACACCAATCCCCCGGTGTTTAGCAAGACTGAAGAACCACTCGACGCCGACGACTGGCTCCAGACTATGGAGAACAACTTGGAAGTAGCCGGAGTGGAAGCCAATGAGATGGTTTTGTTTGCAAGCCACTATCTCGCCGGACCAGCCCGAGCCTGGTGGACTAGCACCCGTGCCATGAACGGAGGTCAGTTCATGACTTGGGCAGACTTCAAGCTCAAGTCTAGCAAGTACCATGTACCCCCGGGTCTTATCAAGAAGATGAGGGATGAGTTCTGTGAACTGAAGCAAGTTCGCATGATGGTGGTAGAATACCGCGACAGGTTCCTTACACTGTCAAGGTACGCCCCGACGAGACCGACACCACCGAGAAGAGGCAGGAGAGATTCCTGAACGGACTGCATGATGAGATGCAGACTGTCCTCGTCAACATCCCCTTCGCCGACCTTGAAGCCCTTGTTGACTCTGCCATCCAGATGGAGGGCAAGCTGAACCAAGCCAATGAGAACCGCAAGCGGCGCATGATGCACCAGAGTGGGTCTAGCAATGCCCAGAAGTATCGCCCCAGCTCAATCGGAGGTTTCACTCCGAGAAGCAACAACAAGCCCCCGAGGCAGAACTCGCGCCCCGGTTATCAGAACCGGAGTGGAGGAAACTCCAGGCCAGGAGGCCACAACAACAGCAACTACAACAACAACAACTACTACTACTAATACAACCGCGCTCCGCCCAGAGCCCCCAACAACAACAACAACAACAACAACACCAACACCGCCCCCCAGAACCGGAAGCAACGCCATCCCCGTTGCGACCAAGGACAAGGCCACCATCACTTGTTATGAGTGTGGTGTAGTGGGGCACTACTCCAACGAGTGTCCCAAGAGGCTCGCCAAGCTCGCGAGCAACACCGCCGCACCTGCTCAGCGGCAACACCGTGTCTCCACCGGCAAGAAGTTCGCCCCCAACAACCCCAATAACCGCAACGGCCGTCTCTACCACATGAACGCCGAAGAAGCCCAGGAAGCACCAGATGTTGTACTGGGTATGTTTTCTGTCAACCATATCCCTGCCAGAGTGTTGTTTGATTCCGGAGCATCTCATTATTTTGTCACTGAAGACTTTGCATCAACAAGTAAAATTCAACCTATCAGTTTGAAACATGTTATGATAGTTCAATTCCCCGGATCAACCACCAAAGCCAGAAAATTTTGCAAAAATGTACCCATCAGAATACATGACGTAGATTTCTATGCCAATCTAATCATTCTGGGAACCAAAGGTTTGGAAGTCATACTAGGAATGGACTGGATGTCAAAACACCATGGATTGATAGACTGTGCCAAGAAAGCCATCGCCATGACTAGAAGCACCGGTATCCTAGTAGAACATGTCTCTGAAAGACTACCCAGAAAATTCACCTGCAACCAAAGTGTAGCCAAGCCAACTCTAGATCAAATGAGGGTCGTTTGTCGATACCCTGATGTGTTTCCGGATGATCTACCCGGTATGCCCCCGGATCGGGGTATCGAGTTTATCATCGAGTTAATCCCCGGAACTGGACCTATAGCGCAGAGAGCCTATAGCATGAACCCAACAAAGCTTGTGGAGCTGAAGAAGCAGATAGATGATATGTTAGCCAAAGGTCTAATTCGACCTAGTGCATCCCCTTGGAGATCACCAGTTTTGTTTGTGGACAAGAAGGATGGTGCCACTCGTTTATGTACGGACTACCGTAAGCTTAACGATGTTATCGTCGTGGCGAACAAGCAGATGCCATGGGATGGCTTAAGTTGGGGCCGAATGGGTGCTAGAGCATTCGGGGGAGGGTTTTCGATTAGATTGGATGAACTTCTGGATGCTATCCTCAAGAACCTGGCCTAAGCCAGAGGTAGAAGAAGAAAGACACAAGGAAGAACTCTGCTCTAGATCTTTCTTTTCATTGATCTTATGAGGTTACAGGTTTCTGGCTACAGCATAACCCTTAGATCGTACATACATCTCGTGCCCGCGATGGGGTGTGCCCCCTCTCCTTATATAGGGGAGAGGGTGGCTTACAAGGGAAGAAACCCTAGGAAACCCTAATGGCATCTTTGAACAGACAAACTACTTTACAAAGTTACTTTAATCATAGGTGACGCCGGTATCCTCTTTAATCAGGGAGGCTGACGTCCTCCGGTTGCTTTTGGCGTCACCTTCCTCTTTGGAGCCAGGGCTTCGTTTAAAGCTACTTTGCTTAGCTCATCTTTGTCCTCTAGCTCTGGAGAGAATCTTTGACCAGTCTCGCCGACGTGCTACAGTGCACATCTTACCGGTCATCCGGTGTCTCCTTAGCTTATACCGGTATACCCCTCTTGGGGATATCGGTATAGACTTACTCAGCCCAACGCTTAACTTTGAGCTCCGGGATAAACATTAAACCAGTATCTTGATGGCTCAAACCATCCGGTTTGGCATGCCTTTGGCATACCGGGGGTCATCCCCCCAACATTAGTCCCCGAAGCTGGTATAGTCCGGTGGATTTTATCCGACGGACCATGCCAGGTTCCCACATCCTAAGGTACCGGTTTAATCTTTCCGGTTGTCAGTTTAGATCTTCCGGTATCTTTGCCGCGCTTACATCTTCCTTTCTTTGTAAATACTTCCGGTATCTTCCCTTCCGGTATCTATGTCATTAAACTCCTCATCGGTGAAGTCGGGTACAATGCCTGTCAGAGACATGCGCACTGTATCTGACACGCCAGTGCCAGGGGTCACTTCCCTTCAGCTTTTGCGCCTGCATTTACTGCGCCACACCGGATCCCGGCCACCGTTCCGGATCCGTGCGGCCTCCCTGTGGCATTTTATTTTTCGCGCGTGTATCCTCGTGCCACGTGGCGGCCCACGAACTGAACCGCCGTGGCCCAGCAGTTGCCAGCCCACTACTTCCTTCTTCTATATAGAGGGAGCGCGGTTCCACTTCATCTTCTTCCCCGCACTTGCCCACTTTCCAGCGCTCCGAGCTCTTCGCCCCTTGCAATCTCACCGCCTCCGGTCGCCACCAGAGCACTGCTCCCGACGAACCTGCGTCGTTGCTCCCGCTGCGCTGAAGGTCTCCGCCGCGCAGAGGTCCACCGACGCTCCTTTGCCGCCGCTGCTTCGAGCTTTCTTCGGCGGCTTTTGCCTCTCCTCGTCGCTAGCCTTCGTCGATGTCTACTAGCTCGCCGCACCTCCGGTGACCTTCTCCCTCAGCTTCTCCGCCGCCTCAGGTTAGGCCCGATTTGCATTTGCCTCTTTCTTCTTTGCTTTTCAGATCTTGGGCCGGTAGGGTATTTATTTTCTCTTTTCTATTGCTTTTCCTCTTACTCGTAGATCTTCGCGCAAGGGTAGATCTTGGGAAATCTGTTTTTTGGGTAGAATCCGGCGTCGTTCAGACTTCATGTCTAGCAAAGAGTATCCTTCCGAATCATCCTCCAGTAGCCGCCAGAGCGAAGCTTCCGACAGTCTTTCCGCCGAACTCTCCCGGATGGAATCTGACACCGGAAGAGGTCAAGAGGCCGGCGGCTCCGGCCAGGGTTCGGGGGTGGATCTATCCGGTATCACCCGCGGAGCCTGGAAGGGCTCCGACGTGACGTAGCATGAGATTGATTGGTTGTACCGTTCCCGGAGGATACCGCCAGAACTTTCCTGCCGGTTTCCGCGCGACGAGATCGAACCGGTACTCGAACCCGGTGAGTCCGTCGTTTTCCTTGCTCATTTTGAGCGCGGCTTCAGCCTTCCTGCCTCCGATTTCTTTCGCGAGTTCTTGGATTTTTATCAACTCTAGCCTCACCACCTTCCTGGCAATGCCATTTTCTATCTTTCTTGTTACGTTTCCTTTATGGAGGGCTACATCGGCCTCCGTCCCACTAAGGAGACTTTTGCTCGCTTCTTTAGCCTTCGGATCAATTCGGTCCAAGGCAAAGATATTCCTAAACCCAAACCCCCCGTTCAATGCGGGTCTTGTATCATCGGCTCCCACCAAGGGAGCCCCGTTTTTAAGTTCTCCGGTCTCGAGTCATGCCGGGCATGGCAAGAGACCTTTTTCTATGTGAAGAACACCGGCGACACGGATCTTATCAATCTGCCGGCCTTCAACCCGGCGGTGCCCACGAAGGTGAATTGGGGCTTTAATCCGAGGACTAATCATATTGAGACCAACCGGATTATCCGCTTCATGGAGAATCTGATGAAGGAGACGAACATTAGTTCTGACGACATCATCCGCACCTTCATCTCACGCCGGGTGCTTCCCCTCCAGCGCCGGGCCCATAAAATAAGTGAAATGTATGGCCCTCGTGATCCCACCAAGATCACCGGCCTCCCTCTAAGCAAGGAGGATATAGTGCTTAAGGCTAGGCGGATCCGCCAAACGGACATGCCGACGGACTGGGAGTGGGGCTTCCTGCCTCTTAGCTCCACCAACCCTCCAACTGATGAAGTAAGAGATTGTGCAATCCAGGTTGTTGTACCGGTAGCTTTTATGCTGTGGCTAATTGTCTTTCCATTCTTTTTCAGGCCAAAGAGCGTTTTCCTCGCATCGCTGCGGAGAAACGAGGCCCTCGCCAGAAGCGTGATCTTGACAAGGAGGACCCTGATCCTTATATTCATTGGACCGACCTCAAGATGGGCCGCACCCACACCTCGCGCCCCGGTAACTTTTCATCTGAAGCTACCGGTTCCGAAGATGACGTCATTATCCTTGAGTTAGTTCTCTCTTTCGGTTTCTCATGCTTTGTTGTTATTTCTCTTCTGTAGATGCTTCCTCAGCTGGCAGCCAACCACAGGTTCACGAGCATGCGGCTCCTCTGCAGGCCGAGGTTGGCCGCGAGTTCCTGGAGAAACTCACCTCCCAGGGCAAGAAGAACAAGGCTCCGGCTCCAGAGGCCGGTTCAAGCCAAGGCCCTCCCGCCAAACGCTCCCGGATGGAAGTTGTCGGAGGGAAAGCGGTATGAAAGAGGCGCTACCAAGGGAAACAGATGCCGGTCGCTTCCGGGTAAGCCTTTGTTTCTCTGTTTGCTTCGCTTTACAAACTTTTTCTTTCGGTTGCTCTTTCCGACCCTTTCTCCTTTTCTTGCTCAGCCCTGCGCTCAAGCTCTCCAAGAGCGCCAGCGGCATGAGGCCGGAGAGCTCTGAGGGAACCGCAAGGACCTCATCTCCTCTTCACTCAAGCCCGGTACCATCTGGTACCGGCAACCCTTCTGCCTCCCCTATGGGAGGCACTCCAAGTGCGGGGCGCGCAGCCCCTACACCTCCAGATCACCGCGCGGAGGAGGACCACGTCTCCCCTCCAGAAACACAAGACACCAGCGCCGCCGCAACATCGCCGCCGAGTCCCGAAGGCTGCGGGAGGGCGGAACCTCAGGTTCCTCCCGTCCTGAAAAGAAAGAAGAAGAAGACTGCAGACTCTTCCCCTTCCAAGTCCGTGCCGGACTCTTCCGCGCCGGCAAGTTCCACTCCGGGCCAGGACGCACCCGACGCCCGCTTGTCGCCCAAGACTTCGCCTGCGCCTCCACCAGAAGCTCCCACCGTCGAGCTAACCGGGGCCACGCCGACGCCACCGCCAAACTGAGGACCCGCTGTGGCCAAGCCGACGCTGCCGCCAGAAGGCACCAAGCTCCTCAAGCCGGAACCTTTCAAGGCAAAGGCCACGGCTCCCGGCACTTCTACGCCTGGCTCGCAGCAGCTGGTGCTGCACGCCGGCCGCGCCGTTGTTGCAGCCGGAGAAGCGGCCACTGGTCAGCTGGGCCAGATTACGGAGCTGAAGCGCGGAGGCAATGAGCTGGGGCATTTGCTCGAGTACGCTGAAAAGTGGAATCGAGCGGATGTGTCCACGGCTACGCGAGGCCTGGGGAAGGACCGGCTTCCGGCGATTGACCCCGCTGGCCCCCGGTGTACGGAGCAGCACTTCATGCGGCTGCGGCGGGCGGTCAAGGAACTCGACAATGCGTGGCACGATGCCACTAACAACGTGGTGGTAAGTTACACCAAACTCTTTGCAATTTTTTCAGCTCAAGCCGGTTTCACTTTTTCCGAATTATGTATATCTCCTCAGTCCCCGAGTTTCGTGTTGAGAGCGTAGCTCTTAGCGCGAAACTTAGTCAAGAACATAAAGAAACCAGCTTCTTCTTATAGTCATTTTTACTTGAACAGAGCACGGCGGACGCCCGGAAGCGCCTCTTTGTGGAGCTTCTGTGGGAGCACCGGGATCTTTCCGAGGCCCACAGCCACTGCCAAGGTGAGCTCTTTTATCTCCGGCTTCTTTTCACCGGTTGGTTTTTTCTTTTTGCTACTTACAATTTTTTTGCATAACAGCTATCCCGGAAGCCTCCATTGAGGCCCTCAAGGCCCAGCTCAGCACCCTTCAAGGTATCGCTCCTTTTCCGGTTGACTCGTCTTTCTGCGTTTTACCAATTGCAATTTTGTTAACACTTCCTTCCCGGACTCTAGGTGAAAAGGAGCAGCTTATCCAGGAGCATCGCAAGGATCTGGACGCCTAGGAGCTTATTTCCAGGGGGATGAAGGATCAGCTCATCCAATTTGGGCTCCGGCATGATCAGGAGATGAAGGATGCCAAGGCTGCAGCTGAGGCGAAGCTGAACGAGGCCCTGGAGGATTCTATCAACTCCACCGCGGTGCTGCGGGCAGAGCTGGAGGAGGGAGGCAAGGCGCGGAAAGCGGCCGAAGATCGGGCCGCCTCCTAGAGGCAGAGCAAAAGGAGTATGACCAACTGGTCATGCAAACCGACACCCTCGCCCTCAGTAAGTTTTTCTTCTTTCTTTTCCGGCTTTTGCTTATAAGCTTATATCTTACGGTAGCATGTCCTTATCTTTTTCACTAGATTTAGATGTGCGCCTTGGCGCACGACCCCGTGAGTTTCACATATTGTATAACAACAGTAAAAATCAGATGGAAAATGATAATATATGTAAATTTGATACCCAGTTGAAAGTCATTATCTTGTGAAGTGAAACATATAAGAAAACGTGGAGTGCAAAAGAACAGACACATGAATAAGGCATGGCGTTCCAGAACGAAGTACAGATGAGGACCACCATAGTGTGCGTCCAGGCCAATTAGCTGACAACGTGAAGATAAAATAGAAAGTAAGCAATAGACAGAGCAGAACAAAAACACAACAGAAGATAGAGGAACGAACGAACTGACACTTGAGTGTCACAACGAAATCCCCAGACAACGGCAACTCAATTTATCATAGGTCGATGGGAGCACACCGCTGAGCGCCGATCTAAAAAAGAGAACCAAAATGATTAGAACAACAAAAAGGGGAGGGGGTGAAACATATAAGGAAACAGAAAAAAAAAAAACTAAGTAATACCTCACTTACCAGAAGCAAGGTGTTGATCCATCAATTTCCGCACCCGACGGTAGCCTTTTCAGCAGGAACAAAAGGAGTAGAGATCTCTGCAAAGCAAACAGTGCAAACACATATGTGATAACCATTAAAAAGATATAAAAATAGATAGGAGTACACGGTCCTCTGAAATGGACCGAAGCTGTAATCCTAGTTTGCCGTTAATTTTTCTAAGGATTCGGTATAATAGTTTCTGGTGTAATTTATTTGTGTGAAATAATCATACTTGATTAGTTGTGGCTGGAAGAATTGTATCTTAGGTGTTAATTGATCTGCCAATCTGCTATGTATCAAAAGCTGGCAGCCAAATGAGTATTGTACGGGTGATGGGACAGCTCCTCTCAACCTTCAGCATGTAGGCATCAACAACAATTTGACTCAGCCACTACGTAGTCCAATTTGTAGAAGCGCCTGTTCATTTGTATGGGAGCAAGCATCACATTAACTGATAGCTCCATGGTTGGAAATGCGATTGGGGATTAATTCAGCCACGGTAGCCTCTCAACTATATATTATACTACAAAATTTAAAATAAAATGAAAGGTTGTTTGATGCTTCAGTAAGAAATATGTCACATGATCACAGTGGCACATAATTTCAGTCTACTACTCACATGGAAAATACTAAACAAACTTGATTGCATAGAACCATGGAAGGACCATCAACTGGAAAATACTAAACAATTTAAATCATGTGATGCCTAATTTAGATGGTAACTATCTCTTGGACATAACCATGGAAGGACCATCAACTGATTACCTTTTCGATAATAGGAGATGTGCATGCCATACCTCTGAAGCTTGAATCGTAGGAATTCTGCAGTTGCAAATTGAATCCTACACCTAAGGAGAACATCAGGTAGCAGATTTCAGTTTCTTTACTACCTGCAGATTACATCATAGTTCTCTTGCCATGCTTAAAATTTAATAAAGAAGGTGCACTATTTAATTATATAAAATCTGGTAGGATCTCTCCTTAAAAAATAAGAATGTTTCCTTGCCATCATCAAATACTCATAGCGCTAAAAAGAATTGTTTCATATTAAGTTTCTCAAAAATGCAGAGATGTCCATGCAAAATCTTCTGTATGACCTGATAAATGGTTGCCGTACCAAGCTTATTTTGATACGATGTTAGGGGTTGTTGGTGATACAAAAAAATTATCAAAAACAATGAACTTCTCAAAAGCACGCTTCTCTTGTCAAGCTATAAAAAAAATTATTATTCAAAAATGCACTTCAAGAACGATATACAACACGCCACATGAAGAATGTGAAGCTTGCTTTTCATAATAAGGGAATGGGTACAGTATTAAGGGAATATATAAGGACATCATAAAAAAGATGCCCCCCCACAAAAAAAAGATGGTCTGGTTTTTAGACTATACTTGAACCAGCTTAGAGATATAACCCAGGTGGCACAACATTAGTGGAATATGTAGAAGTAAAAAAAATGTGTATTGGCAATAATGTAGGCTTAATAAATGGCACACCTTGGCCCAAGGTCCTTGAATTTGACTGAAAAGACCAGATAGAAAAAAACTGGAAATCATTCGACAGAAGCTACAAAATGTAGATGGATGATATCTGAAAAGGGAAACATGTATTCTTGTACTGCATGAAAGATATTTATTTTTCCCAGAGATATCTATCTGGGGTACATTGAAGTTCAAATGAAAGTGAACCTGTAGGTTTCTGGTAGTGTTGTTAAGCAATAGCAAGGCAGTAGTGGTAATATGTAATTAAACATTGCATAGCTAATGGGATTGCCTTAAAGAAGTAGTCAAGATGAAAGTAATTCCATCTGTTCGAAGGAGTTGGTTGGAGTAAATGTTTTAATTGAATGAAGCAGTAGTGCACTACAGCTAAAGTGATAGCTGCTTCACCATACCTTAGGAAATTCTATATCGGTGTTGCTATGATTGTTGTCTCTGCCGGCCGGTAGCATCACCAACATAGAAAGATCTGAAAAAGCATGGCAAGTCTCATAGGAGGAGCCTGTACTATAACCAAATCAAGGGCGAAAAGGTGAGGTATGAGTTCTTCCACCAACATACTAAACTGACCTAAACCTTTAAGATGCACGATGAAATAACATCAGCCTTCCACTTCTGTAGATCTCCAAGCTAGATGTGAACAGAGTAAACAATTTCTACTTATATTCATCAATTCAAAAGGAAAACTTATACAATAGGAAGCTCATGGAGGGTTGCTATGTTCTCTAGAAAAAGTATTACCGTATGCCTAGTCCAGAAAGAAAAATATAGCACGCTTGTAGCTTAATGTGTTTCTACATGCCCTACATTGAAGAAGAATTAGCAATCCATCTTAATTGCCAGAAAGGGTTTCACTTCCGATGATCCGCAACCGTTGGCGCTTACCACACCGCTCCGCATGCTTCCTGATTTATGTCTTCTCGTGGTCCATGCAAGGAAAAAAAATTAGAGTGCAAAGTTTGAAATAATCACGGCCCGTAGCCCAAATAGCCCCAGGCAATTTCAACAAAAACGAAATGTTGCTGACCCCATATGCAAAGCAATGATAGAAAGAGAGGATAATAAATATAAAAGGAGAAGCAAAGAAATTTAAAGAAGCTCGCCTGCGTCATTACGATCTGCGCTGCTACGTGCCATCCTCCATTGGCTAGGAGAGAATAAGCGGAGGAGGCCAGCAAGTTGCAGAACTGGGGCACGCTCCATGCAAATTAGCATCTGCATCAACCAGAAGGTCTCACACTTATGTAGTGAAGGGAAAATATAACTATCGGGAACTACCAGGTAGAAAAAATCAAATATACACATTGATTCAGCTTCCAATCTATCACATCTCAAATGTTCATTTGGAGCTAAATTCAGAGAAAAACTTGTATGCATAGTAATTTAATGCAAGACAGAATCACAAAACAGCTGGATTAGCTACCGATTTAGATATTATATGATATACATTCAAAAAACCACTCCTGTCTTATCTCTACACTGAAGTATTGCAAAGTGCGCTCACCTCAGATAATACTGCATATACTTTCAGAGGATAAAAACATAGCACATGAAGCTGCAACATAACCTTCCTTGTCGCAGAAAAAACCCGACTCTGGTTCAATTGCTGACAGGTACATTTGCTTGTGTAGACAAATCCTCAACCACCTCAAAAGACAATGGGTGTTAGGAGCTAAATTCAGAGAAAAACTAATATAGAGTAATTCAATGCAAGACAGAATCATAAAAAAGCTGGATTAGCTACCAATTTAGATATTACATGATATACATTCAGAAAACCAATCCTGTCTTATCTCTACACTGAAGTAGTGCAATGTGCGCTCACCTCTGATAATACTGCATATACTTTCAGAGGATAAACAAATAGCACATGAAGCTGCAAGATAACCTTCCTAATTTACTTCAGCAATAATTTCAGGCGCTTATGCTCTGGAGACTTCAATGTTCAAATGCTTCACCTCCTATATCAATCCGTGCTCAAGTAAATTACCTGTTAAAGCAGTAGTTTAGTCATGTAAAAAAGGATAGGGAACTACTTCAAAATAGATTTAAAGCAGTAGTGTTCAGTCATGTAAAAAAGGATAAGGAACCAATATATTTTATTCTTATATGCTGGATTTTTTTTTTGGATCTCCTGGATCTGGGACTCAATGTGTTATGACTAAGCAAGTGAAAAACACACATGACCGTTCAAAATGGAAGCAAAGAAGAAATGGAAAAAAAAGAAACATCCACATAAGTTGCACGACTGTGTTGCAACAGGAGACAATTTTCTACCCGCCTTGTTAGCATACTTCAATGAAATTTAACTTAACTACTAAAATCTAATTTTATACCATAATTCTTAGCATTCTACCTGTACATATAATACAGTGCCATGCTTGTCATGCACACTTTCAAAACTAAAGTAATTACATGAGTTTCGAAAAGTTACCTCTGACCATATGAATTAACTGTTATAGGGTTATCAGTTTTGGGTTTTTGACAAAGATCAACAATCAACGGTCAAATGCAGCTCACATGTCCATCTCATGGGATTGCTGGAGAGTCCAGCCATCGGGTTTATGCCCTGATGGTATGAACCAATCAGCCTCAGAGCATGCTCATGTTCAACATCATACTTGAACAACACCTCCTACCCCTTTAACGCCAATAGACTTGCCGACCTATGCATCTCAACACCTGCAGCACAAGTATACCCCAAATGAAAACATGAGCAAACCATTAGTTAATCACAAGTACAACTGAACTTACTGCTGACAGTGGCACATTGCAAAAAAAGGAGTATGAATATCGCACTGATAAACTATTTGAAAACCGTTATACTGACGTTTCATGAAAATCTATTATGGATAAGCGGCGATTGAGGAAACACATAGGGCTTACTTGTTCCAGAAGTACAAAAATAACCAAGCAAGAAGGAATGTCAATAGCAACATCCACATAAGTTGTTAACATTCCATTGAAGGGAAAGTGACATACAGTAAAACAGAGAAATGTAGCACACACAAGTAGACAAAATAAGGAAATATATTCTACAGATGAGCACCGGTTTGGTTACTAATTTATAACCCGAATAGATTACTGATCTAGAGTTGGGTCAAGCAATAAAGCATGTAAAACAAAGAACTAAATAGCATGATCTAACAAAATCAATTCAGAGAAATGTAAACAATATGGAAGAAATTATCATGGGAGATTACATGAAAAAAACATAGCAAGCTGTTGACGGTCAGTGTTGATGTGCCCAACGCCCACCATTGTGGTTGAAGGTAGAAATTAGAGCATATAGTCTACACTAATTTTCATAAGAAAAACAACCAATTATTCAGAGAAAATATTTGGTAATAGTTTGGAAAAAGCATGGTCGCCTTATCTAAGCAATATATTCATCATAACAACCTAGATCATAGGCAACAGATTATTACCTAGCGGGGAGATGGGGTTGAGTTGCCAAAATAACAATGTGATATACTACATATCCATGATAAAATTTATTCCTGTTGTGTAGTATAAACAATACCTGGGGCTCGAGGGAACCAACTGATAGGTGCTGGAGATTTTTTATCTGAACGCGGCATGGAATGTTGCCGCTGACCATTGCAATACTGCACATGTGAGCACCATCACGTGTGCGCCTGAAATTAACGGGAAACACAAACATTAGCCTAAAATTATTTGTAGATATGCTCTACTGGAATGTGCATCATGTCCACCAGTGAAATGAAAGGTACCCAAGCCTATCCTATGTTTGGCCACTGAAAACCTTCTTTTGCGAATAAATTTGAAAACTTGATTAACTTGCAAATTTAATTGATGCACGTTGAAAGAAGAAATACTCCATATTCAGTTATATGCGAAGATGCAAAGGAAGTTGGAAAAAATAAATCTCGCATTTCCTATTAGCAGTAACATGCCAAAGCATTAAATTCATAACCTGCTGTTGATCTATAGAACTTGTATAGGCTACTACATAATTGACTGCTAAAACACTGTTGCTCACCTAAAGAACACCACAAAGAACAAACAATTAGATTCCAAAACATGTTAGACCACAGAAGCACCACATCTGCATGTCGCTGAATCTGCACTCCTTATATAACAATAAGAACTATTCCAACAATATTCTAGAGCAATTTTGTAGTACACCGTCCACCCCCAAAGGGGAAAATAAGATCCTTTACATCAACTAACTTTGCATTCGATAATAAAAGTGCTCCATTACAGAGAAATAAATAACATTTAAGAAGAAAATCCAAAGAGGGATAAAATAAGTAAAAAATGCTCAGTTAGGAATAACGTTCACCTCGCACTTGTATTTGTCAGTTCGTCTTCCTCCATGCTCAAATATAATTAGAAAGCTCGGCACTGAAAAAGAAGACAATAATTCGGCGATATTAGGAATTGCATACCAAATAAACAAGTGGCATTGCAGCGGTCATCTAAGAGGAAATCTAGAAAAGAAAGATAAATCACCTCAAGTGTCGATGCCATCATGCCAAATATCAACTTCAAGTCATGTATCTTCTCTGCTACCTGCCCATAATATAGAGTCAAATTAGACCAAAACAATCATAGAGCGAAGGACCTAGATAATGGATCTAGCTAGCTAATCGATGTAGCCAAGAATCTAACCATGTGCTAGGAAAAAAATCACACGGTAAGCTAATCTAGCCAAGAGCTTGAGCATGTGCTACCAAAAGAATCACATAGCCATGGATCTAGGTAATGAAGGTAGCTAGCAAATCCATCTAGCAAAAAAATCACACTACAAGCCACAGATCTAGATATGAAGCTAGCTAGCTAATCAATCTAGCAAAAAACCGGACAAGCAATGCAGGGAGCTGCGACCCTGGCCGCAGGCACCATGCGCTCTGCCGCCACACGCGCCATGCTGCCCGGCTGCCGCGACCACGAAAATAGAGACGAGGAGCACTTGAAAAGAGAGGGTGTGAGATTATGTACCTTGCCAAAATGAACCGTCGACAACCTGCAGTGCCGGTTCTGCTCCCTCGTGCTCGCACCTCTCCCGGCGGCGCCGCTCCCGCGCGCCCGCGACACAGCGGTGATCCTCCGTCGGTAGCTGTGGCGGTGATGCTCCCGCATGCTCGCACTTCCACCGGCGGCGCCACCCCTGCGCGCCCGCGAAACCACCGGCAGCGCCGCCTCCACCCGCGACGCTGTTTCCGCGAAGAGGAGGGTAGAGCTCGAGGCGGTCGTGGCTGGTCAAGGAGGAGCTCGAGGTGGGAGGTGGGAGACGACCTGCTGCTCCATCTCCTCCCCCTCCGCATCTGTCCGCTCCTCCCCGCGTCCTTCCACTCATGTGCAGATGTGCTCCTCGCTACGACTGAAGGCTAGGATCCTTGACGGCGCCTCGGGGTCGCAGCTGCTCGAATCAGGAGGACGAGGCGGTGAGAAGGGGGCGGCGCGAGACGCGGTGCCGGCGGCCGAGCAGGATGGGTTTGGGGAGGATACGAAAGAGGAGGGGATTGGAAGGGTGGGGATAGGGTTGCTTCTCTCGTATGGCTGCCAAAGATATTTTTGGGCCGATCCAATCACATAACGCCACGTGGCCCAATCGCTGGAAACAAAACGAGGCCACTGCCCAACCCCCGCGCGCGAGGTGCCCATCGTGGATAGCCTGGGAGTGCCCCATGGGGGTGCAGCAATCATACCTTTAGATTTGTCTTGCAGGGCTCTTTCCGGACTCACAGGTGTTCGCGCAGAGGAAGGTGTCAGAGCGCCGGGTTCAACAAGAGTTCAAGAATCCGGACGCGCCCTGGGATCCTTATGACCACCTGGTCGCGCTTTCTGCCCGGGTCCAGCACATGCGCGCGGTGGACCGGAATCTCGCCGATCTGCCCGACGTGGCGATCCATCTCTTCAAAGTGCTATGGCCTGAGGAGGAGGTGCCGGCTAACCTGACGCTCACCTCCGAATGGCTGAAAGGTGCCGGCCGGAGGATCCGCGAGTGGCAGTGGTCATCGGCTCGTGCCGGAGCAGATGAGGCGTTACGCACCGCCTATTCCTGGTATGAGTATTTGGACCTGGAAGCCTTCCACACCGTGCGCCAAGATGCTCCCACCGACACGGATCCAGCCCTCACCGCCAAGCGGAAGGATCGCGCCTACCGGATAGCAGAGTACGCGGCGGTCCGCACCTTCATCCCTCCTCCTCCTGGCGTCACGGATTATCTTAGTGACTACGAAGAAGAGGAAGATGACGATGAGGATGCCGGAGAAGATGATGCTAGCTCTTCCGGATGGCGGTGATGTGCCTCCGAAAGCTCCTGACGCAGGGAATGTTCCTCCTGAAGCTCCCCTTGCCTGAATGTGCTTACCCTACGTTTGTTGCGCCCTGTTGACTCAAAACAATGCTTATTAAATTCCACCCCGGTATGCCGGGGTTTATGATGTAATATAATACTTAGCCGTTCTTTTGGCTGCGCTACCATATTATCTGCCGGTATGTTTTACCGGTAGGTTATCAAGTTATGTTCGTCTATTGGCTTAGCATTTTCCTCATTGTTTGCTTTGATCTTGTACTGCGAAGATTTCGTGATCGTTTTCGCATCCAATTCGATGCACACTTGGCTCTTTTGCTTTGGCTCTGCCTACCTCTTTTGGGTGTTTTAGCGTATGAGGCACAAAGTTCTTTTGCCAAGCAAGCACTTTCTTGAACTTAGAAACAACTCGAAATTTTCACAAAAAACCAGTTTAGCCGGGGTTAGTTAATTTTTCCGGATTATTCGTTCCCACTATCTCTTTTCGTAGTTCACGTGCTTAATTCCTACCGGTTTATCCTGCTTGCCATGAAGCCGGGTTGCGGACAACAGCAGAGTCGAAGACTCCGGTAGGTTTTAGCACGTTACTAAACCGGAAATAAAAAATGTTCAACAAGCAACCGGTAAACTGAAAAAATAAACATATTGCATGCAATTTCGGTAGGTGTAGTCCCCGAGATTCATTCGAGGTTCCGACATCTTTCATTCATAGCAAATAAGGTACAAAAAGGAACTTCTTACACCACAACTTTATGAGTAGAACGGACGGAACAGAGCTATGTTCCACGGACGCTTGGTCTCATCTCCGGATCTGTCCGCCTTTCCTTCTTTCCATTCATGTGCATCGATCAGGTAATAGGCATCATTGTGGAGAGCTTTGCTCACAATGAAAGGTCCCTCCCATAGGGGTGAGAGCTTATGCCGGCCTTCAGTGCGTTGCACTAGGCGTAGCACCAGATCTCCTTCCCGGAATACCCTCGGGTTAACCTTCCGGCTATGATAGCGTCTAAGGTTTTGCTGGTAAATGGCTGTTCTTGCCAATGCCAATTCTCTTGCTTCTTCTAGCAAGTCCACATCGTTTTCTCGGGCCTCTTTTACCTCTTGTTCGGTATAGAGCTGCACCCTTGGTGAGTCATGGAGAATGTCGGTTGGTATGACCGCTTCTGCTCCGTAAACCATAAAGAATGGAGTGTATCCGGTAGACCGGTTTGGAGTCGTTCTTATGCTCCACAACACTGATGGTAGCTCATCAAGCCAACACCCCGGTGTCTTTTCGAGTGGTTCAATGAGCCTTGGTTTTATAACGGAAAGCACTAGCGCATTTGTTCTTTCCACTTGGCCATTACCTTGCGGGTGTGCCACTGAGCACAAATCCAACCGGATGTTGTTATCCTCACAGAATCGCTTGAACTCACCTTGGGCAAAGTTTGAGCCATTGTCAGTTATGATACTATGTGGGTATCCATATCGCATGATGACATCCTTTAAGAACTTCACCGATGTGTGCCCATCGCATTTTGCAATAGGTTTTACTTCTAGCCACTTGGTGAATTTGTCCACCATAACCAAGATGTGGGTCATGCTTCCCCTTGCAGTTTTGAATGGGCCAACCATGTCAAGGCACCAAACAACAAACGGCCAAGTTAGCGGTATGGTTTTTAAACCGGATGCCGGGGTATGATTTTGCTTGGCGTACCTCTGGCATCCATTGCATTTTCGTACCAGATCCTCAGCATTTTCCAAAGCAGTGGGTCAATAGAACCCATGCCGGAATACTTTTGCTACCAACGCCCTTGACGAAGCGTGGTGCCCACATTCCCCTTGGTGAATCTCCACAAGCATTTCTTTTCCCTCTTCCGGTTCCACACATCTTTGAAGGACACCGGTAACACTTCTCTCACCTCGCCATTGATGATGGTGTATGCTTTGGACCTTCTCTAGATTCTTCTGGACTCACTTTCGTCAACCGGCAAGGTGCCGTTGATCAGGAATTCCTTAATAGATTTAACCCAAGATGGTGCCTCTCGAACTAGAAACACCGGTACATCTATCTCCATGTTATCCACCAGCATTGCTTCTTCCGGTATGGACGCAGCAGTCCCCGAGTTTGCCGGAACAGTCCCCGAGTTTGCCGTAACAGTCCCCAGGTTTCCTTCATCGATATCCATTGGTACAACATGTGATTCCGGTACAAAAATGGACTCCGATTCCGGGCTCGGCTTGATCGATGGTACTCTTAAGTGTGCCAAGGTCTTGCCTAGATGAGCCCAGCTTGGATAAAGCATCCGCGGCTTCATTTTCCGCTCGTGGCACATGGTGAAACTCACAGCCCTCAAAGAAGCCGACAATCTTTCGCACGTGAAACCGGTATGAAGCCATGTTGGCATCTTTTGCGTCCCAATCTCCGGAACATTGTTGCACCACTAGATCTGAATCTCCGTAGCAAATGATCCGGTGCACACCGATTTCTTTTGCGACCTTGAGCCCATGGATCAAAGCCTCGTATTCAGCGACATTGTTGGATGCCCTGAAATGCACTTGCAAAACATACCGGAAGTGATCTCCCTTAGGTGAAGTAAGTACCACACCGGCACCTAGACCCTCTTTGAGTTTGGATCCGTCAAAGTGCATCTTCCAGTATTCTACTTTTTGGTCTGGCAGCTTGTATTGCATTTCCGCCCAATCAACTAGGAAATCAGCCAAAGCTTGCGATTTTATGGCATCCCTTCTTTCATACACCGGAACGTACTGGATTGCCCACTTTGCAATCCTACCGCTAGCATCTTTGTTGCACATGATATCGGAAATAGGTGCCTCACTCACCACTTTCATGGGGTTGCGGCGGCCATGAACACGCCATAAGTCATTTTCTGGAAATGCGGGTAGTTTTGCTTTGAGAGGGAGAGCACCTCGCTCAGGTAGTATACCGGCCTCTGCACGGTTTTTCTTCCTCTTCTCTTTCAACTACAACCACCACACTCACAACCCGGTTTGTTGCTGCTATGTATAATAGCATAGGCTCTCTTTCTAGAGGTGAAGCCAATATAGGCGCAGTAGCTAGCATTGTTTTTAGCTCTTTGAACACTGCGTCTGCCCGAGGGGTCCAGACAAAAGTATCGGATTTTTTCATCAAAGCATAGAGCGGCAGAGCCTTCTCTCCCAACCTGCTTATGAACCGGCTTAGCGATGCCAAGCTTCCGGTAAACTTTTGCATGTCCTTGAAATCTCGCGGTATAGTCATTCTTTCGATTGCTCAGATTTTTACCGGGTTAACCTCAATGCCCCGGCTTGATACGAGAAAGCCAAGCAGCTTGCCGGCGGGAACACCGAAGGTGCATTTTGCCGGATTGAGTTTCATCCGGAACCTTCTCAAGTTATCAAATGTTTGCCGGAGATCATCGATCAAGGTTTCTTTTACCTTAGTTTTTACTACGACATCGTCCACATAAACTTGCACATTTTTTCCAATTTGATCAAACAAGCATTTTTGCATACAGCGCTGGTACGTTGCACCAGCATTGCGCAAACCGAAAGGCATAGTGACATAGCAATAAGCCCCGTGCGGGGTAATGAACACAGTTTTTATTTGATCTTCCTTTTTCAAGGGAATCTGGTGGAAGCCGGAATAAGCATTCAGGAAAGACAACAATTCACACCCAGCAGTGGAATCAATCACTTGATCGATCCGGGGTAAAGGGAAAGGATCTTTCGGGCAAGCTTTGTTCAGGTTGGTGTAGTCGATGCACATACGCCACACCTTTGGAGCTTTTGCTTCAAGGTTCTCTTCTTTCTTCTTTTCGACCAGCACCGGATTGGCTAGCCACTCAGTATGCAGCACTTCCACGATGAAACCGGCAACCAAAAACTTTTTCACCTCTTCTCCAATGATCTTTCTCCTGTCTTCAGCAAACCGGCGCAGCGGCTGCCTTACCGGCTTAGCATCCTTCCGGACATTTAATGAGTGCTCAGCCAGCTCCCTCGGAACACCTACCAAGTCATCAGTAGACCAGGCAAATATATTCCGATTCTCACGGAGGAAGCTGACGAGCGCGCTTTCCTATGCCTCACTCATACCGGCACCGATACGAACGGTGCGCTCAAGGTAAGCCGGATCCAGCACAATGTCCTTTGTTTCTTTTGTCGGCTTGAATGCCGGTGTGCCCAAGTTTGCGCTCATTGCCGCTAAGCTCAGCTGTGAGGACTGAGCCAGCGCAATCGCAGTTTGCATCCTCCTCTTTTCCTATGCAATCACCTGGGACTCTGCCAGGTTTGATCCGGCTGAAGCAGTTTCCAGTGAGACTTTGTAGTTTCCCACCACAGTTAAGGGTCCTCGAGGTGCCGGCATCTTCATCTTGAGATAGGTCGTGTGAGTTGAGGCCATGAAAGCTGCCAATGCCGGTCTCCCCAGCAATGCATGGTAGGGACTATCTAGGTCCACCACCTCGAACTCAACGTTTTCCACCCGGCAATTATCACGCCCTCCAAACGATACATCCACCCGGAATTTTCCCACTGGCGCGCAGGACAAGCCCGGAACGATTCCGTGAAACGTTGTGCGAGTTGGTTGCAGCATGTTTTCTGTTATGCCCAACGTATGCATGGTGTGCCGGTACATGATGTTTATGCTACTTCCATTATCTATCAGCACTTTGCTGAACTTGACTCGAGTCGTTGGCCCATTAATGATTGGGTCTACCACAAGATCATAACCACCCGGATTGGGCATTATCTTGGGGTGATCCATGAACGACCAGTAGATTTCTTGATCCGACCACAGCATGTATTTCGGTACTGCCGGCATCACAGCGTTCACTTCCATGGAACGGCGACGGATGCTTTGTCTGTCGGTTGGCTCAGTGACGAACACAACACAACACATATCCGGGTCGTGGTAAACGTTCCGGCCCAAAGGTGCCGACGGAGGTGGTTGGCCATTGCCTTCTTCCACCGGATGAACTTGCTGATGCTGCTGCCGGTTCGGCTGAGGCTGTACCGGTAGAGCGTTTGCTCCGGTAAGCGGTGGTGGCGGTGGTAACGGGTGTTGATGTAACATGTCATGCGAGGGAGGCAGTATTGTGGAGCATCCTTGCGCTTGCGCATCTTTTGTCGCACCTCTCAGCATCAAGTGCTTGATCCAAGAACAATCTTTTGTCAAATGGTTTGCCGGCTTCGTCGGATCTGGAGTGTCAAACCGGCATGGTTGCTCCATCGCTGCTTCCATAGTGTATCTCATATGTTCTTGCCAATATTTTTTCTCTCCCCACTTCTTCTTTTCAACCCATTGTTTTTTAGGACCCGCCCACGGCTGCGATCCGGTTTTTTGCCTTTGGCTCCCGCTGGGGCCGGAGTTATCCTGTACCGCAGCTACTTGTTGTGGACCATACCTTCGATCCGGAAAATCTTCCCTTCTCTTGTTGTGCCGGTTGTCCCGGTATTGATCTTGGCGCGGCTGGCTCGTTTGCGCCGGATCCGCTTGCACTGCCGGTTGCATTGGGTCTCCCAATGCGTAGCTATCTGCCACACGTATCATTTCCGCCAGAGTTACCGGCATGTTCCGCTGCAGCTTTTGCCACAAAGGTGAACGTCTTCTGCACCCATTGCAAAACCAGGCAATGGCTTGCGCCTCTATCACCCCTTCGCAGGAGTTTCTCGTGGAGTTCCACCGGGTCAGGTAATCCCGGTCTGTTTCATTTGGGCGCTGCACGCACAAGGCGAGCTGCTGCGGCCTGTTGGGCCTCCGGTATGTGCTACTGAAGTTACTCACAAAAGCTTCCTCGACTCCAACCAACCGTTTATGCTTCATGCCGGCAAGTTATTCAGCCAGATTTGTGTTGGTCCCACCAGGAATGATGGTACAATTCTCACGGCCCAACGCCGGTTTCCTCCACCAGTTACGGTTCCTCCGACACCAGTGACGTATACCGCGGTTACATAATCTGCTAGCCAGTCTTCCGGCTTAGTGGTGCCATCATACGTTTTTGTGTCATGAGGCAACTGGAAGTTGCGAACTGGTGGTTCCTCTTTCATGATCCTTGGACCAAAACATTTTGGGCCCGGACGACCTTCTGCCTCGATCATTTCAGATAGATACACTCTATCCAGACGGTGCCTCGCATCCCGTTCTGGCAGGTATCTTTCTCCCACGTGTACCCCCAACGGGTTCCGGTATGCCGTGAGTCTTTCAGCTGTCAAATCAGCTTCATCGTAATGTTCCGGTACCGCGGCCCTTGCCTGCCGGTACCTTGGGAGAAGCATTTCCTCCTCTTCGTACGCTGCCCTTGCAGCTCGATAATTTTGCCCGGTTTCATGTCTACCGGCATGATTGTTTCCGGCATAACCTCTTTTGGCGTAGCCTCGATCTGCCCCTTGGCTTTTTCTACCGACATCATGTTGCCCGGCTTGTTGTTTTCCGGCGAGGACCGGATCATACACAGTCATCTGCTGTGCATTCATCTCTTTTTCTTTTCTCTTGTCCGGATGGGGGGACGATGCCTGCCCATGGGACTTGCTACCGGCATTCTTTGTTGAACGTGCGGATTTCGAAGCCGCAGCCTTGTTTAGCTTAGCAAGCTGCTCAGCATTCTGCTGTTCGATGGATTCAAGCAACTCTCTGACACACTCTTGCTGTTTTGCCAGAGAGTCTCCGGAAAGCGATTCACACAGCTCTACTGCAGCCTTAGCAGCTTTTATGGTTTTATCCGTACTGTTATACTTAGGTTTTTCTACCATGCTCAACGATGCAGAAGTGCTTTTTCTGGTAAGAATCTCCTTACGCAAATCCTAATCTAGGTTGCGAGCTCTAAGCCGGTTTTCCGGTATCCTAGCGGCCTGAGCGCTAACAGAAGCAAAGCCATGGGCAGCGTTATACTCACGTAGGGTTAGGTTCAGCTCGCGCTGCGCCCGGACGAAGTTGGCTCCGTTCGCGAGCAGCGTCTGGCACTGCGCCTCCAGCTCCGCCTGAGCCGCTGCCGGGTCGATGTTCTGCGCGATGGGCGTGGCGAGGACGCTCATCGCCGCTTGATGCGGTGTCTCCGGTGGTGCGGAAGATATTCCCGCGCGCGCCGCTCGCGCTCCGAGTGGTGGCTTGGCCGCACGAGTCGATGCCGTACGCCCAAGCACCTTCATCCACGAGCTTCCTTGCCGGCACTAACCGCGCCGGCCATCATCACCTCCACGCTGCCGGCGGCGCGGCCAGCACATAGCCACCTTGGCGGATCCGGCGCCACCAGCACCGGCGGAAGGCGCCGCGCACGGGGACGATGCCGAAGTAGACGCGATGGCTGCCGAACTCAATGACGCGGCCGTTCTTGGGGAAGATGCCGCCGTTGGCGAAGCAGCCCGCGTTGTCGTTGATGAAGTCCATGGAGTAGATGCGCTGCACAAGCGCGGACACCGTACGCCGCCGCCGGCGACGTCAAGGAGGCCCGCCCGAATGTGAACTCCATCAAGCGCCGCTTCTTGCCCCACGGTGGGCGCCAACTGTCGTCGTGGCGAACGAGCAGATGCCATGGGATGGCTTAAGTTGGGGCCGAATGGGCGCTGGAGGATTCGGGGGAGGGTTTTCGATTAGATTGGATGAACTTCCGGATGCTACCTCAAGAACCTGGCCTAAGCCAGAGGTAGAAGAAGAAAGACACAAGGAAGAACTCTGCTCTAGATCTTTCTTTTCATTGATCTTATGAGGTTACATGTTTCTGGCTACATCATAACCCTTAGATCGTACATACATCTCGTGCCCACGATGGGGTGTGCCCCCTCTCCTTATATAGGGGAGAGGGTGGCTTACAAGGGAAGAAACCCTAGGAAACCATAATGGCATCTTTGAATAGACAAACTACTTTACAAAGTTACTTTAATCATAGGTGACGCCAGTATCCTCTTTAATCAGGGAGGCTGACGTCCTCCGGTTGCTTTTGGCGTCACCTTCCTCTTTGGCGCCAGGGCATCGTTTAAAGCTACTTTGCTTAGCTCATCTTTGTCCTCTAGCTTTGGAGAGAATCTTTGACCAGTCTCGCCGACGTGCTACAGTGCACATCTTATCGGTCATCCGGTGTCTTCTTAGCTTATACCGGTATACCCCTCTTGGGAATATCGGTATAGACTTACTCAGCCCAACGCTTAACTTCGAGCTCCGGGATAAACATTAAACCGGTATCTTGATGGCTCAAACCATCCGGTTTGGCATGCCTTTGGCATACCGGGGGTCATCCCCCCAACAGATGTCACTGTAAAAAACAAATACCCCCTACCCAAGATAGAAGACCTGTTTGATCAGTTGAAAGGAGCCAAAGTTTTCTCCAAGATAGACCTTAGAACTGGTTATCATCAGCTGAAGATTCGAGCCACCGACATTCCAAAGACTGCCTTTACCACCAGATATGGGTTGTATGAGTACAACGTCATGTTGTTTGGATTAACCAATGCCCCCGCTTATTTCATGAATCTCATGAATAAGATCTTCATGAACTTTTTGGACAAGTTTGTCGTTGTCTTCATCGACGACATTCTTATCTACTCCAAGTCCAAAGAGGAACATGAACAGCACTTGGAGATTGTCCTAGAAACCCTTAGACACCACAAATTGTATGCCAAGTTCAGCAAGTGTGAGTTTTGGTTGGAAGAAGTAGGATTCCTGGGACATATCTTGTCTGCAGGAGGAATTGCCGTAGATCCCGCTAAGGTCAAAACTGTTATGGAATGGCAAGCCCCAACCACCCAAACCGAGGTCCGCGCTTTTCTTGGATTAGCCGGATATTACCGCAGATTTGTAGAAGGCTTTTCGAGCATCGCTCGACCAATGACCCAACCATTGAAGAAGGACAGGAAGTTCGAGTGGACTGACAAATGTGAAGAGAGCTTTCAACAGCTCAAGAGTAGACTGACCTCAGCCCCAATCCTGATCATGCCAGACATCACCAAGCCCTTTGACGTATATTGCGACGCCTCCAAGATTAGTCTTGGATGTGTGCTTATGCAAGAAGGCAAAGTCATATCTTACCTGTCCAGACAGCTAAAGTAACATGAGCAGAACTACCCAACCCATGACCTCGAGCTTGCAGCCGTGGTCCTAGCCTTGAAAGTTTGGCGTCATTACCTCATGGGTAACCGATGCGAGATCTACTCCGACCACAAGAGCCTAAAATATATCTTCACCCAGAAGGAGCTGAACATGAGGCAACGCCGATGGATCGAATTGATCAAGGATTACGACATGGAGATTCACTACCGCCCCGGCAAGGCCAATGTGGTAGCGGATGCTTTGAGTCGACTGCCGTGTCAGTTGAACTCCATGATCGCAATCGAGCAGCCCAGCCTGTATCAGGAGTTTGAACAGTTTCGACTAGAACTTGTTAGTGAAGGATTCCTAGCCAGCATCGAACTACAACCCACCTTGGTTAGCCAGATCAAGGAAGCCCAGAAAGGAAACGCTAGCATCGACGGAATCAAGAAACATATAGCCGCAGGAAAAGCCCCTGGATTCACCGTAGATGAAGTCGGGGTCCTTTGGTACAAAGAACGCCTCTGTGTACCATCGGACTCAGACTTGAAGCAAATCATCTTGCAAGAATCTCATGACACCCTTTACTCAATCCACCCCAGAGGTACCAAGATGTATCAAGACCTGAAGGAGCAATTCTGGTGGCATGGAATGAAGAGAGAAATCGGGAGCTACATCGCCAAGTGTGACATCTGTCAGAGAGTCAAGGCAGAACATCAGCGACCCGCAGGACTGCTACAACCATTGCAGATACCAGAATGGAAGTGGGACTCCGTAGGAATGGACTTTATCACAGGTTTGCCCAAATCCAGCAAAGCCAATGATTCAATATGGGTAGTTGTCGATAGACTGACCAAAGTAGCCCGTTTCATCGCCGTCAAGACCACATAGCAAGGCCCGAAGTTAGCTGAACTGTACATCTCCAGAATATTCGCCCTGCACGGAACCCCAAAGTCGATAGTGTCAGATAGAGGATCACAATTCACCTCAAGATTCTGGCAGAAAGTGCATGAAGGACTAGGAACCCGTCTGAAATTCAGCACCGTCTATCACCCTCAGACCGACGGACAGACTGAGAGAGTCAACCAGATATTGGAAGACATGCTGAGAGCATGTGTACTGGAGTATGGATCCAAATGGGAAGACTGCCTGCCATACGCAGAATTCTCTTACAACAACAGCTATCAAGCCTGCCTACAGATGGCCCCCTTTGAAGCCTTGTACGGAAGGAAATGCCGTACCCCCCTGAACTGGTCGGAAGTCGGAGAAAGCCAAGTATTTGGCCTAGATGTTCTTCGTGAAGCCGAAGAGAAAGTACACAAGATTCGCGAGTACCTCAAGACGGCGCAATCAAGATAGAAGAGCTACGCCGACAAGAGACATCGGGAGATGACCTTCGAGATCGGAGACTTCGTCTATCTCAAGGTATCCCCCTTGAAAGGAATGCAGAGATTTCAGCTGAAAGGAAAGCTTGCACCCCGATATGTCGGACCGAGGCGAAGTATCTTATCAACTGGAACTACCCGAAGAGATGGCGGCTGTACACGATGTGTTTCACATCTCACTCCTCCGGAAGTGCCTTGAAGTCCCTGAGAAGACCGAAGTGTTCAAGAACATCGATCACCGATCGGTGGATATCAACAAGGACCTGACGTACCGCGAAGTACCGATTCGCATCCTGGAGGAAGCTTACCGAACCACCCGCACCCAAAGCATCAAGTTTCTGAAGATACAGTGGAGCAATCATACGGAAGATGAAGCCACCAGGGAACGCAAAGACTTCACAAAGAAGGAGTACCCAGATCTCTTTAGTACCTAACTTTCTTTTAGATCTCGGGACAAGATCTTTTGTAAGGGGGAAGGGTTTGTAACATCCCAAATTTCAATAAAAAAAGTTAGAAGAATTCCAGAGAGCAAAATTTCAAACCAACAAAAACTTTTAAATTGCATATAGTGCCATGCATAGGACTTGTGCATTTGAGTGATATGCCATGATGATTGTTATTATGTTTATGTGATAAACCCTAAAACCCTAATGTGATCAAGTGAAGATCACAAACCAAATAAATCAAAAAGAGAAAGAAATCAAATAAAAGAAAAACCCTAAAACCCTCACATATGGTTTATGCCATTTTTGCAAATCTTTAACCTAGACCATTTTGGTCTTCACCATTAGTTGTATTATGTTACTAAACACTTATTACAACTTTTTGAATCAAAGAAACACAAAACAAATCAAATTCAAACTCAAATTGGGGATCACATATGATAATGGTCAAATCTGCCATTTATAGTCTGATCCCTACTTTGAGCCCTTGCAATTCATTTTTTTCGAACTAAACTTTCTCAAATATTTGCACCTCATCCAAGAGCACATCAAGGTGAAAAACTTTGGTAAAGACCACCATGCCAAATTCACTTTGGATCAAATTCTATGCTCATGTAAAGTTGGAACTTTTTATTATGTGGAACAATCTCCAACTTAGCAAATTTTGCAATTCTTTGATTTTCTAAATTCCACCACCACCTCTCTTTCTCTCTGGTCATTTACAACTCACTCAAACACACCACTTCCAAATCTTGCCACCTTTTGAACCCATTTAAATTTGGACAAATTTGGCAAATTCCAAATATGGAACAATGCCACACTATTTCAAATAGTGATCTACTCAACCCTAACCTGCCCCAAACTACCCTACATGGTCCCATGGTTCCCTCTCTACTTAAATGCACCATAGTAACCCTAAGAGAGGAGGGCTAGCATGCATGTGCATGACCATGCCGGCCATGTCGCACCTCCTCTCCTCTCCATCGTCGACCACCCTGGCCCTGGTGCCCACACTCGCCACCACACCTCCCTACACCTCCCTAGCCACGCCACTGTCAAGCTCGACGATGACCAACGCCGGAGAACACGCGCCCAGAATGCGCCAGGATGCCGCTCACGTCGCGCGTGTGCACGCCGCGGGCATCACTGGCCACGCGCCACCCCACCAGCTCCCTCTCGCTCTGGCCCCTCCAGCAACGAGTTGAGCACCGCAGCGCCACCTCAGACCCGCCAGACACGCGTAGAACAGCGACCCTGGACCGCCGCCGCCGGAGACGACGACACGATCCCGTAGACGCCACCGCAGACACGGAAGAAACGCGAGCTATCTAGCCGCCGCCCGACCAAGGTGTCGCCACCTCTAGCTTCGCCTGGACGTGTAGAACACTGCTGCGCCATCGCCTAGCCCCAACACTCGCCGGAATCGCCGCGAGCATGTCGACCTCGACCCTGCCCCGCAGCACACCTGCGTCTCTATAAATAGAGGCCTCCCCTGAGCAATCTGAGCACCACACCATCCTCTCCTCCCATCCCTGACTCTCCACCACCACTCCACCCATCGAATCGAAACCGGAGCAGTGCCAATCAAGCGATCGGAGCCGCGGAAGCTCTGGTGAAATCTCCATCGATCCAGGCCTCCTCGAGCTGCGCCACTGCTATAGGCTTCTTCCCCTTCATCGACAACCTCGAACGGAACACCGCCGCCGCTCGCCGGACCCACGGTTCGCCCTCTGATCCCCTAGGCTCGCCGCGCCAGTATCCCTCTCTCACTGGAGAAGACGATGCACTGGCACCGTCCGATCTGGTTTTAATCCAACGCCCCTCTTTAGTCCATACCGATTCGGGTTAAACAGCCGCTGACATACGGGACCCACTCTGTCAGCAAGCCCAAGCGCACCAGCTGCGTTACTGGGCCGATTTGATGTGTTTTGAATCGTTTCGGCCCAAACTAGTTTCCCGCTAGCCCGTTAATTCAAATTCTATTTAATCAATTCAAATCAAATTTTAATACTGGATCCAACTTAGAAATTTAATAGAATCTGTTTGGCTTGGCCAAATTTAGCAAATTTTATATTGTTGGAAAGCTAGTAAAAAGATCTACAACATGCTACTGGTCTCACCTTGAGATCTGTTGTAGAAATAAAATGATAAAAAGATGAAGGCAGGGACTTTTTCACATTCAAATAAATATTAAAAATCAACCAAATAGATATTTAGTTAATTCCAACTCCAATAGCTCACATTTAACTTACACTAATTGTTTCTGCAATAAAATGGTGTGGTCACTTTGCATGACCATGCCCTAGTTTAAATTATGGACAATATGGCTAGTTTGTTTAAGTGATATTGTCCAAAACTATTATGAAAATCATATGAAGTATTTTACTTCATTTAAATCTTGTCCAAAGTGATTTCATATGATGTTTGAACCCCTGGTCAAGTTTTCTTACCATTAGTCTTACCTTTTCTTACCATAAGCCTATCCCAAATTTTTACCATACAAGTTTTACTTGTTGATTTCCAAGAGTTACTTTTATAGTTAACTTTGGTCAAAGTTAAAACAAGGTTACTAGATTAGTTATTTTAGTCTCAAGCTAGCCAAGCAAGATTAGCACCCCTCATGATTAGTGCTAGTGCTAAATACTAAAACTTGACTACTCTAGATGGGAACATGTGACTTTGAAATGAATTTGAAACCTTGGAATGATGAGTCATTTCATTGAATGAATTTTGAAGGTGAATGTGACCAAGAGAAGATGGTGATTTTTGATAAAACTGATATTGGTTTGAATGCGATACCTTTACAATATTGAGTACCCCCACAATACCTGATTATGGGTAGGGCTTAACTGGAAGTTTATGCATCTTAGTATGGGTTCCCTCTAAACACACATCATAGGGGTTATGCTGAGGCTACCTCCGTTGTTGAGAAATGATGTGAATTGAGGTGAATTGTACGGCCAAGCCTCGTGCGGTTCCCGGGTTGACGAGTTGGTCTTCACTGGGAGGCCAAGCTCATGGGGAGAGGTGCTCATACTAGGATTTGTAAGTGAAAGGTTATGGTTGATGATCCGCGTACTATGTTACGATGATTCGGGGTAATCCCGACGGATGAAATCAAGTGTTGTGGCACAAGTGTGCAACCTCTGCAGAGTGTCAATCTATTCGAATAGCCGTGTCCACGGTTACGGACGGTTGGAAAGGCCATACAGTTTCCGATGTCAAATTCTTGAAAATGAGGTTGAAATGAATGGTGAATTGGTGACTTGAATTTGAATCACAACAATGTTGTGGGAATGACACTAATGTTCCCACTTGAGTTAGTCTAGCACTTGAATAAGCTTTTCTCAAATACTTGTGAACTAAAATTGGCTTTATGCAAATAAACTAGAGCTTAGCACCATTACTAGAAATGTCTAGCACTTACACTAGTATTAGTTTGCGAGTACTTGAAGTACTCACGGCTTTGTCCCTGGCTATTCAAATGGCTAGAGTATGAAGATGAACAAGGAGATGACCAGCAGGACGCCTACGACAACTAGGAGTCTTCCGACGTCAAGCGTTGGCATGTGGACTAGAGAGTCCTTGTATCTTACGCTTCCGCTATGAACTTGTGTTTGTTCGTTGATCAGTAGATCAACTATTCGTGTAATATGGATCATGTGATTCCAATTGTAAGACAATATGGTTTGTAATGAATGATGACTGTGATACTTAACTATTATGCCTCGCAACAACAATATTCCTGGGATTGCGATGTATGACATAATAGGCATTGATACGTCTCCAACGTATCGATAATTTCTTATGTTCCATGCCACTTTATTGATGATACCTACATGTTTTATGCATACTTTATGTCATATTTATGCATTTTCCGGCACTAACCTATTAACGAGATGCCAAAGAGCCAGTTCTGTTGTTTCTGCTGTTTTTGGTTTCAGAAATCCTAGTAAGGAAATATTCTCAGAATTGGACGAAATCAACGCCCAGGATCTTATTTTTCCACGAAGCTTCCAGAAGTCCGGGGAGGAAACGAAGTGGGGAGACGAGGCGCCCACACGCTAGGGCGGCGCGGCCCAAGCCCTGGCCGCGCCAGCCTGTTGTGTGGGGCCCTCGTGGCGCCCCCTGACCTACCTCCTCCGCCTATTTAAGCCTTCGTCGATAATAACTCCAGTACCGAGAGCCACGATACGGAAAACCTTCCAGAGACGCCGCCGCCGCCAATCCCATCTCGGGGGATTCGGGAGATCGCCTCCGGCACCCTGCCGGAGAGGGGAATCATCTCCCGGAGGACTCTTCACCGCCATGGTCGCCTCCGGAGTGATGAGTGAGTAGTCTACCCCTGGACTATGGGTCCATAGCAGTAGCTAGATGGTCGTCTTCTCCTAATTGTGCTATCATTGTTGGATCTGGTGAGCTGCCTAACATGATCAAGATCATCTATCTGTAATGCTACATGTTGTGTTTGTTGGGATCCGATGAATAGAGAATGCTATGTTATTTTGATTATCAATCTATTACCTATGTGTTGTTTATGATCTTGCATGCTCTCCTTTACTAGTAGAGGCTCTGGCCAAGTTTTTGCTTGTAACTCCAAGAGGGGGTATTTATGCTCGATAGTGGGTTCATGCCTCCATTAAATCTGGGACAGTGACAGAAAGTTCTAAGGTTGTGGATGTACTGTTGCCACTAGGGATAAAACATTAATGCTATGTCTAAGGAAGTATTCGTTGATTACATTACGCACCATACTTAATGCAATTATCTGTTGTTTGCAACTTAATACTGGAAGGGGTTCGGATGATAACCTGCAGGTTGACTTTTTAGGCATAGATGCATGCTGGATAGCGGTCTATGTACTTTGTCGTAATGCCCAATTAAATCTCACAATACTCATCATAACATGTATGTGCATGGTCATGCCCTCTTTATTTGTCAATTGCCCAACTGTAATTTGTTCACCCAACATGCTTATTCTTATCGGAGAGACGCCTCTAGTGAACTGTGGACCCCGGTCCATTCTTAACATCGAATACAATCAACTCGCAATACTCGTTCTACTCGTTTTCTCGCAAACAATCATCATCCACACTATACATCTAATCCTTTGTTACAGCAAGCCGGTGAGATTGACAACCTCACCGTCACGTTGGGGCAAAGTAATTTGGTTGTGTTGTGCGAGTTCCACGTTGACGCCGGAATCCCCGGTGTTGCGCCGCACTACACTCCGCCGCCATCAACCTTCAACGTGCTTCTTGGCTCCCTACTGGTTCGATAAACCTTGGTTTCTTGCGAGGGAAAACCTGCCGCTGTACGCATCACACCTTCCTCTTGGGGTTCCCAACGGTCGCGTGCTCTGTACGCGTATCAAGATCGTTTTCTGGCGCCGTTGCCGGGGAGATCAAGACACGCTGCAAGGGGAGTCTCCACCTCCAATCTCTTTACTTTGTTTTTGTCTTGCTTTATTTTATTTAGTACTTTGTTTGCTGCATTATATCAAAATACAAAAAAAAATAGTTGCTAGTGTTACTTTACTTGTTATCTTGTTTGCTATACTAAAAACACAAAAAAATAGTTACTTGCATTTACTTTATCTAGTTTGCTTTATTTACTGTTGCTAAAATGGGTACTCCTGAAAATACTAAGTTGAATGACTTCACAACCACAAATAATAATGATTTCTTATGCACACCTATTGCTCCACCTGCTACTACAGCAGAATTCTTTGAAATTAAACCTGCTTTATCGAATCTTGTTATGAGAGAGCAATTTTACGGTGTTAGTTACGAAGATGCTCGCTGCCCATCTTAATAACTTTGTTGAATTATGTGAAATGCAAAAGTATAAGGATGTAGATGGTGACATTATAAAATTAAAATTGTTTCCTTTCTCATTAAGAGGAAGAGCTAAAGATTGGTTGCTATCTCTGCCTAAGAATAGTTTTGATTCATGGACTAAATGCAAGGATGCTTTTATTGGTAGATATTATCCTCCTGCTAAAATTATATCTTTGAGAAGTAGTATAATGAATTTTAAACAATTGGATAATGAGCATGTTGCACAAGCATGGGAAAGAATGAAATATTTGGTTAAAAATTACCCAACCCATGGACTGACAACTTGGATGATCATCCAACCTTTTATGCAGGACTGGATTTTTCTTTGCGGAACTTATTGGATTCAGCTGCTGGAGGTACCTTTATGTCCATCACTCTAGGCGACGCAACAAAGCTTCTTGATAATATGATGATTAATTACTCTGAATGGCACACGGAAAGAGCTCCACAAGGTAAGAAGGTAAATTTTGTCGAAGAAACCTCTTCCTTGAGTGATAAGATTGATGCTATTATGTCTATGCTTGTGAATAGTAGGACAAATATTGATCCTAATAATGTTCCGTTAGCTTCATTGGTTGTCCAAGAAGAACATGTTGATGTAAACTACATTAAAAATAATAATTTCAACAACAATGCTTACCGGAACAATTCTAGTAACAACTATAGGCCATATCCTTATAATAATGGCAACGGCTATGGTAATTCTTATGGGAATTCTTACAACAATAATAGGAATACACCCCTGGACTTGAAGCCATGCTTAAAGAATTTATTAGTACACAAACTGCTTTTAACAAATCTGTTGAAGAAAAGCTTGGGAAAATTGATATACTTGCTTCTAAAGTCGATAGTCTTGCTGCTGATGTTGATCTTTTGAAATCGAAAGTTATTCCTAATGAAAATAATAATAATAATAATAATAATAATAATAATAATAAGATTGTTACTACAGCAAATGCCATCCAAGTTAGAATTAATGAGAATATAAGATTGATGGCCGAATTGCGTGCTAGGTGGGAAAGAGAAGAAAATGCTAAAGAAGATAAAATAGCTAAAGTTTGGACTATTACCACCACTAGTAATGCTAATGCTCCACATGTTGCTGCACCTCCTACTATTAATGGTAAAATAATTGGTGTTGGCAATGTTTCCACTTCTAATGCAAAGCGTGAAAAACCGCTCGAAACTGCTAAAGCTGCTGAAACCGCCCGTGATAAAGCCGCTGAATTTTTTTCCAACATTGGGGACAATGATCCCATTGCTTTAGATTATAGTGGTTTGGATTTTGATGATTGCCACATCTCTGAAGTTATAAAGTTCTTACAAAAACTTGCTAAGAGTCCTAATGCTAGTGCTATAAATTTGGCTTTCACAAAACATATTACAAATGCTCTCATAAAAGCTAGAGAAGAGAAATTAGAATGCGAAGCTTCTATTCCTAGAAAGCTAGAGGATGGTTGGGAGCCCATCATTAAGATGAAGGTCAATGACTTTGATTGTAATGCTTTATGTGATCTTGGTGCAAGTATTTCCGTTATGCCTAGAAAGATCTATAATATGCTTGACTTGCCACCATTGAAAAATTGTTATTTGGATGTTAATCTTGCCGATAATTCTACAAAGAAACCTTTGGGGAGAGTTGATAATGTTCGCATTACCGTTAACAATAACCTTGTCCCCGTTGATTTTGTTGTCTTGGATATTAAATGCAATGCATCTTGTCCCATTATATTGGGAAGACCTTTTCTTCGAACTGTTGGTGCTATTATTGATATGAAGGAAGGTAATATTAAATATCAATTTCCTCTCAAGAAAGGTATGGAACACTTCCCTGGAAAGAGAATGAAGTTACCTTTTGATTCTATCATTAGAACAAACTATGATGTTGATGCTTCGTCTCTTGATAACACTTGATACACACTTTCTGCGCCTAGCTGAAAGGCGTTAAAGAAAAGCGCTTATGGGAGACAACTCGTGATTTTACTACTGCATTTTTATTTTATATTTGAGTCTTGGAAGTTGTTACTACTGTAGCAACCTCTCCTTATCTTAATTTTGTTGCATTGTTGTGCCAAGTAAAGTCTTGGATAGTAAGGTTCATACTAGATTTGGATTACTGCGCAGAAACAGATTTCTTGCTGTCACGAATCTGGGCCTAATTCTCTATAGGTAATTCGGAAAATTATGCCAATTTACGTGAGTGATCCTCAGATATGTACTAAACTTTCATTCAATTTGAGAATTTTCATTTGAGCAAGTCTGGTGCCTCTTAGAAATTCGTCTTTACGGACTGTTCTGTTTTGACAGATTCTGCCTTTTATTTCGCATTGCCTGTTTTGCTATGCTTGATGGATTTTTCTATTCCATTAACTTTCGGTAGCTTTGTGCAATGTCCAGAAGTGTTAAGAATGATTATGTCACCTCTGAACATGTGAATTTTGATTGTGCACTAACCCTCTAATGAGTTGTTTTGAGTTTGGTGTGGAGGAAGTTTTCAAGGATCAAGAGAGGGAGATGATACGATATGATCAAGGAGAGTGAAAGCTCTAAGCTTAGGGATGCCCCGGTGGTGCACCCCTGCATATTTCAAGAAGACTCAAGCATCTAAGCTTGGGGATGCCCAAGGCATCCCCTTCTTCATCGACAACATTATCAGGTTCCTCTAGTGAAACTAAATTTTTATTCCATCACATCTTATGTACTTTGCTTGGAGCGTCTGTTTGTTTTTGTTTTTGTTTTGTTTGAATAAAATGGATCCTAGCATTCATTGTGTGGGAGAGAGACACGCTCCGCTGTTGCATATGGACAAATATGTCCTTAGGCTTTACTCATAGTGTTCATGGCGAAGGTTGAATCTTCTTCGTTAAATTGTTATATGGTTGGAAACGGGAAATGCCACATGTAGTAATTGGTAGAATGTCTTGAATAATTTGATACTTGGCAATTGTTGTGCTCATGTTTAAGCTCTTGCATCATATACTTTGCACCTATTAATGAAGAAATACATAGAGCTTGCTAAAATTTGGTTTGCATAATTTGTCTCTCTAAGGTCTAGATAATTTCTAGTAAGGGTCGAACAACAAGGAAGACGGTATAGAGTCTTATAATGCTTACAATATGTCTTTTATGTGAGTTTTGCTTTGTACCGCTTCATACTTGTGTTTGTTTCAAATAACCTTGCTAGCCTAAACCTTGTATCGAGAGGGAATACTTCTCATGCATCCAAAATCCTTGAGCCAAACACTATGCCATTTGTGTCCACCATACCTACCTACTACATGGTATTTCTCCGCCATTCCAAAGTAAATTGCTTGAGTGCTATCTTTAAATTTCTATTCTTCATCTTTGCAATATATAGCTCATGGGACAAAACTATTGTGGTATTGAATATGTACTTATGCATTTTATTTCTTATAAGTTGCTTGTTGAGCGATAACCATGTTCCTGGGGACGCCATCAACTACTCTTTGTTGAATATCATGTGAGTTGCTATGCATGTCCGTCTTGTCTGAAGTAAGGGCGATTTACCATGAGTTGAATGGTTTGAGCATGCATACTGTTAGAGAAGAACATTGGGCCGCTAACTAAAGCCATGATCCATGGTGGAAGTTTCAGTTTTGGACAAATATCCTCAATCTCATATGAGAAAATTAATTGTTGATGAATGCTTATGCATTAAAGAGGAGTCCATTATCTGTTGTCTATGTTGTCCCGGTATGGATGTCTAAGTTGAAAATAATCAAAAGCGAGAAATCCAATGCGAGCTTTCTCCTTAGACCTTTGTACGAAGCGGCATAGAGGTACCCCTTTGTGACACTTGGTTAAAACATATGTATTGCGGTGATAATCCAGGTAATCCGAGCTAATTAGGACAAGGTGCGGGCACTATTAGTATACTATGCATGAGGCTTGCAACTTGTAGGATATAATTTACATGATGCATATGCTTTATTACTACCATTGACAAAATTGTTTCTTGTTTTCAAAACCAAAGCTCTAGCACAAATATAGCAATCGATGCTTCCTCTCGCAAAGGGCCTTTCTTTTACTTTTATGTTGAGTCAGTTCACCTATTTCTCTCCATCTCAAGAAGCAAACACTTGTGTGAACTGTGCATTGATTACTACATACTTGCATATTGCACTTATTATATTACTTTATGTTGACAATATCCATGAGATATATATGTTATAAGTTGAAAGCAACCGCTGAAACTTAATCTTCCTTTGTGTTGCTTCAATGCCTTTACTTTGAAATTATTGCTTTATGAGTTAACTCTTATGCAAGACTTATTGATGCTTCTCTTGAAAGTACTATTCATGAAAAGTCTTTGCTATATGATTCAATTGTTTACTCATTACATTTACCATTGTCTTGGATTGCTGCATTCATTACATGTGCTTACAATAGTATGATCAAGATTATGATGGCATGTCACTTCAGAAATTATCTTTGTTATCGTTTACCTACTCGGGACGAGCGAGAACTAAGCTTGGGGATGCTGATACGTCTCCAACGTATCGATAATTTCTTATGTTCCATGCCACTTTATTGATGATACCTACATGTTTTATGCATACTTTATGTCATATTTATGAATTTTCCGGCACTAACCTATTAACGAGATGCCGAAGAGCCAGTTGCTGTTTTCTGCTGTTTTTGGTTTCAGAAATCCTAGTAAGGAAATATTCTCGGAATTGGACGAAATCAACGCCCGGGATCTTATTTTTCCACGAAGCTTCCGAAGTCCGGGCGGAAACGAAGTGGGGCGACGACGCGCCCACACGCTAGGGCGGCGCGGCCCAAGCCCTGGCCGCGCCGGCCTGTTGTGTGGGGCCCTCGTGGCGCCCCCTGACCTACCTCCTCCGCCTATTTAAGCCTTCGTCGATAATAACTCCAGTAACGAGAGCCACGATACGGAAAACCTTCCAGAGACGCCACCGCCGCCAATCCCATCTCGTGGGATTCAGGAGATCGCCTCCGGCACCCTGCCGGAGAGGGGAATCATCTCCCGGAGGACTCTTCACCGCCATGGTCGCCTCCGGAGTGATGAGTGAGTAGTCTACCCCTGGACTATGGATCCATAGCAGTAGCTAGATGGTCGTCTTCTCCTAATTGTGCTATCATTGTTGGATCTTGTGAGCTGCCTAACATGATCAAGATCATCTATCTGTAATGCTACATGTTGTGTTTGTTGGGATTCGATGAATAGAGAATGCTATGTTATTTTGATTATCAATCTATTATCTATGTGTTGTTTATGATCTTGCATGCTCTCCGTTACTAGTAGAGGCTCTGGCCAAGTTTTTGCTTGTAACTCCAAGAGGGGGTATTTATGCTCGATAGTGGGTTCATGCCTCCATTAAATCTGGGACGGTGACAGAAAGTCCTAAGGTTGTGGATGTGATGTTGCCACTAGGGATAAAACATCAATGCTATGTCTAAGGATGTATTCGTTGATTACATTACGCACCATACTTAATGCAATTGTCTGTTGTTTGCAACTTAATACTGGAAGGGGTTCGGATGATAACTCTGAAGGTGGACTTTTTAGGCATAGATGCATGCTGGATAGCGGTCTATGTACTTTGTCGTAATGCCCAATTAAATCTCACAATACTCATCATAACATGTATGTGCATGGTCATGCCCTCTTTATTTGTCAATTGCCCAACTGTAATTTGTTCACCCAACATGTTTATTCTTATCGGAGAGACGCCTCTAGTGAACTGTGGACCCCGGTCCATTCTTAACATCGAATACAATCAACTGCAATACTCGTTGTACTGTTTTCTGCAAACAATCATCATCCACACTATACATCTAATCCTTTGTTACAGCAAGCCGGTGAGATTGACAACCTCACTGTCACGTTGGGGCAAAGTAATTTGGTTGTGTTGTGCAGGTTCCACGTTGGCGCCGGAATCCCTGGTGTTGCGCCGCACTACACTCCGCCGCCATCAACCTTCTTCGTGCTTCTTGGCTCCTACTGGTTCGATAAACCTTGGTTTCTTACTAAGGGAAAACTTGCCGCTGTACGCATCACACCTTCCTCTTGGGGTTCCCAACGGTCGTGTGCTGTACGCGTATCAGGCATCCGGACTTAAAAATCTGGGTGTTGACATTCATCAAATCGAGCATAAAATTCTCTCGAGTGGTCGCTTTTGCAGCTTCAGAAATGGCGGTTTCCTTGGCAGCTATGGCTTCTTGAGCTTGTTGTAGTGCAACTTTCTCTTTCTCGGATGCCTTACGAGATTGCTCCATCATCACAAGTGTTTGCTTCTTCGCATACTGAAGCTGCTGACGAAGTTCTTCCAAATCCTGTGCTAAACCTTTACTCGAGGAATCTCCACCAAATTCATTATCGATAGGCGTTTTCTTCGAGTGAGAGGAAGAAGGAAAAACATCGGAAGGACGAGGAATTGAAGCACGGTTATCAAATGTCAACTGAAACAAAAAGTTCGACATCAATCATCAAGCAAAATAGAATTTCATTGATTTTCAGAATATTTACAAGATATTACAATGGAGGTCGCCTTAACAAACTAGTGAGGTAAGTGTCGCCAAAGCTACTTTGGCGACAGCATCAAAAGGACAAAGAAAAAGAAAGACAAGGTGGTCTACTTGACCTCCGGCTTGGATGCGCTTGGAGCAGGAGTTGGTTTGACACCAAGGAAAGCAAGGATCGGCTTTGAGGAAGGCTTGGCAGCTCTAATTAGAGATTGCCACTTCTTTGTCTCCATCTCCCCTATGTCGCTAACCTTAGCCCAGTTGACGTTTTGCTGGCTATCAGCAATCAGAGCGATGGTGCCTTCAACACCAATCTTCAGGTCTTCTTGGCGAAGTTTAAGCCCAAGATCTTCCGGCACGTTGAAGCTTTTGGCGAGAGCAGTAAAAGTGTTGGGCTCCTCTTTCTTCGGGAAGAAATAGGGGAAAAGCTTCGACAGACCTGCTTCAGCGTCAGCAAGGCCTCGCGTGCTTCATCCCCATGGATTTCAAGAAGAGAAAGCGCGTCGATAAGCTCATCGCCTTCAGGATCCTCTACTTCGTATTCTTGATGAGTTCTCCCTGAAAACAAGCAAAAGGAAGCTCGTCAATAAAAATGCTCGAGACAGTGAAGCAAGGCGAAGAAATAAACAGGGATTTGAGTACTTACTAACAAAACATCGACTTTGCGATTGCAAGCGACTGAGGATCTCTTTTTCACGAGCAGCTTGCTCGGCCAAATTGTCGCTCAGGGCAGTTTCTGCTTCGTGAAGCCTCTTGCGAAGATCTTCGACAGTAGCAGCATCTGCCTTGGCCTTCTTAGCGTCTGCTTCAGCCTTCTTGCGAGCTTTTTCACTTTGCTCTAGTTTGCGAGCAAGTGTGTCAGCATGTTTGTTGGCTTCCACAAGGTTTTCTAACAAAATAGTCGACAACAGTCAAGATCATGACAAGATAGGAGGAGGAGCTCATTGACTAGAAAAAGTAACAAAATAATACCTTCGGCCTTTTTAGCATGGTCACGGTACCCGACGAATTGGGTACCGAGACGGATGAATTCCTTCATCAAAGGCTGACAAAAGGAAAAAAAGAAAAGACAGCATTAGCAAAACAAAAAAAAGTCGACAGCAAAAAGTTGTTGGCACGCAAAACTGCAGCGCAACACCGTGATAGTTGTCTTGCTTTCGTGACGACGCCCGATTGCTTTCCGAGCAAAGCAACAAAGGTTCCTCGCTTTCGTGGAGGAGATCGACCTTTTTTCAGCGCAAAACGGTAAAGATAAACCAAACCTAGGGTTGCTAGGGCATGGCAGAGGAGAACAATAAAGAAAATAAATGATAAAAAGTAGATGCGTTTTTGTTGAATATCGATTGGTTCCGTTTTGTCAATCGGCCAGGGCTTATATATGCCGCAGGACTTGGCGTACAAGCTGGATCTTAACGTACAGGAACAGGACTCCAAATCTAAACCGAATTGGACTTTCCTTATCGATTCGGTCGCTATGTAAAGTTATACCTATTAAATTCCAGTATGTAGTACGTACCAGCTCCAAATGCTAAACCATACATATGCCGTGTACAAATAATCTTGGACCTATAGAAAACAATAAAATAATGCGGCCTTATTGCCAATCATGCCAGCTAATGCATGCATTGTACGTCTCTTGCACCACCGTTAGGCCAGATACGAATCTTTCCATTGCACGATGCTCCTACGTGATAGATTTTGCAAATTCAAAACACCAGATCAGCACCTGATACTTGCTAGGACTTGTCCTTGGTTGCAGCGTCAGCTTGAAACTTCCCTCAGCTTAACTAAGACATGTCCGATGCAGCTTCTATTCAATGTAAAATACCTGCTGCAATGTATACCTGCTGCAATGTTCCAACACAATATATAACCTGGATAGCTTGATCAACGAATGAACTAATTTGGCCCATTATGCAAAGCAATAGCCAAATTACACCATCAACACATGTCCCCCTGTTTTTGGTACGATGGAATTGACCAAAAACACATCCACAATACCTTAGGATGATACCAATAACTTCACTGGCTATAAAATTTCTGAGGGCGTTGTCTAAAGTACACATCAACCAAAAACAAAATTAGCACGATATTGCAAGTAACATATCGGCCAAATTTTGCTGAGGATGATACTTCTAATAATATATCAGCCACAATGTCTTCAAGCCTCTCGCTACATGCTAGAATAATACGTTTTCAAGTATTTTTCATCGAGAGCTTCGAAAACTTCTCTACGTGGAAAGATTGTGAAAAGTATGAATTTTCAGAAACTATCTCTACAACTCTGTAAGGATCTTTCCAACTCGGCGATCATTTGCCGAATATTTCATCTTTAGTTCTAGTAGCTCACGCTCCTTTTAGTGCTGATTAAATTTCCTAATTAACATTGTCGGCAAAGACAACCTGCTATTTTTTTTAAAACCATCGCATCTCGTGAGCCGACATATGTGTTCTGAATATTACTTCATGCACTTCACTCATAGCTTATCTCTACCGA
This sequence comes from Lolium rigidum, assembly GCF_022539505.1. NCBI lineage: Eukaryota > Viridiplantae > Streptophyta > Magnoliopsida > Poales > Poaceae > Lolium > Lolium rigidum. The sequence goes on along the minus strand of NC_061513.1, from coordinate 123,244,671 downwards.
TCACAATCCAAGAACTTCAACATCAAACCATGTATAGTTCGGCAGTAAAAAGTGTATATCTTAAAGCTGATTGCCGAATTTTCTGAATTCCAGTTTGACTTGGGTCCTTTAAATAATTAACTAAAGGAACCCTCCGACCACCTGGTTCTAAACTATTTTGATAATTCGGCTGTTTGTGGCATTTGTACCGAATTTTCTTTGCATTGTACTGCTAGTTGCTAAACTGAACCAGATAAGTTGCATGCTGTAATTAAGGGACTTCTCCAATAACCTGATTCTGAATTACTAGCTGATTCGGTTATTTCTGACACATACACCGAATCCTCTTTGCAACGTGCTGCTAAGTACTGAACCGAACAAGGCCCGGCTGCACCCTGTACCAAACCAATGCGCAACAGTCTAGACTTATTTCTTACAAAAGCTTGCATCGGTCTTTGCAAAATGAAAGTATCCTTTTGTAATATGATAACCAGATGCATGTTCCGCTAAACAAGTATAGAACTTTCCTCTCTAAGTATACGACGGACAGTGATTGTATCTAGAGACTTAATTATGGCTAAACATCGGTCCAAATAACTATTTAGTAATGTGCCAAAATAGTGAAATTCGTCTTTTATGTGTTGTACTACCAGAAGCGAATCTCATTACACCCATGTCTACTGAATTTTATAAATCAAAGAGTAAAACCTCATATTTAGTTTGGTTATCACATACTAGATATTTTACACAGACCGATGTGTCGTAAACACCATGGTTAGGTGAAATTAAAAGATTATCAACGCCTTGCCCACCTCTACAAACCGATCCATCAATATAAAATATCTTCAGGCAAACGCCAACATAATTAATATATCCCTCATCCTTAATCAACAACAAAATCGGCGATAACTTAAACTATAATAGTACGCGACGATTCATATGCTAAATCATATTTTATTAGTGCATACGCTCACTTTCTTATCATAACACTAGGAATCGGTTGTTGTAACATAAATAATTAAACATGTCGGCTAGTAAGTTTAAACTTATAAAAGTAGATAATGCCGAATGCTACATATGTAATATAAAGACTCGGGTAACTTTTCAATAAACACATACCAGTTTTCAGCTTCGAGTAAGGGAGATGGCTTAGATTTGCAATGACGTACTCCTTCCAAACATCCTCTTTGTAGGCATCATTGGTTTATCTTGATTGAACCACTCACCAGGCCACTTCTTCTCTGCTAGCTCTTCTCTGATTTCTAATACTTGCAATCGTTGTACCCGTCGTTTCTGAGTGTGCGTGAGTCTCGTTGGGCACCATTGAGGTTCTGGTTTAGTTCTCGGTGCAACTGACTTAATTTTGTTGCCCCCCAAGTTTCTTGGCTTGTAACAAAGTACTATTATTTTTTGCGTAGATAGTTTGTTCTTGGCCGAAAATATTCTCTCCTGACTAAATACTTTACTAGCTATAATTTTCTGGCCGCACATATTGATAGTACTAGACTTGAGATCCATTGAAGGCAGACTCGTGGACAGTCCTGAGCTAATGCTCCTCGTTGCTGGATCGGTGTGCATGCTAACCATTTCATTTTTCTGACTTGTACTGGAGGATGCAACCACATGATTATTGAAACCTTTCTCTTTTGTGCATGCATCTTTTCTCTGAACTGTACCACACCCCACTCTATCAACTGACTGATCTCCACCAACTTTCAAACCATGCACAATTGTACCATCGACTACAACTTTCATGCGGCCTCTCGTGCGTATACTAGCAGATGCATCATCAGCCGACTCTTTAGTACTAGCACGTACAACTGCGTGTTCTGAATGTGTTTGCACATTATTAGTCTCTAAATCAGCATGTAAGCTGGCATCTCTGGTCGCTATACTCTTGGTGCAATTATGATCAGTTTCATCACGTGCTTCTGCATAATTTTCACGGCTGATCGGCACCCACACGAGCTTGCTGCCGGCCTTGTAATTATTTCCATATGCATTATACTTCCGTCTCGTATTTGAATTTCCTGAGACTAACTTCTCACCATTGCCATGGATCAGAATGGCATCAGGTTGTCTAACTTGATGATTAAACCTGGGACGTTTTTCATGCAGCGGTCTTCTGTACATAGGCCCTGCTTGAATCCACTTTGGTTGAAATATACCTGCTGGTCCTCCAAACCGATTGAAGACATTCTTGGCCTTCCGTGAAACATATTTGTTCAACAAATGCTTAAAAATCGGCTTTGTTCTTGGAGCTGATTGTCCCTTTCTTCCCTTGTCTTTCGACACTCTAACTTCTGAATTTTTGGGTTTCATCATCCTCGGCCAAGCCATATCATCAATGACAACCTTATTTTGTTTGGTAGATTCGGTCTGATCTGACCGAATAAGTACTTTCTTCTTGTCAAAATCAATCACGTTGGGATAGTACAGTGGTTTTATGACCTGAACAATATCTTGCTCCGCCTCTTGATGATTTTCTGGAGTCTTGCCTTCCTTCTTTTTTGGGTCTTGAGCCTCTTCGCTTTGATTCTCTTCTTCAACCGAAGATAATTCGGTTATATTTTCTTCTTGTTGATGCTCATCAATTTCTTTGGCACGAAACTCATAAGGCAACAAGAAAGCTCCCTTACATGCAGAAAAATCAAGCATCGCTATTTCACATTCATTATGTTCTTTCTCAATGAAGTTTGTATCTACCGACTTGACAAACTTGGCATGTGTATCCGACTTAGCTTTACCCAAATCAACTTCAACTAAGTCGGTCCTGACAGATGTGTCGATCATGTCGTGCTGATTTGACTCGGCACATGTATTGTCCAACCCGTCCTTAGCTAAATTTGTCGTACTAACCGAGTCAACCTTTTTCTGTGGGTTGGCTTGCATAGCTCTGACTTCAACAAGCTTTTTTTGCAAGATCTTCACAAGATTTCATATATATATCATTCCACTCTTCTGCTGTTCGCCCCTCATATCTCACAGAATTTTTCGGTAATGAGTCTTGGGTGGCACCGAAAATCTGGAATTGTGCAGGGGTTGTATCACATGCTACAGTATTAGACGAAGGCACATGAACTCCTTTTGAACTTTCACTTATTCGGCTGTAATCATTGTGAAGGTGCGTAGCCGAATTATGAATATCTCCAGTTGCATATGGTGCTGAAAAGTTAGTAACAAAAGGTGTAGCATATGATGGCTGAGAGTAATTAGCAAAGTAGCAAGTAGTATCATGGCCAATTGCTGCATCCATCGGCATGTGTGAATGTGAACGAACATATTGCAAGTTATCTGCCGAGGAATAAAAGGGTGAAACACTATTTTGCATGTTATTGAAATTTATGATATTGGGTGTTTCATATTGATTAACTGAACTCATCACGTTGTTCATCGGCATATGAACTTCTGGGGTTGCCGATGCATGAGAATTCGAGTATACATGTTGCAAGTTGCTGAAATTATAAGAATCTAAAGCATGCAAATTATTTTGCATCGGCCTTTGCACATAGTAAGAACTAGGGCTAGCCGATATAGTAGGCATGTCATAGGATCTAGCAACATCAATATATGAGTTATTTGCATCCACATAAAATCATTGAGAATTCATGGTACCGTGTAGATTGCAGCTTTTTGATGACGCTCTCTACGAAGCAAGAACAGGCTGAAGACCAGTCGATGCTTCTTCCCCAGCGGAGTCGCCAATTGTGTTGGCACGCAAAACTGCGGCGCAACATCGTGATAGTTGTCGTGCTTTCGTGACGACGCCCGATTGCTTTCCGAGCAAAGCAACAAAGGTTCCTCGCTTTCGTGGAGGAGATCGACCGTTTTTCAGCGCAAAACGGTAAAGATAAACCAAACCTAGGGTTGCTAGGGCATGGCAGAGGAGAACGATAAAGAAAATAAACGATAAAAAGTAGATGCATTTTTGTTGAATATCGATTGGTTCCGTTTTCTCAATCGGCCAGGGCTTATATATGCCGCAGGACTTGGCGTACAAGCTGGATCTTAACGTACAGGAACAGGACTCCAAATCTAAACCGAATTGGACTTTCCTTATCGATTAGGTCGCTATGTAAAGTTATACCTACTAAATTCCAGTATGTAGTACGTACCAGCTCCAAATGCTAAACCATACATATGTCGTGTACAAATAATCTTGGACCTATAGAGAAACAATAAAATAATGCGGCCTTATTGCCAATCATGCCAGCTAATGCATGCATTGTACGTCTCTTGCACCACCGTTAGGCCAGATACGAATCTTTCCATTGCACGATGCTCCTACGTGATAGATTTTGCAAATTCAAAACATCAGATCAGCACCTGATACTTGCTAGGACTTGTCCTTGGTTGCAGCGTCAGCTTGAAACTTCCCTCAACCTTAACTAAGACATGTCCGATGCAGCTTCTATTCAATGTAAAATACCTGCTGCAATGTATACCTGCTGCAATGTTCTAACACAATATATAACCTGGATAGCTTGATCAACGAATGAACTAATTTGGCCCATTATGCAAAGCACTAGCCAAATTACACCATCAACAAAAGTATAAGAGGTGAAAAACAAAAGCGAAAGAAGCAAATGACTTACATCGTCCAAAGGAGGAGTCATGGAGTCACCAAGTTGCAAAGCAGGCTCCTTGAGGAGCTCGACCCTTGCCCTCTTTGGCGAAGGGGCACGGGGGCTCGCAGGCGGAGTAGGTTGCTCGGTATTTTGTTGAGGAGGCGAAGATTCATCTCCATCAGCTTGCGCTTCAGAAACAACTAAAGTACACGACGTACTCGTTCGAGCAGTCGCGTCAATAGGTTGCGCTTCTCCCTCGTCACCACTGCAGTAAAATGGCGACAATATAAGAAGCAAGATAGACAAAAACATCGAGAGCAAAACAATACGAAGCAATAGAGAACTTACGAGCTGACGAGGGCATCATCGTATGGATTGAAAGCTGCCTTCCTATCTGAAGGACCAGCTTCTTCGGCCTTGGAGGTGCCGGAATCTTCGACTTCATCCCTTTTCCTCTTGTTCCTTGGAGAAACAGCGGGAGGAAGGGAGTGTGTCGAGGCAGTGACCTCAGATTCAGCCTCTTTTTCAGAAGAAGCCGTGGATTTGTGAGAACCCACGACTTCACTTTCAGGGCGCGAGGTACCTTGGTTGTCATCATCGACAACGGTACGATCTTCAACTTCTCCACCCTCAGGAAGAGGAGGAAGAGAAGAAAGAACAGGGTGGTTCTGAGAAAAAGAAAGAGTGTCGATAAAAAAAAGGTTATGCAAAAAAGCTAGCAAGATAGTAGTCGACAAATAATAAAAATCGAGGAGACGATATAGCAACTAAGAGGAAACATTACCTCGGGAAGGGGATTGACGCCACTATATGGCGTAATGCGGCAAGAGGATGGAATAGTATCCTTCTTGTTGAGCGATGAGATTCTTCGGATAACACTAGTAGGAAAAGCCTCATCAGTGGCGCACCAAAAATGGATTCTATGGCGCATGGGAGGTGCGCCACAGAAACTTCGCCACAAAAATAAGCTTTCTGTGGCGCACCAGCCCATGCGCCACAGAGTTAACGTTTCTGTGGCGCACGTGCTCTTTGGTGCGCCATAGAAAAGAGTGCGCCGCAGAAATGGTTTGCAGTGCGCCACAGAATTTGCTTGTATTATACACGATTTTGTGCTGCCTGCTGTACACATGCAGTTTATAGACAGCAATATACAGATATACAGGTTATATACAGCAACATTCAGATATAATATAAATATCATGTATATTGCACAGATATAACATAGACATCATCATCACATTACTTAGATCCCGATCGAGATACATATATAGTGGCAAGTGTCAAATGTTTTGCATACAACTCTTAATTCATACAAAATTCACAATTTCGAGATACAAAGTAGTCTTCATCCTACAAAGTAGTCTTCATCCGGTTCCTCCTTTGCTCCCTCATCTCTACCCACCAGGCTCGCTTGCATCGGGGTCCTTCATCCAGTTCCTACTATGATGAAAATGGAAGAAAGTGAGACCAACAAGTCCGATGCACAAGAGAAATGGAATAAATGCCTCATACATTGTTGGTCAACACAAATATTAACATTCAGGGACGGTGTAAGTGAGACCAAGTCCGATGCACAAGAGATTGATATTTGTGCTATCTTACCAGGCTCACTTACGCCGCCCCCGAGTGTACGGTGAACAAACATTTTAATCATCGGCATTTTGAAAATCTCAAAGCAAATGGAATGACAAAATGGAATAAGTGTCTCATACATTGTTGGTCAACACAAATATTAACATTTAGGGATGGCGTAAGTGAGACCAAGTCCGATGCACAAGAGATTGATATTTGTGTTATCTTACCAGGCTCACTTACGCCACCCCCGAGTGTACGGTGACCAAACATTTTAATCATCGGCATTTTGAAAATCTCAAAGCAAATGGAATGACAAAATGGAATAAGTGCCTCATACATTGTTGGTCAACACAAATACTATGGTCGAAACCATAGTTGCGGTATACACCGCCGTATACTTTGCGGAAGGGCCCCCTTTCCCCGGTCGGCGTTCCGTCAACGGGTGCTTGACGACACAACAACGCCGATTCGCATCTCCGCGTCGCGAGAACCACGGCAGTCCCCCGCTGTCCAGTGAACGAGTCCTTGATGCAAAGACCGTTCACGTACTGGACGGCGAGAGAAGAAAGTGGTGCTGCGCCGGAGAGGCATGTCGGCGTTGTTGTCGTCGTGGTGAACAGACAGATGCCATAGGATGGCTTAGATTGGGGCCGAATGGACGCTAGAGGATTCGGGGGAGGGTTTGCGACTAGATGGGATGAACTTCCGGATGCTTTCTTCAAGAACACAACCAAAGGCCGGTATGCAAGAAGAGAGACAAGAGGAAGAACTCTTTACTAGATCGCAAGCTTCATTGATCTCAACATGGTTACAAGTTCTTGGATACAGGTTCTATCGTCTAATCTCCTCCGTGGACACGCGCCTGTATGAGGCAGTACCCCCTCTCCTTATATAGGGGAGAGGGTGGCTTACGTGAACAAGAAACCCTAATGGCATCTTTGATCTGGACAAACTACTTTACAAAGCTACTTTAATCATAGATGACGCCGGGGTCTTCTTTAATCGGAGACGCCGACGTCCTCCCGGCTTCTTTCGGCGTCACCTCTCTCTTTGGCGCCGGGGCTCGATTAAAGCCGCTTTGCTTAGCTCATCCTTGTCTTCTTGCTCGAAGGGAATCTTTGACCAGATCCTGCCGACAGCCCTTCTCTCCGGTATCTTCTTTACCGGGTTACTGCATACCCCTTGGGGATACCGGCTTAGCTTTACTTAGCCCAAACTCCTACCTTGGTGTTCCGGTAAGAATATTAAACCGGTATCTTGATGGCCCAAACCATCCGGTTTGGCATGCCTTTGGCATACCGGGGGTTATCCCCCCAACAGTTGTTGTCTCGTCAAGGACTCGTTCACGGAACGGCGGCCAGGGAAAGGGGGGCTCGTCTACAAAGTGTATTGCGGCGTATAGGTGACCAAACATTCTAATCATCGGCACTAAAATGGAAGAAAGAGCCAAGTGGTATCTCAACTAGATATCATATGCCTCATACTTTGTTGGTCGAAACAAATATTAACGTCCAGGGATGGAGTAAGTGAGGCCAGGTAGGATGCACAAGTTGATATTTGTGCCATCACACCAAGCCTCACTTGCTCCACCCCCGAGTGTACGAGTGATCGACCAACCATCTAATCATCGGCAAGTACAAAAACACCAACAAACCAGCAACCATGGTGACATAAGTCAAGATGCTCAAACACACATAGCATGCATGGAGCAGATGCTCCAAAGGGATTATTCATCACTTGGTATATAGACCAACTGATGCTGGCAAAAGAGAGGCCAATCAAGAACCAGTAAATCCAGTAAGTGATAGATATGCCTAAACAAGCAACAACACATAGCATATCCTAGCTAACCAGATGAGACAAGTCTTGGTAGCCAACTGAATCAACTAGCACCACCTAGCCTTTTAAAACCATCGAAACAATCCTTTTTCTTCAAAGGATACCACAGTGGCATTCATTTACATGATCCCCTACCGTGGATATCTCTATTTTCATCAAAGCCAACAAGAAATAGAAATTTATCATTACTCGGTTGAGTTCAAAACAAAGTTGGGGTACCATAAGGGATTATTCATCACTTGGTAGTAACCAAGTGGTGCTGGCAAGAGAGAGGCCAAGCCTGAGCTAGTCAATCCAGTTGAGATGGATATGCATAAGTAAGCAAGAACACATAGCCTATCCAAGTTAACTAGATAAAACCAACCTTGACAGCCAACTTAATAACCTAGCATCACCTAGTCTTTTAAACCATCAGAAACTTCCCATTTTCTTCAAAGGATACCACAATGGCATTCATTTACATGATCCCCTACTGTGGATATCTCTATTTTAGTATACCATCATAAGCATTCCATTTAAATCACACATTTGAGTATCTGTTCTTATCCAAGTTTTTGCCTCAACCGTTTGCATCATTGGTCGAGCCAAGACATCAAGCATCCGGCCAGGGAGCATTCTTAGGCCAACCAAGAGCAACTACAAATATGTATGTATACAAGCCCACCAGTGAGCATAGTAGCATACCATAAGCTCACAAGAATCCATCAAGTAAATATGTACGGAGACATAGCAACATGACCATGTCAAACACAAGCACATAGGGTGGAATAACAATGTTTGGTCATCATTTAATCATAGACCAAGTGAAGCCTGGTACAAATGGCAAGGACCAGGAATTTGACCAACTCAAGTCACCATGGTTATGCCAACCAATTGAATAGTAGCATCTTCCAAATGGAACTAGGAAGGAAACCATCCCGGATGATTTACCAAGAATACATAGACTACACTAGCCCTTTTAAAACCATCGGATAAATGCGGATTATATATATCTGCGAGTATTTTCTACATCAAAAGCTAATGTCAATCAAATATGATCACCCAGCAAGCATGTATCATTTTCCCAACAAGCCAATAGTAGTGGGAGCTACCTAAGCCAGCAGTTCATGACTGCAAAGGCCAATTCAACCACCAAACTATCCAAACCACCAAGTCTACACACTTATCATTACCCAACAGGATTCAAAATGAAGCTAGGGTCCCCAACAATAGTTGGCATCCATCTAGCTTAAGTAAATACAGTAATAGAATCATTATCGCAAAGTAGTTCATCTCAATTATCTACATTAACAAGATAAAGTTTCACAGATAAATGAATTAGTCAACTGCTAGGCAACAGGGATGCTTGGCAAGCATCATGCATCCATTCATATGCTTTTCAAAGCATAAGCAACCACCAGTACATGGTGAGAAGCTATACAAATCAAGAAACAACATAGTATATCAAGCAACATGCATAGATAGAGAAAGCAGTAAGTAATTATCAACCAATTGGTGATCAAATGATCACCAGAGCTTGCAAACACAAGCCATAGGGGCAGCGGAGGAGGAATTAAGAGGGAGAGGAGGGGAGGGGAGAGAGATCACCGATGACAGGGGTGGAGGACGAGGTTGAAGATGACGGCAGGGGTGGAGGAGGAGGAGGAGGCGGCGGCTCCTCCACCTTGCCGCGACGGCGGCCCCTCCTCGCGGCGGCCCCTCCTCGCCGTAGGGGCAGCTTGTGCTGCAGGTGGCGGGGATGGGAGGACCGTGGCGGCATGCGCCCTCGCGGAGGAAGGCGGCGGCGACGGCGATGGCGACGACCATGGCGGCGCGCGGCGGATCCAGGCGAACAGAATCGCGGCGACGGAGGAGAGGGGAGAGGGGAGAGGGGAGGGGCTCGGGAGAGGGGAGAGGTGAACAGGCGACGCGCGGCGGATCCAGGCGAACAGAATCGCGGCGACGTAGGAGAGGGGAGAGGGGAGAGGGGAGGGGCTCGGGAGAGGGGAGAGGTGAACAGGCTGGGGAGGGCACGGGCGATCGAGATGTATAAGTTACCTTAATTCTGTGGCGCACCCGAGCAGGTGCGCCACAGAATCAACTACTTCTGTGGCGCACCGAAGCACGTGCGCCACAGAAAGAGTTATTTCTGTGGCGCAGCACGCCATGTGCGCCACAGAAATACCTTCAGTAATAATTGGTGGTGGCAGGATGTGGCCCCACATAGTTTCTATGGCGCACTGCTGAAGCGTGCGCCACAAAATTAAGCTATTTCTGTGGCGCACCCATAATATTCTGTGGCGCATTTTTAGTGGTGCTTGATGTCTACGGGAGTTTCTATTCTTGTAGACAGTGTTGGGCCTCCAAGAGCAGAGGTTTGTAGAACAGCAGCAAGTTTCCCTTAAGTGGATCACCCAAGGTTTATCGATCTCAGGGAGGAAGAGGTCAAAGATATCCCTCTCAAGCAACCCTGCAACCACAAAGCAAGAAGTCTCTTGTGTCCCCAACACACCAAATACACTTGTCAGATGTATAGGTGCACTAGTTCGGCGAAGAGATAGTGAGATACAAGTAATATGGATGAGTATGAGTGATAATAGCAATCTGAATAAAATATGGCAGCGAGTAAACATTCAACAAAACAGTAAACAAACGGAGATTCAATGCTTGGAAGCAAGGCCCAGGGATCCTGCTTTCACTAGTGGACACTCTCAACAATGATCACATAATAGGACTACTCTACACCCTCTTGTTGGATGATGAACACCATTGTGTAGGATTACACGAACCCTCAATGCCGGAGTTAACAAGCTCCACAATATTCAATGTTCATATTTAAATAACCTTAGAGTGCAAGATAGATCAACACAACCAAACCAAATACTAACATAGCATGCACACTTCTACCATCACACTATGAAAGGAGGAATAGATCGCATCAATACCATCATAGTAATAGTTAACTTCATAATCTACAAGAGATCACAATCATAGCATAAACCAAGTACTACACGATGCACACACTGTCCACATTACACCGTGCAGGAGGAATGCACTACTTTAATAACATCACTAGAGTAGCACATAGATGATATTCAACTTGATCACAAAGAGAGAGAGAGATGAACCACATAGCTACAAAGGAGCCCTCAGCCCCGGGGGTGAATTACTCCCTCCTCATTATGGAGGCAGCGATGGCGGTGAAGATGGCGGTGGAGACGGCGGTGGAGACGACTCCGGGGGCAATTCCCCGTCCCGGCAGGGTGCCGGAACAGAGACTTCTATCCCCCGAATTGGAGTTTCGCGATGGCGGCGGCTCTGGATGGTTTTCTCTGGTTTCGTCGAACTCGTCGAGGTTTTTAGGTCAGGGACGATTATATAGGCGGAGAGGCGGAGTCGGAGGGGCCACGGGGTGCCCAGATGATAGGGGGCGCCCCCCCTGGGCCACGCCGCCCTGTGGGGTGGGGCTCCCCTGGCTCCCCTCTGACTTTTCTCCGGTGCTCTGGAAGCTTCCCGAAATTATAAGATCTCCGGTGTTGATTTCGTCCGATTCCGAAAATATTTCCTTACTAGGATTTCTGAAACCAAAAACAGCAGAAAACAGCAACTGGCCTTTCGGCATCTCGTCAATAGGTTAATTCCGGAAAACGCATAAATATGACATAAAGTGTGCATAAAACATGTAGATATCATCAATAATGTGGCATGGAACATAAGAAATTATCGATACGTCGGAGACGTATCAGCATCCCCAAGCTTAGTTTCTGCTCGTCCGGCAGAGTAAACGATAAACAAAGATAATTTCTGGAGTGACATGCCATCATAACCTTGATCATACTATTGTAAGCATATGTAATGAATGCAGCGATCAAAACAATGTAAATGACATGAGTAAACAAATGAATCATATAGCAAAGACTTTTCATGAATAGTACTTCAAGACAAGCATCAATAAGTCTTGCATAAGAGTTAACTCATAAAGTAATAATTCAAAGTAAAGGTATTGAAGAAACACAAAGGAAGATGAAGTTTCAGCGGTTGCTTTCAACTTATAACATGTATATCCCATGGATATTGTCAACATAGAGTAATATAACAAATGCAATATGCAAGTATGTAGGAATCAATGCACAGTTCACACAAGTGTTTGCTTCTTAAGATGGAGAGAAATAGGTGAACTGATTCAACAATAAAAGTAAAAGAATGGCCCTTCAAAGAGGAAAGCATCGATTGCTATATTTGTGCTAGAGCTTTGGTTTTGAAAACATATAGAGAGCATAAAAATAAAGTTTTGAGAGGTGTATGTTGTTGTCAACGAATGGTAATGGGCACTCTAACCCCCTTGCCAGACAAACCTTCAAAGAGCGGCTCCCATGAATTATTTTTATTTTTGGGTGGCACTCCTTCCAACCTTTCTTTCACAAACCATGGCTAACCGAATCCTCGGGTGCCTGCCAACAATCTCATACCATGAAGGAGTGCCTTTTTATTTTAGTTTTATTATGATGACACTCCTCCCCACCTTTGCTTTCTCAAGCCATGGCTAACCGAATCCTTCGGGTGCCGTCCAACAATCACATACCATGGAGGAGTGTCTATTTAGTTTGATTAATTTGGGACTGAGAATCCCATTGCCAGCTCTTTTTGCAAAATTATTGGATAAGCGGATGAAGCCACTAGTCCATTGGTGAAAGTTGCCCAACAAGATTGAAAGATAAACACCACATACTTCCTCATGAGCTATAAAACATTGACACAAATCAGAGGTGATAAATTTGAATTGTTTAAAGGTAGCACTCAAGCAATTTACTTTGGAATGGCGGAGAAATACCATGTAGTAGGTAGGTATGGTGGACACAAATGGCATAGTGGTTGGCTCAAGTATTTGGATGCATGAGAAGTATTCCCTCTCGATACAAGGTTTAGGCTAGCAAGGCTATTTGAAACAAACACAAGGATGAAGCGGTGCAGCAAAACTCACATAAAAGACATATTGTAAACATTATAAGACTCTACACCGTCTTCCTTGTTGTTCAAACTCAATACTAGAAATTATCTAGACTTTAGAGAGACCAAATATGCAAACCAAATTTTAGCATGCTCTATGTATTTCTTCATTAATAGGTGCAAAGTATATGATGCAAGAGCTTAAACATGAGCACAACAATTGCCAAGTATCACATTATCCAAGACATTATAGCAATTACTACATGTATCATTTTCCAATTCCAACCATATAACAATTAACGAAGCAGTTTCAACCTTCGCCATGAATACTAAAAGCTAAGAACACATGTGTTCATACGAACCAGCGGAGCGTGTCTCTCTCCCACACAAGCATTTATTCAAACAAAAACAAAAACAAGAAACATACAGACGCTCCAAGTAAGGCACATATGATGTGGCCAAATAAAAATATAGTTTCAAGAGAAGGAACCTGATAATTTGTCGATGAAGAAGGGGATGCCTTGGGCATCCCCAAGCTTAGATGCTTGAGTCTTCTTGAAATATGCAGGGATGAACCACCGGGGCATCCCCAAGCTTAGAATTTTCACTCTTCTTGATCGTAGTATATCATCCTCCTCTCCTGACCCTTGAAAACTTCCTCCACATCAAACTCGAAACAAACTCATTAGAGGGTTAGTGCATAATCAAAAATTCACATGTTCAGAGGTGACACAATCATTCTTAACACTTCTGGATATTGCTCAAAGCTACTGGAAGTCAATGGAACAAAGAAATCCATCCCACATAGCAGAAGAAACAATGCGAAATAAAAGGCAGAATCTGTCAAAACAGAACAGTCCGTAAAGACGAATTTTATTGAGGCACCAGATTTGCTCAAATGAAAATGCTCAAATTGAATGAAACTTGCGTACATATCTGAGGATCACTCACGTAAATTGGCATAATTTTCTGAGTTACCTACAGAGAATTTTGCCCAGATTCGTGACAGACAGAAATCTGTTTCTGCGCAGTAATCCAAATCTAGTATCAACCTTGCTATCAAAGACTTTACTTGATGCAACAAAACACAAAACTAAGATAAGGAGAGGTTGCTACAGTAGTAAACAACTTCCAAGACACAAATATAAAACAAAGTACTGTAGCAAAATAACACATGGGTTATCTCCCAAGGAGTTCTTTCTTTATAACCATTAAGATGGGCTCAGCAGTTTTAATGATGCACTCGCAAGAAATAGTAGTTGAAGCAAAAGAGAGCATCAAGAAGCAAATTCAAAACACATTTAAGTCTAACATGCTTCCTATGCATAGGAATCTTGTAAATAAACAAGTTCATTAAGAGCAAAGTAACAAGCATAGGAAGATAAAACAAGTGTAGCTTCAAAAATTTCAGCACATAGAGAGGTGTTTTAGTAACATGAAAATTTCTACAACCATATTTTCCTCTCTCATAATAACTTTCAGTAGTATCATGAGAAAATTCAACAATATAACTATCAAATGAAACATTCTTATCATGAGTCTCATGCATAAAATTATTACTCTCCACATAAGCATAATCAATTTTATTAGTAATAGTGGGAGCAAATTCAACAAAGTAGCTATCATTATTATTCTCATCATCAAATATAGGAGGCATGTTTTATTCATAATCAAATTTATCCTCCATAACAGGCGGCAACAAAAGACCACTATCATTATAATCATCATAAATAGGAGGTAAAGTATCATCAAAGAAAATTTTGTCCTCAATGCTTGGGGGACTAAAAAGATCATGCTCATCAAAACCAGCTTCCCCAAGCTTAGAATTTTCCATAGCATTAGCAACAATAGTGTTCAAAGCATTCATATTAATAACATTCCCATTAGCATGCACATAAGTTCCATGGGTTTTTTAATTCTCTCTTCAAACACATCATGTCCTAATTCAAGATAAAGTTCATAAAGATCTCTCATATTTTTGTTGTTTTCCATTATGCCTAACTAGTGTAAACAAGAAACAAAAAGATGCAATTGCAGGATCTAAAGGAAATAGCTTCGAGCACACACACAATGGCACCAGAAAAGTACTGTTACCTGGAACCGGAGTATGAGTGCCTTTTACCTTTCCTCCCCGGCAACGGCGCCAGAAAAGTGCTTGATGTCTACGGGAGTTTCTATTCTTGTAGACAGTGTTGGGCCTCCAAGAGCAGAGGTTTGTAGAACAGCAGCAAGTTTCCCTTAAGTGGATCACCCAAGGTTTATCGATCTCGGGGAGGAAGAGGTCAAAGATATTCCTCTCAAGCAACCCCGCAACCACAAAGCAAGAAGTCTCTTGTGTCCCCAACACACCAAATACACTTGTCAGATGTATAGGTGCACTAGTTCGGCGAAGAGATAGTGAGATACAAGTAATATGGATGAGTATGAGTGATAATAGCAATCTGAATAAAATATGGCAGTGAGTAAACATTCAACAAAACAGTAAACAAACGGAGATTCAATGCTTGGAAGCAAGGCCCAGGGATCCTGCTTTCACTAGTGGACACTCTCAACAATGATCACATAATAGGACTACTCTACACCCTCTTGTTGGATGATGAACACCATTGTGTAGGATTACACGAACCCTCGATGCCGGAGTTAACAAGCTCCACAATATTCAATGTTCATATTTAAATAACCTTAGAGTGCAAGATAGATCAACACAACCAAACCAAGTACTAACATAGCATGCACACTTCTACCATCACACTATGAAAGGAGGAATAGATCGCATCAATACCATCATAGTAATAGTTAACTTCATAATCTACAAGAGATCACAATCATAGCATAAACCAAGTACTACACGATGCACACACTGTCCACATTACACCGTGCAGGAGGAATACACTACTTTAATAACATCACTAGAGTAGCACATAGAAGATATTCAACTTGATCACAAAGAGAGAGAGATGAACCACATAGCTACGACGGAGCCCTCAGCCCGGGGTGAATTACTCCCTCCTCATTATGGAGGCAGCGATGGCGGTGAAGATGGCGGTGGAGACGGCGGTGGAGACGACTCCGGGGGCAATTCCCCGTCCCGGCAGGGTGCCGGAACAGAGACTTCTGTCCCCCGAATTGGAGTTTCGCGATGGCGGTGGCTCTGGATGGTTTTCTCTGGTTTCGTCGAACTCGTCGAGGTTTTAAGGTCAGGGACGATTATATAGGCGGAGAGGCGGAGTCGGAGGGGCCACGGGGTGCCCAGATGATAGGGTGCGCCCCCCTGGGCCGCGCCGCCCTGTGGGGTGGGGCCCCCTGGCTCCCCTCTGACTTTTCTCCGGTGCTCTGGAAGCTTCCAGAAATTATAAGATCTCCGGTGTTGATTTCGTCCGATTCCGAAAATATTTCCTTACTAGGATTTCTGAAACCAAAAATAGCGAGAACAACGAAGCGGCCTTTCGGCATCTCGTCAATAGGTTAATTCCGGAAAACGCATAAATATGACATAAAGTGTGCATAAAACATGTAGATATCATCAATAATGTGGCATGTAACATAAGAAATTATCGATACGTCGGAGACGTATCAGTGCGCCACAGAACTAAGCTCCGCCTATAAGGGTTTTCCTACTAGCGTAAGCTTTTCAAAATCCTTCAAAGGAAGGTTTTTGGAGAGCCTATAGACGTCCTTTTCACCAGCATACACCCTCTAGGGGATTCTTGCGCGCCTGGAGAGGCTGCACTCTAATCCTAAGGAAATACGCTGTGATCTCAATACCCGACAATTCCTTGCCGCGGGTGTTCTGCAGCTCGTGGATGCGAGTCATCAGCGCTTCTGTCGCCAACTTCTCAGCTTCGGTAGCTTCAGCATCCCAGGAACGGCGGCGAAGGATTTTGGCTTCTCCGTCAAAAGGGGCGATGTTGTCCTCCACTGAATCGGAGCTTTCTTCATGGACGTACAGCCATCTCTTCGCCAACCTTGGACGGAGTCGGGGAATTTGACGTCGAAATATTCGACGTCAGAACGAACACAGATAACAACGCCGCCAATGTTGTAGGCGACGCTGTGGGAGCCATTACGGAGGAGGCAGAAGATACGCTTCCACAGAGCCCAATTAGGTTGGAATCCGAGGAAGCACTCACACAATGTGATAAAAATCGACACGTGGAGGATGGAATTGGGCGTCAACTGATGCAGTTGAAGCCCATAGACAAACAGAAGACCCCGAAGAAACTCGTGGATTGGGGGAGAAAGACCTCGGATGAGGTGGTCAACGAAACTGACCCGATACTCGATTGGAGGCGTTGGATAGCTCTCCTCCTTGGGGAAGCGGAGCGAGTTCTCCTTCTTGGGGAACCCCAGCTTCTTCAGCAAGTTGATGTCTTGGGCAGAGATCTTAGATCTTTCCCACTCAGCGCTCCCCAAATCCGCTGTCGCCATCTTCGACTCCGGAGTGCTATGCCTAGTCAAACGGATGCGAGGTGGCATCAATGAGTGTGGCGGCAAAAGGTGTGCATGTGGTTGAGCGCTTGAGGCAATGGGAGTAATGGAGGATTTTGCAGAGGAGAAGCAGAGGTGCGGCACCAGCGAAAGGACTGAAGGAGGAAGACGATGCCTTTATATAGAGGTGCGGTGAATCTACGCGCCGTTGGATGAGGAGATTGCGGGATAGATGGTGTACACGTGGACAAGGGGTAAAAGGTAATTTCATTCAGACGAGAAAGAGCAGGAGCTACAGTACGTGCGCCAGAAAAAGCGGAGGACGTGTGTCCCCCACTTGCACGACGTGTCAATGCGATGAGTAATTTGGGCCCGCAAGACAGCGAGAGAGAAGTTCTTGCGTTTTCCAGGAATAGCGGTCGTGGCTATCGTCAGCAGTGATGTCACCTTGGCAAGAGAAAAATTCGGCTAAGCAGCTTCATAAGAACGGCGACAACAGAGATTGTGGAATATTTCGAGAGCCTTTGATCAAATGCTCGGGGGCTACTTTGGAAAAATGAAAAACTCGAGAAAGCCAAAATAGAAATGGCGAGAGCCTATGATCGAATACAAGTATTTGCTCATAGCCTCGGGGGCTACTCCCATCGGGAGCGCTGTTCGCGCACCCGAGAGATTTAAAAATTTCGAGACAGAAGAAAAATATAGCAACATAAGGCGTGGAGCCTACACCCAAGCACAAGTCCTTGGCTGTAGCCTCGGGGGCTACTCCCATCGGGAACGCTGTTCGCGTGCCCGATGAAATTATAAAAAAAAAAGAGAAAGAAGAACAAGAGAGCATATTTCGAGTTATATAAATAACTCTACATATACTCCCATCGGGAGAGCAATATAAGTCATCCGTTGACTCAATAAAATGTGCTATTCCAACAGCCGAAAAAGTACTCGACAATATATTCTCAGAGCGCCAAAGTTGCGATCAATCTCTGAATGCCGCAAAACTTTGCGAAGGTAAGACCCGAGATCCGTTCTGCGTGGCGTGGCGCCGTCTCTGACGTCGGTTTGCTACTTTTTTCCGTATCAACAGATACGAAGAAAAATCCTAACGGACGCGTTAGGTACCCGATAAATATGACTGGGACTCGACAGAATGGTAAGACCTTAAGCGGCACCTGTCGAAGTTTACACCAGTATCCCGAGATCATGTCCAGGGACGTGATCTTGAAGTAGGTTTGCGGATTGCCACTAGAGCAGTTAACTAGTACCTGATCTGTCAGATGAACTAGCCCCAACTACCATTATCCCTGTACAATATATAAATTCATATGCAAAGATATGTGGTAAAGTTCAGAGTTATCGAATAAATATAAAGGTGGAGATTTTCCCTGACTCTGCGATTCAAGCAAAATCTCGGGGGCTACTGACATAGGCATCCCCAATGGGCCTGCCGAAGATGGTACCCGAGGTTTACTAAAGGCCCACGACCCGAAGGATAAAGAAGAATCGGAAGCCCAAGTTGTTAGTTAAGGAAAGCTAGGGTTGTATTAGGAGAGAACACTTGTAATATTGCGGGATGAGTTGGAAACCCTCCCGGACTCTGTAACTTGTGTATCACGAATCCCTCGGCTCCACCTCCTATATAAGGGGGAGTCGAGGCACAAAGAAAGCATCGATTCATTGTCTCACAAACCCTAATTTTCATATCGTCGAGTACTTTTCGGCTGAAACCTTCGAGATCTACTTGCCCTCTACTTCTAGCTAAAACCCTAGTCTACAACCCATAGGCATTGACAAGTTAATCCCTTGTCACTCAGGACGATAATTCTATATCGGCCATTTATGTTCAGATTGGTCGCCACCTTGGTAGAACTTCTTCAAATAATCACCTTTGAGAACAACCACTTCATCTTAATGATTGATGGATATCCCAAATACTTTCAAGTACATCTCCCATAACGACCCTTGCTTGATCTTCATCCAAGCAATTCAAAAGAATACTGTCAACTGTTCGGCTATAAAGCTTATTGTCCATTAATGCATACTTAAAAGCTATCTGCCGAACAGCTCTATCCATTCTCTTGCTAGGATCCTGCAAATATTTAACAATATGTCTTTCCAATCTTCTTGTTCATCTGCACTAGATCATTCATTAGTGACCGAATCAATGGGATTTAATTCGGTCTTACCTATGATAGCGAGAGCAAACATCGGCCTATGAGATATATGAAAAACGCCACGATTAACATGGTAGCCAAATGCTTGTTGTGCTAACTCATTTGCATTCCAAATGTCTTTCCTAGATATATGAGCAATGCTAAAGTAATCTAAGGTAGAAAATATATCTAGAGATTTATCAAAATACATATTAAGTGACTCATCGAAACATTGGCAAACCTTGGATTTTTGTTATACTACTACCAATGAATAACTAGAAGCCTCAATATGTGTATCACCTTGTCTCGTGTTTTAATAGGACTAGGGACGATGTTAACACGCCACATCATCCATGATTAGGTAATTCTCTCAGGGCGATAGGATAAGTATCGGCCATGTGATGTTTGCCTTAAAGGCATGTATAATTCATCCACCAAAGTATGTATAGCCGAAATAAACAAAATAAAACAACTCTGATTATGAACTCTAAACATTTCGGCCTCTCAGATTAGCAACAAAATTGCAACTAACCAAATGAATAACGTTTTGGTAATACCCTTTGATGATGTAAAGAATTATAATGCATCCACGGATTAAAATAAGACCATGGAGGGTAACTGATCATACCTGAGGATATGCTACATATGGCATAGGCATAAATGGCATGGCTGAATAACATGTATGATGTGCTGACCGAAACTTCTTAGTATATGATAGAAAATTCTTTCTTGATCGTTTGCTAGCCTCGGTCTTTTCTTACTTCATCCTTATTGCTATTCTTGCAATAGGAACTTGCACATCCTCCTTACTTTGAGGTCCTTCCTTAGGGACCCATGCCATGTTCTTTGTCTTCAGCTTTGCGGCACTAAGCCATTTCAGCTTTCTCTCTTGCCAGCTTGTTAAGCCGAGTGGGCATCCCGGCTGTGATTTAGTTTTTGCCACATTAGCGTCTCTTCCTTAGCCTCTGGCACTTTCAACTTTACTTGTTCAGATTTGGCACTTCGAGCTCCAGCATTTACTTGCTTCATCTCTTTGTCTTTTGTAGCCAAGGTCAATTTGACCGGCTCTTTTTTATTTGATACCGAATCTGAAACATCACACTTACGGTTATCCTTTTTCACTTGATAAACTTGTTTGACCATCTCCTTCTTGTTTGTTGAGCTCCTAACCGATTCCTTTTTATTGAAACGGTCTTTGACATGTGATTGTTGTTCAGATTATGACCTTCTTGGAGCTGCATAATTTTGGTTAGATGATCTATAGTAAGACGCATAATGTGCCCTTGGGCCATACCTATCCCACGATGGATATGGATAACAATCAGCATAAGGAGGTATCCATGACATTGGCATTCGTGGCCCATAGGGAGGATACGAAGCTGCTGCATTGAACTTCTCCCATTGCCAATCCCGGTCTTTAGACTTTTGCCTTGAGGGTGATCTCGAAGACTTTGCAATACTTGGCCGATAAGAACTCATTGCTTCACTTTCCTTCTTATATTTCTCCAATAACTCTGCGAAAGTGATTTTAGTTTTCTTACCCTTGTGCTTATCACGGCCTTTGTCCTGTTTCGTTTTGCGTCCATCGATCTTTGAATTTTGTTGTTGCCCCCCAGTGCTTGATATCCTTGGTGTAGCTTCAATGGAACACCCAGCTTCAAGAATGTCTTCAACATGCTCTTCAATAATTTCTTCACTTGAAAGCTTGATCCCATTATCTTCTGTGTGTACCTTATCATCATCATATGAATCGGCTATAGGTAACCGATCCAATAACTTTTGATCATTCATACCAATCGAAATAGATTGGCTATATGTTTGTGTTTCAACAAATTGCAATCGTCATTTATCTACAGCCGACTGTACTATTTTATGGAACATGGTGCAATTATAAGTACTATGCTCAAACGAATCATGCAACTTGCAATAGATTCATCCTTGTGCTAATGGCTCAACATTGTGATCAAGGGTTCTAATATAATCACTCATCAGCAATACATCAAAGATATGATCACACATGGTCAAACTAAAGGTACACCTTTTATCTTCCAGCCGTTCTTGCTGTGAAAACGGCTTTGAAATTAAGCAACCGAATGGTTCAGATTTTACATCACCCCATTCAGCTATGTGTTGATTTTTGCACTCTTTTTCCGATCTGTTTGAATAAGTTGTTGTACTATCATCGGCTTTCTCCAAAGATAATAACCTTGGCTTTAAATTTCTGAAACCAAAATAGTTGTAACACATATGTCTCACTTGAAACCAAATGTAAGCCAAGTATGAAGCAAGCAAAGCTAACCATATAGATATAAAATTCAAATGAAACAATGTGGAAAGCCTTGGTTGTAATAAGTTTTCACTATCGGTCTTTCTAAATGGTGCAACATGTTGACCGATATGTTGTGTAGCAATTATATTTCTAACAAAGAAATTACTTCTCCTCATTGGTCTTTCAAAGTTTCTCATGAAAATCTTGCTGATAGATACATCAACAATATGGCTTTGACCAAATCGAAAAATCAGTAAATTATTTGCTAGATATACCTCTTTGAAGACGTTGGGAGAGTATGATGGTTGCATGACTCGAACAAGTATATTTCCCCGCATTTGGATGGCTCTCAAACGTCTTGTCTTCTTGCTGTTCGAATTCCGTACATCTTCACTTTGATGCTCTTCATCACCCGAACATTGTTCGGCTATATTTTTCTCACTGTTTACAATCATTGGTTTTATTGGCACAAAATTCATAGGGAAGCATGTAAGCTCCCTTACATCCAGAAAAAGCAAGCATGGTTGTTTCACATTCACCATTCTCTAGCTCAACGAAGCTTGCATCTTTTGATTCAATGGATTCAACACATGTACTTTTTCATTCGGCTTTTTCAATAACCGAATTAACCATACTAGTAGAACCATCTTTATCTTCTTCATTGATATTATTACTATGCAAAGCTTCTTCTTCTTGCTTCGATATTTCAGAGGGTTCAACTTGATTGCTGCATGGAGGAGAGGATTTGGTTTCTTCAACCATGGTAACATTATCCTGAGGATTCTTCTAGATCATTGCATGGAAAAATTGTAGATCTTCCTCTTCAAGTTTTTTCTTGTACGCTTTATGCTCCTCCTTGAGCTTAATTTCAAGCACCTCAAATTCCTTCTTGCACTTATTTTTTAGTATTTCATACCCTTGGCGTTGTTCCTCCGATAAATCATCAAATGTAATGACCTTATCGGTGTTAACCTCAGCTAGACATTGTTGCGCTCTGATGCTTGTTTTCTCTTTCGGCAATGAAGCGTTGCCGAAACTTTGTGGTTGTGAAGGACAAAACCTGATATTGCATGCTTTATGCTCTTCTTCACGCTTCTTCTTGTATGATTCATAAGCATGTATTGCTGCAAGATCACATGGATTTTCTTCTAGTTCCCGGTGAAGAGCATTAAGCTTCTTGAACTCAGCTGCAAGTTTTCCCCTACAATCATTGTTTTCATACGCTGCAGCACTAGATGAAGGCACCTGAGCTTCTATTGAAATTCCATTTATTCGGCTATAACCATTGTGGAGGTGTGGAGCCGAATTATGGGTACCCCCAGTTGCATATGGTGCCGAAAAGTTAATAACATAAGGTGCAACATATGATGGTTCGGAGTAATTGGCCAAATAGCTAGTACTAGCATGTCCAATTTCCCTATCCATCGGCATGTTTAAATCTGAAACCATGTATTGAGTATCTACCGATGAATAAAATGATGAAACACTATCTTGCATGCTACTGAAATTTCTAACATTGAGTATTTCATATTCATTAACTGAACTCATCATGTTGTTCATCATCATATGAACTTCTGGGGTTGCCGATGCATGAGAAGTCGATAATTGTTGCAAGTTGCTGAAGGTATGGAGATTATTTTGCATCGGCTTTTGCACATAGTAAGACCTAGGGTTAGCCGATACAGCACATATACCAGAGGATCTAGCAACATCAATATAAGAGTTGTTTGCATCTACATAAGGAGATTGGGGATTCATGATACCGTTGTAGATTGCCTCTTGATGACGCTCTTTTCGTGGTAAGAACGGGCTGGAGACCCTTCGAAGCTTCGTCCCCAGCGGAGTCGCCAAAAAGTGTGTTCGCACACGAACACGTCGCCGTGTACCCTCAACGCCGAGCGCAATGCGCGGCAGCACGCGCTGAGGGAGGCTCGCCGGAAGCGCGATACGCAAGACAGTCTAGCTAGCGCTTTTGTAGACCTGATACGTCTCCGACGTATCGATAATTTCTTATGTTCCATGCCACATTATTGATGATATCTACATGTTTTATGCATACTTTATGTCATATTTATGCATTTTCTGGAACTAACCTATTAACGAGATGCCGAAGAGCCGATTGCTTGTTTTCTGCTGTTTTTGGTTTCAGAAATCCTAGTAAGGAAATATTCTCGAATTGGACGAAATCAACGCCCGAGGGCCTATTTTCACACGAAGCTTCCAGAAGACCGGAGAGCTAACGAAGTGGGGCCACGAGGCGGCCAGATGATAGGGCGGCGCGGCCCAAGCCCTGGCCGCGCCGACCTACGGTGTGGGCCCCTCGTGACGCCCCTTGACCTGCCCTTCCGCCTACAAATAGCCTTCGTCGCGAAACCCCCAGTACCGAGAGCCACGATACGGAAAACCTTCCAGAGACGCCGCCGCCACCAATCCCATCTCGGGGGATTCAGGAGATCGCCTCCGGCACCCTGCCGGAGAGGGGATTCATCTCCCGGAGGACTCTACGCCGCCATGGTCGCCTCCGGAGTGATGAGTGAGTAGTCTACCCCTGGACTATGGGTCCATAGCAGTAGCTAGATGGTTGTCTTCTCCTTATGTGCTTCATTGTCGGATCTTGTGAGCTGCCGAACATGATCAAGATCATCTATCCGTAATGCTATATGTTGTGTTTGTTGGGATCCGATGAATAGAGAATACTATGTTATGTTGATTATCAATTTATATCTATGTGTTGTTTATGATCTTGCATGCTCTCCGTTATTAGTAGAGGCTCGGCCAAGTTTTTGCTAGTAACTCCAAGAGGGGGTATTTATGCTCGATAGTGGGTTCATGTCTCCGTGAATGGGGGGAGTGACAGAAACCTCTAAGGTTATGGATGTACTATTTCCACTAGGGATAAAACATTGATGCTATGTCCGAGGATGTAGTTATTGATTACATTACGCACCATACTTAATGCAATTGTCTGTTGTTTTCAACTTAATACTGGAAGGGGTTCGGATGATAACCTGAAGGTGGACTTTTTAGGCATAGATGCATGCTCGGATAGCGGTCTATGTACTTTGTCGTAATGCCCAATTAAATCTCACTATACTCATCATATCATGTATGTGCATGGTCATGCCCTCTCTATTTGTCAATTGCCCAACTGTAATTTGTTCACCCAACATGCTATTTATCTTATGGGAGAGACACCTCTAGTGAACTGTGGACCCCGGTCCATTCTTTACATCGAATACAATCTACTGCAATTGTTCTACTGTTCTCTGCAAACAATCATCATCCACACTATACATCTAATCCTTTGTTACAGCAAGCCGGTGAGATTGACAACCTCACTGTTTCGTTGGGGCAAAGTACTTTGGTTGTGTTGTGCAGGTTCCACGTTGGCGCCGGAATCCCCGGTGTTGCGCCGCACTACATCTCGCCGCCATCAACCTTCAACGTGCTTCTTGGCTCCTACTGGTTCGATAAACCTTGGTTTCATACTGAGGGAAAACTTGCCGCTGTACGCATCACACCTTCCTCTTGGGGTTCCCAACGGACGCGTGCTGTACGCGTGTCAAGCAGATTTTCTGGTGCCGTTGCCGGGGAGATCAAGAGGAGTCTCCACATCGCAATCTCTTTACTTTGTTTTTGTCTTGCTTTACTTTATTTACTACTTTGTTTGCTGCATTATATCAAAATACAAAAAAAATTAGTTGCTAGCTTTACTTTATTTGCTATCTTGTTTGCTATATCAAAAACACAAAAAAATTAGTTACTTGCATTTACTTTATCTAGTTTGCTTTATTTACTGTTGCTAAAATGGGTACTCTTGAAAATACTAAGTTGTGTGACTTCACAAACACAAATAATAATGATTTCTTATGCACACCTATTGCTCCACCTGCTACTACTGCAGAATTCTTTGAAATTAAACCTGCTTTACTAAATCTTGTTATGCGAGAGCAATTTTCTGGTGTTAGTTCTGATGATGCTGCTGCCCATCTCAATAATTTTGTTGAACTATGTGAAATGCAAAAGTATAAAGATGTAGATGGTGACATTATAAAATTAAAATTGTTTCCTTTCTCATTAAGAGGAAGAGCTAAAGATTGGTTGCTATCTCTGCCAAAGAATAGTATTGATTCATGGACTAAATGCAAGGATTCTTTTATTGGTAGATATTATCCCCCTGCTAAAATTATATCTTTGAGGAGTAGCATAATGAATTTTAAACAATTGGATAATGAGCATGTTGCACAAGCATGGGAAAGAATGAAATCTTTGGTTAAAAATTGCCCAACCCATGGACTGACTACTTGGATGATCATCCAAACCTTTTATGCAGGACTGAATTTTTCTTCACGTAACCTATTGGATTCAGCTGCTGGAGGTACCTTTATGTCCATCACTCTTGGTGAAGCAACAAAGCTTCTTGATAATATGATGATTAATTACTCTGAATGGCACACGGAAAGAGCTCCACAAGGTAAGAAGGTAAATTCGTCGAAGAAACCTCTTCCTTGAGTGATAAGATTGATGCTATTATGTCTATGCTTGTGAATGATAGGACAAATATTGATCCTAATAATGTTCTGTTAGCTTCATTGGTTGCCCAAGAAGAACATGTTGATGTAAACTACATTAAAAATAATAATTTCAACAACAATGTTTACCGGAACAATTCTAGTAACAACTATAGGCCATATCCTTATAATAATGGCAACGGCTATGGTAATTCTTATGGGAATTCTTACAACAATAATAGGAACACACCCCCTGGACTTGAAGCCATGCTTAAAGAATTTATTAGTACACAAACCGCTTTTAACAAATCTGTTGAAGAAAAGCTTGGGAAAATTGATATACTTGCTTCTAAAGTCGATAGTCTTCGTCTGCTGATGTTGATCTTTTGAAATCGAAAGTTATTCCCCATGAAAATCATAATAATAAGATTGTTACTACAGCAAATTCCATCCAAGTTAGAATTAATGAGAATATAAGATTGATGGCCGAATTGCGTGCTAGGTGGGAAAGAGAAGAAAATGAAAAAGAAGATAATATAGCTAAAGTTTGGACTATTACCACCACTAGCAATGCTAATGCTTCACATGTTGCTGCACCTCCTACTAATAATGGTAAAAGAATTGGTGTTGGAAATGTTTCCACTTCTAATGCAAAGCGCGAAAAACTACCCGAAACTGCTAAAACTGCTGAAACTGCCTGTGATAAAACTGCTGAATTTTTTTCCAACATTGGGGATGATGATCCCATTGCTTTAGATTATAATGGTTTAGATTTTGATGATTGCTACATCTCTGAAGTTATAAAGTTCTTACAAAAACTTGCTAAAAGTCCTAATGCTAGTGCTATAAACTTGGCTTTCACAAAACATATTACAAATGCTCTCATAAAAATTAGAGAAGAGAAACTAGAACGCGAAGCTTCTATTCCTAGGAAGCTAGAGGATGGTTGGGAGCCCATCATTAAGATGAAGGTCAATGACTTTGATTGTAATGCTTTATGTGATCTTGGTGCAAGTATTTCTGTTATGCCTAAGAAAATCTATAATATGCTTGACTTGCCACCATTGAAAAATTGTTATTTGGATGTTAATCTTGCTGATCATTCTACAAAGAAACCTTTGGGGAAAGTTGATAATGTTCGCATTACCGTTAACAATAACCTTGTCCCCGTTGATTTTGTTGTCTTGGATATTGAATGCAATGCATCTTGTTCCATTATATTGGGAAGACCTTTTCTTCGAACTGTTGGTGCTATCATTGATATGAAGGAATGTAATATTAAATATCAATTTCCTCTCAAGAAAGGTATGGAACACTTCCCTAGAAAGAGAATGAAGTTACCTTTTGATTCTATTATTAGAACAAATTATGATGTTGACACTTCGTCTCTTGATAATACTTGATATACACTTTACGCGCCTAGCTGAAAGGCGTTAAAGAAAAGCGCTTATGGGAGACAACCCATGTTTTTACTACAGTAATTTTATTTTATATTTGTGTCTTGGAAGTTGTTTACTACTGTAGCAACCTCTTCTTATCTTAGTTTTGTGCTTTGTTGTGCCAAGTAAAGTCGTTGATAGTAAGGTTCATACTAGATTTGGATTACTGCGCAGAAACAGATTTCTTTGCTGTCACGAATCTGGGCCAAATTCTCTGTAGGTAACTCAGAAAATTATGCCAATTTACATGAGTGATCCTCAGATATGTACGCAACTTTCATTCGATTTTAGAATTTTCATTTGAGCAAGTCCGGTGCCTCAATAAAATTCGTCATTACGAACTGTTCTGTTTTGACAGATTTTGCCTTTTATTTCGCATTGCCTTTTTTGATATGTTCGATGGATTTTTCGATTCCATTAACTTTCAGTAGCTTTGTGCAATGTCCAGAAGTGTTAAGAATGATTATGTCACCTCTGAACATGTATATTTTGATTATGCACTAACTCTCTAATGAGTTGTTTTGAGTTTGGTGTGGAGGAAGTTTTCAAGGATCAAGAGAGGGAGATGATACAACATGATCAAGGAGAGTGAAAGCTCTAAGCTTGGGGATGCCCCGGTGGTTCACCCCTGCATATATCAAGAAGACTCAAGCGTCTAAGCTTGGGGATGCCCAAGGCATCCCCTTCTTCATCGACAACATTATCGAGGTTCCTCCCCTGAAACTATATTTTTATTCCATCACATCTTATGTGCTTTGCTTGGAGCGTCGGTTTGTTTTTGTTTTTGTTTTGTTTGAATAAAATGGATCCTAGCATTCCTTGTGTGGGAGAGAGACACGCTCCGCTGTTGCATATGGACAAGTATGTCCTTAGGCTTTACTCGTAGTATTCATTGGCGAAGTTTCTTCTTCGTTAAATCGTTATATGGTTGGAATTGGAAAATGATACATGTAGTAATTTGCTATAATGTCTTGGATACTGTGATACTTGGAAATTGTTGTGCTCATGTTTAAGCTCTTGCATCATATACTTTGTACCTATTAATGAAGAAATACATAGAGCATGCTAAAATTTGGTTTGCATATTTGGTCTCTCTAAAGTCTAGATAATTTCTAGTATTGAGTTTGAACAACAAGAAGACGGTGTAGAGTCTTATAATGTTTACAATATGTCTTTTATGTGAGTTTTGCTGCACCGCTTCATCCTTGTGTTTTTTTCAAATAAACCTTGCTAGCCTAAGCCTTGTATCGAGAGGGAATACTTCTCATGCATCCAAAATACTTGAGCCAACCACTATGCCATTTGTGTCCACCATACCTACCTACTACATGGTATTTCTCCGCCATTCCAAAGTAAATTGCTTGAGTGCTACCTTTAAAATTTCTATCCTCTACCTTTGCAATATATAGCTCATGGGACAAATAGCCTAAAAACTATTGTGGTATTGAATATGTACTTATGCACTTTATCTCTTATTAAGTTGCTTGTTGTGCGATAACCATTTTCCTGGGGATGCCATCAACTACTCTTTGTTGAATATCATGTGAGTTGCTATGCATGTTCGTCTTGTCTGAAGTAAGGGAGATTTACCACCAAAATGGTTAGAGCATTGCATAATGTTAGAGAAGAACATTGGGCCGCTAACTAAAGCCATGATCCATGGTGGAAGTTTCAGTTTTGGACAAATATCCTCAATCTCATATGAGAAAATTAATTGTTGCTACATGCTTATGCATATAAGAGGAGTCCATTATCTGTTGTCTATGTTGTCCTAGTATGGATGTCTAAGTTGAGAATAATCAATAGCGAGAAATCCGATGCGAGCTTTCTCCTTAGACCTTTGTACAGGCGGCATAGAGGTACCCCTTTGTGACACTTGGTTAAAACATGTGCATTGCGATGATAATCCAGGTAATCCGAGCTAATTAGGACAAGGTACGGGCACTATTAGTATGCTATGCATGAGGCTTGCAACTTGTCAGATATAATTTACATAACACATATGCTTTATTACTACCGTTGACAAAATTGTTTCTTGTTTTCAAAACCAAAGCTCTAGCACAAATATAGCAATCGATGCTTTCCTCTTTGAAGGACCTTTGTTTTACTTTTATTGTTGAGTCAGTTCACCTATTTCTCTCCACCTCAAGAAGCAAACACCTGTGTGAACTGTGCATTGATTCCTACATACTTGCATATTGCACTTGTTATATTACTTTACATTGACAATATCCATGAGATATACATGTTATAAGTTGAAAGCAACTGCTGAAACTTCATCTTCCTTTGTGTTGCTTCAATGCCTTTACTTTGAATTATTGCTTTATGAGTTAACTCTTATGCAAGACTTATTGATGCTTGTCTTGAAGTACTATTTATGAAAAGTCTTTGCTATATGATTCAGTTGTTTACTCATGTCATTTACATTGTTTGGATCGCTGCATTCATTACATATGCTTACAATAGTATGATTAAGGTTATGATGGCATGTCACTCCAGAAATTATCTTTGTTATCGTTTACTCGCTCGGGACGAGCGAAACTAAGCTTGGGGATGCTGATACGTCTCCGACGTATCGATAATTTCTTATGTTCCATGCCACATTATTGATGATATCTACATGTTTTATGCATACTTTATGTCATATTTATGCATTTTACGGAACTAACCTATTAACGAGATGCCGAAGAGCCGATTGTCTGTTTTCTGCTATTTTTGGTTTCAGAAATCCTAGTAAGGAAATATTCTCGGAATTGGACGAAATCAACGCCCAGGGGCCTATTTTCACACGAAGCTTCCAGAAGACCGGAGAGCTAACGAAGTGGGGCCACGAGGCGGCCAGATGATAGGGCGGCGCGGCCCAAGCCCTGGCCGCGCCGACCTACGGTGTGGGCCCCTCGTGACGCCCCTTGACCTGCCCTTCCGCCTACAAATAGCCTTCGTCGCGAAACCCCCAGTACCGAGAGCCACGATACGGAAAACCTTCCAGAGACGCCGCCGCCGCCAATCCCATCTTGGGGGATTCAGGAGATCGCCTCCGGTACCCTGCCGGAGAGGGGATTCATCTCCCGGAGGACTCTACACCGCCATGGTCGCCTCTGGAGTGATGAGTGAGTAGTCTACCCCTGGACTATGGGTCCATAGCAGTAGCTAGATGGTTGTCTTCTCCTTATGTGCTTCATTGTCGGATCTTGTGAGCTGCCGAACATGATCAAGATCATCTATCTGTAATGCTATATGTTGTGTTTGTTGGGATCCGATGAATAGAGAATACTATGTTATGTTGATTATCAATTTATATCTATGTGTTGTTTATGATCTTGCATGCTCTCCGTTATTAGTAGAGGCTCCGGCCAAGTTTTTGCTAGTAACTCCAAGAGGGGGTATTTATGCTCGATAGTGGGTTCATGTCTCCATGAATCTGGGGGAGTGACAGAAACCTCTAAGGTTATGGATGTACTGTTGCCACTAGGGATAAAACATTGATTCTATGTCCGAGGATGTAGTTATTGATTAGATTACGCACCATACTTAATGCAATTGTCTGTTGTTTTCAACTTAATACTTGGAAGGGGTTCGGATGATAACCTCGAAGGTGGACTTTTTAGGCATAGATGCATGCTGGATAGCGGTCTATGTACTTTGTCGTAATGCCCAATTAAATCTCACTATACTCATCATATCATGTATGTGCATGGTCATGCCCTCTCTATTTGTTAATTCCCCAACTGTAATTTGTTCACCCAACATGCTATTTATCTTATGGGAGAGACACCTCTAGTGAACTGTGGACCCCGGTCCATTCTTTACATCGAATACAATCTACTGCAATTGTTCTACTGTTCTCTGCAAACAATCATCATCCACACTATACATCTAATCCTTTGTTACAGCAAGCCGGTGAGATTGACAACATCACTGTTTCGTTGGGGCAAGTACTTTGGTTGTGTTGTGCAGGTTCCACGTTGGCGCCGGAATCCCTGGTGTTGCGCCGCACTACATCTCGCCGCCATCAACCTTCAACGTGCTTCTTGGCTCCTACTGGTTCGATAAACCTTGGTTTCATACTGAGGGAAAACTTGCCGCTGTACGCATCACACCTTCCTCTTGGGGTTCCCAACGGACGCGTGCTGTACGCGTGTCAAGACCTGAAACCCCGCTCGCTCGGGAGGGACCCCGTCAGGGCGCGCAGCGGATATGGGCTGCCCTAGGTCGGCCTGACCGCCCCTAGGACCTCGTGGATTCGCAGCCTCCAATCCTGAAGAACAACGAAGAATGAGAAGAAAGATACAAGGGAGAAGAGATAAAAAGTAGATGAACACGAAAAAGTAGTAGATTGATTTGTTCGATTGGTGTTGGTTCAATCAGCCGTCACCCCTCATGTATATAACGGGCGGCTGAACTTTCCGTGCAAGATGAAGGGTTGGATTCACGTCCAAAACCCTAGATTGGATCCAATTCGAATGGTTTGGTCCGAACTTTCTATAACTGTTCGGTCAAAAACGTATCTTCACATTGCGGGCTCTTTTCGAGGCAGTAAACGACCTCAAATCAAAATCTCGTAAACAACAAAGTTGTTCGTCTCGAAAAAACGAAGAACTTTCATGTTGACCACTTTTCCATCCGAGTTTATCTTGAGCTTCTCGTCAAGGTCGCAAGAAAATATATCAATTCTGATGTTTTCGTCTCTTTTCCAATTTGGCTCGCGCCTTACCCTAGAGCCCTCTATGGTCGGGCGTCCCACCTCAGGTAATTCGAGTTCCAGCAGTATTTTAGCTCCACAAATTGCATACTAACTCGGATCGCGACGACTCAAAAACCAAAGTTGTTTGTTTCGACGAGACGCACAACTTTCGTTCATATCACTTCTTCATTTGAGGTCATGTTAAAGGAGCTCTAGTGGAAGCTTCATATATCGATCCTCGAGATCACCTTCGATCGCTAGCATAATCGGCTATCAAGCCGGATCATGGCACAACTTGGAATGGTGGACATGGTGTCTCCTAATTGAGCAATATATCTGTCACGCCGAACACCGAATTATGTTCTTGATTAGCCTTTGGCCCAAAACGAGTATCAACACCATGACGCGCTCTCGGGCGCTACACATGGCGCGTTGCGTTTGCGTCGCGTTCTCCTCCAAACCGCCGCCGCCTGCTCGTCTCCATGGCCACCCTCACGACACGCCCCGACCTCCTCCTCGTCGCTCTGAGAAGGTCCCGCCCTAGGACGCTTCGCGCCCGCGCCGCCGCCGCACCACGCGTCTGCGGCGCTCCCGTGCCAACGCGGGCCACGCGGCCGCGGCGCGTCTTCCTCGGCCTCGGCGTCGCATTTGTCGACCAGCTCGCCTCCATGGCCCCGAGCGGCGCCCCGTCCCGCTCGTTCGTGGCCGCGGCGCGGCCAAGGCAGGGGGTCTCCCCGGTCGAAGAGGTTCGCATTCGTCAAACATTTTCTTCTTATGCATCCTGCTCGGCGCAGTGCGCGCGGCACGCCTGCACCCGTCGGCACTTGTTGAAATTGAATTGCGCGAACTATACATGGCGGTTTGAAGATTTTGAAGAACGTGGAGTGGCCGGACGAGTTCCCTTTCAAGCCCGACGACTTCAGCCGCTTCGACGAGTAAGTACTAGCTCGGAGCACGCACTCACGCAGTCACGCCGTGTGCAGAGTTTTCAGAATTCAGGGTAGCAAGTGGCTTATGCTAGACTGCTACTGCACTTCTTTTACTCATTTCTATGTCCCGCCATTGTATATCGCTTGACATATGATGCGTTCTTGTTACCTGGTAGATCATCGGATGCCGAGTTCTACTCAGCTCCCCGTTTCGTCACGCACATTGATGACCAAGCCATCAGGGCTCTCGCACAATACTACTTGACATAGGCATCCCCAATGGGCCTGCCGAAGATGGTACCCGGGGTTTACTGAAGGCCCACGACTCGAAGGATAAGAAGAATCGGAAGCCCAAGTTACTATTAAGGAAAGCTAGAGTTGTATTAGGAAATAATACTTGTAATCTTGCGGGATGAGTTGGAAACCCTCCCGGACTCTGTAACTTGTGTATTACGAATCCCTCGGCTCCGCCTCCTATATAAGGGGGAGTCGAGGGACAAAGAAAGTATCGATTCATTGTCTCACGAAACCCTAGTTTTCATATCGTCGAGCACTTTTCGGCTGAAACCTTCGAGATCTACTTGTCCTCTACTTCCGACTAAAACCCTAGTCTACAACCTGTAGGCATTGATAAGTTAATCCGTTGTCAATTGGTGCCGTCTGTGGGAATTAGAGGCGTCAAGGATCTGATCTCGATGGCACGTTCAAGATCGTCGACTTCGTCAACTGCAAGCAACGCAATGGACAAAGGTAAACAGATCGAAACTGGTCTAGTCGATTTTGTTCCTCACCCGCCCTCCCGTTTGGATGCATATGCGTATCTGGAGGAGCCTGTGGAGATGACGTTCGGAAGGTTTCACTTTCGCATCGAGAACGAAGGAGCGTATCGTCTCGAATTTCCGATTTCATTGGGATTATCAGCGGTCGATCCCGATTTTTCAAGTTCTACATCGTCAATCGAGTCAGGCGACGAGGAGACTTCATCGCCACGTTTCATCAACACCAAGGCAAGCGAAAAACTCGCCAAGATCTCAGCGACATATCCTTCGAGTCATCTGCGGACTCCGATATAAGCGATGACTCGAGCAGCATCGACAGATTCAACTTCATCGACAAATCCACTACTGTTGGAGAGGTCTTCACCAATCTCTATGATGGTGTCACCAAACCCAACAAGGTTCAGTATCCAAAATATCATCAGATTTATGCCATCGGAGAACCAAGTCGCGATCAGGAGGAGACATCAGAGGCTTTCGACAATTTGGGAAATCCATATGTCGATCCCGCTGACCTTAGGCGAGGTTTAGGCACTAAATATGTCGGGCCTACACCACGTGTCAGGGTTCAACTTCCACAAGAAGCATGGGATAGAGCCGCAAGAGCCATGGATGGTTCAGAACCAATGACTACAACTGCTACGGCGGAAGAATTGCAAGCGTACCAATATAGACTCGCCCGCGTTGGAAGAGAATTGGAAAAACAGACAGCTGCTCTGAATAGAAGAAGGGAAGCAGCTTACGCGTCAAGCAGGCGAAGGGCAGAGTTAAGTCGACATTCAGGAACTTTGGGAGATAGTCACAGAGAAGCTCGAAATAGAGCAATGATACGTCTCCGACGTATCGATAATTTCTTATGTTCCATGCCACATTATTGATGTTATCTACATGTTTTATGCACACTTTATGTCATATTCGTGCATTTTACGGAACTAACCTATTAACAAGATGCCGAAGTGCCGATTCTGCTGTTTTCTGCTGTTTTTGGTTTCAGAAATCCTAGTAACAAAATATTCTCGGAATTGGACGAAATCAACGCCCAGGGTCCTATTTTGCCACGAAGCTTCCAGAAGTCCGAAGAGGAGACGAAGAGGGGCCACGAGGGGGCCACACCCTAGGGCGGCGCCCCCCCCCTTGGCCGCGCGGCCCTATGGTATGGGGCCCTCGTGCCACCTCTTGACCTGCCCTTCCGCCTACAAATAGCCTCCGTCGCGAAACCCCCAGTACCGAGAGCCACGATACGGAAAACCTTACTGAGACGCCGCCGCCGCCGATCCCATCTCGGGGGATCCAGGAGATCGCCTCCGGCACCCCTGCCGAGAGGGGATTCATCTCCCGGAGGACTCTACGCCGCCATGGTCGCCTCCGGAGTGATGTGTGAGTAGTCTACCCCTGGACTATGGGTCCATAGCGGTAGCTAGATGGTTGTCTTCTCCCCATTGTGCTTCATTGTCGGATCTTGTGAGCTGCCTAACATGATCAAGATCATCTATCCGTAATTCTATATGTTGCGTTTGTTGGGATCCGATGAATAGAGAATACTTGTTATGTTGATTATCAAAGTTATATCTATGTGTTGTTTATGATCTTGCATGCTCTCCGTTACTAGTAGATGCTTGGCCAAGTAGATGCTTGTAACTCCAAGAGGGAGTATTTATGCTCGATAGTGGGTTCATGCCTGCATTGACACCTGGGACAGTGACAGAAAGTTCTAAGGTTGTGTTGTGCTTTTGCCACTAGGGATAAAACATTGATGCTATGTCTAAGGATGTAGTTGTTGATTACATTACGCACCATACTTAATGCAATTGTCTGTTGCTTTGCAACTTAATACTGGAGGGGGTTCGGATGATAACCAGAAGGTGGACTTTTTAGGCATAGATGCAGTTGGATGGCGGTCTATGTACTTTGTCGTAATGCCCAATTAAATCTCACTATACTCATCATGATATGTATGTGCATGGTCATGCCCTCTTTATTTGTCAATTGCCCAACTGTAATTTGTTCACCCAACATGCTCGTTTATCTTATGGGAGAGACACCTCTAGTGAACTGTGGACCCCGGTCCAATTCTCTTTACTTGAAATACAATCTATCTGCAATATTTGTTCTACTATTTTCTGCAAACAATCATCTTCCACACAATACGGTTAATCCTTTGTTACGGCAAGCCGGTGAGATTGACAACCTCATCTGTTTCGTTGGGGCAAAGTACTTTGGTTGTGTTGTGCGGGTTCCACGTTGGCGCCGGAATCTCCGGTGTTGCGCCGCACTACATCCCGCCGCCATCAACCTTCAACGTGCTTCTTGGCTCCTCTCTGGTTCGATAACCTTGGTTTCATGCGAGGGAAACTTGCCGCTGTACGCATCACACCTTCCTCTTGGGGTTCCCAACGGACGCGTGCTGAACGCGTATCAAGCAGCTTTTTTCTGGCGCCGTTGCCGGGGAGATCAAGACACGCTGCAAGGGGAGTCTCCACTTCTCAATCTCTTTACTTTGTTTTTGTCTTGCTTAGTTTTATTTACTACTTTGTTTGCTGCACTAAATCAAAATACAAAAAAATTAGTTGCTAGTTTTACTTTATTTGCTATCTTGTTTGCTATATCAAAAACACAAAAAAAATTAGTTACTTGCATTTACTTTACTTGATTCATCATGTTTCCTTTTAATTTTACCACAAAAGACATACCGGTAGGACGTGGGTCTATAGTTGGAAGAAATAATATAGAAGAATTTTTCAATCATGTTAGATACCGTTGAAAATTTCGAAGATAGACACTTGGTAGACCTTGCGCCTACTTATGAAATTGCTGCTGCGCATTTAGTTACGCCTGTTGGAAACTAAATTTGTTAATCTTAATCCTATAATCCAACACATGTTTCTCACACTTGGTGATATGGAAGAAGGGGAAAAGAAAGATTTTGTTTTAGAAACCCTTCTTAGAGAATTTGGTGGTCTAGCAAGAGAAGCCAGAAAGGTCTTTGCTAAATTTAATATGCTTGGTTCTCATACTAATTTTGTTAGTCTCCTTGAAAAGATGGACATGGATAGAATAAGATACACTAATAATATTGATGATGGTGGGGAGATCAAAGCACCAATACCATGTAAGCTCCTAGCTATGAATGATGCACTAGAAAATAACTATGCTTGGCTTGTTCCTGAAAATTTGTTTGATGAGAGTAGCACGCCTAAGACTAATGAAAAGGGAGCCTCTGAAACTCACATAGAAAAGATAGTATGCATAGTTGAGAAAACTCCACATCCCGCTGAGAATGCACCACCCTCCGATAATACTTGATGCACACTTTCTGCGCCTAGCTGAAAGGCGTTAAAGAAAAGCGCTTATGGGAGACAACCCATGTTTTTACCTACAGTACTTTGCTTTTATTTTGTGTCTTGGAAGTTGTTTACTACTGTAGCAACCTCTCCTTATCTTAGTTTAGTGTTTTGTTGTGCCAAGTAAAGTCTTTGATAGAAAAGTAAGTACTAGATTTGGATTACTGCGCAGAAACAGATTTCTTTGCTGTCACGAATCTGGGTCTACCTCCCTGTAGGTAGCTCAGAAAATTAAGCCAATTTACGTGAGTGATCCTCAGATATGTACGCAACTTTCATTCAATTTGAGCATTTTCATTTGAGCAAGTCTGGTGCCATTTTAAAATTCGTCAATACGAACTGTTCTGTTTTGACAGATTCTGCCTTTTATTTCGCATTGCCTCTTTTGCTATGTTGGATGAATTTCTTTGATCCACCAATGTCCAGTAGCTTTATGCAATGTCCAGAAGTGTTAAGAATGATTGTGTCACCTCTGAACATGTTAATTTTTATTGTGCACTAACCCTCTAATGAGTTGTTTCGAGTTTGGTGTGGAGGAAGTTTTCAAGGATCAAGAGAGGAGTATGATGCAACATGATCAAGGAGAGTGAAAGCTCTAAGCTTGGGGATGCCCCGGTGGTTCACCCCTGCATATTCTAAGAAGACTCAAGCGTCTAAGCTTGGGGATGCCCAAGGCATCCCCTTCTTCATCGACAACATTATCAGGTTCCTTCCCTGAAACTATATTTTTATTCCATCACATCTTATGTGCTTTGCTTGGAGCGTCGGTTTGTTTTTGTTTTTTGTTTTGTTTGAATAAAATGGATCCTAGCATTCACTTTATGGGAGAGAGACACGCTCTGCTGTAGCATATGGACAAGTATGTCCTTAGTTTCTACTCATAGTATTCATGGCGAAGTTTCTTCTTCGTTAAATTGTTATATGGTTGGAA
Source organism: Lolium rigidum (assembly GCF_022539505.1). Taxonomy (NCBI): domain Eukaryota; kingdom Viridiplantae; phylum Streptophyta; class Magnoliopsida; order Poales; family Poaceae; genus Lolium; species Lolium rigidum. The sequence continues at coordinate 123,206,326 of NC_061513.1, read as the reverse complement.
TTGGAAAATGATACATGTAGTAATTGCTATAAATGTCTTGGGTAATGTGATACTTGGCAATTGTTGTGCTCATGTTTAAGCTCTTGCATCATATGCTTTGAACCCATTAATGAAGAAATACATAGAGCATGCTAAAATTTGGTTTGCATATTTGGTTTCTCTAAGGTTTAGATAATTTCTAGTATTGAGTTTGAACAACAAGGAAGACGGTGTAGAGTCTTATAATGTTTACAATATGTCTTTTATGTGAGTTTTGCTGCACCGGTTCATCCTTGTGTTTGTTTCAAATAAGCCTTGCTAGCCTAAACCTTGTATCGAGAGGGAATACTTCTCATGCATCCAAAATACTTGAGCCAACCACTATGCCATTTGTGTCCACCATACCTACCTACTACATGGTATTTCTCCGCCATTCCAAAGTAAATTGCTTGAGTGCTACCTTTAAAATTCCATCATTCACCTTTACAATATATAGCTCATGGGAAAAATAGCTTAAAAACTATTGTGGTATTGAATATGTACTTATGCACTTTATCTCCTATTAAGTTGCTTGTTGTGCGATAACCATGTTTTCTGGGGACGCCATCAACTATTCTTTGTTGAATTTCATGTGAGTTGCTATGCATGTTCGTCTTGTCTGAAGTAAGAGCGATCTACCACCTTATGGTTAAGCATGCATATTGTTAGAGAAGAACATTGGGCCGCTAACTAAAGCCATGATCCATGGTGGAAGTTTCGATTTTGGACAAATATCCTCAATCTCAAATGAGAAAATTATTAATTGTTGTTACATGCTTATGCATAAAAGAGGAGTCCATTATCTGTTGTCTATGTTGTCCCGGTATGGATGTCTAAGTTGAAGAATAATCAATAGCGAGAAATCCAATGCGAGCTTTCTCCTTAGACCTTTGTACGAGCGGCATAGAGGTACCCCATTGTGACACTTGGTTAAAACATGTGCATTGTGATGATCCGGTAGTCCAAGCTAATTAGGACAAGGTGCGGGCACTATTAGTATACTATGCATGAGGCTTGCAACTTGTAAGATATAATTTACATGATACATATGCTTTATTACTACCGTTGACAAAATTGTTTCATGTTTTCAAAATCAAAGCTCTAGCACAAATATAGCAATCGATGCTTTTCCTCTATGAGGACCATTCTTTTACTTTATTGTTGAGTCAGTTCACCTATTTCTCTCCACCTCAAGAAGCAAACACTTGTGTGAACTGTGCATTGATTCCTACATATTTGCATATTGCACTTATTATATTACTCTATGTTGACAATATCCATGAGATATACATGTTATAAGTTGAAAGCAACCGCTGAAACTTAATCTTCTTTTGTGTTGCTTCAATACCTTTACTTTGAATTATTGCTTTATGAGTTAACTTTTATGCAAGACTTATTGATGCTTGTCTTGAAGTGCTATTCATGAAAAGTCTTTGCTATATGATTCACTTGTTTACTCATGTCATATACATTGTTTTGATCGCTGCATTCACTACATATGCTTTACAAATAGTATTATCAAGATTATGATGGCATGTCACTCCGAGAAATTATCCGTGTTATCGTTTTACCCGCTCGGGACGAGCAGAACTAAGCTTGGGGATGCTGATACGTCTCCGACGTATCGATAATTTCTTATGTTCCATGCCACATTATTGATGTTATCTACATGTTTTATGCACACTTTATGTCATATTCGTGCATTTTCACGGAACTAACCTATTAACAAGATGCCGAAGTGCCGGTTCGTTGTTCTGCTTGTTTTTGGTTTCAGAAATCCTAGTAACGAAATATTCTCGGAATTGGACGAAATCAACACCCAGGTTCCTATTTTGCCACGAAGCTTCCAGAAGTCCGAAGAGGAGACGAAGAGGGGCCACGAGGGGGCACACCCTAGGGCGGCGCGGCCCCCCCTTGGCCGCGCGGCCCTATGGTGTGGGGCCCTCGTGCCGCCTCTTGACCTGCCCTTCCGCCTACAAATAGCCTCCGTCGCGAAACCCCCAGTACCGAGAGCCACGATACGGAAAACCTTACTGAGACGCCGCCGCCGCCGATCCCATCTCGGGGGATCCAGGAGATCGCCTCCGGCAGGGGATTCATCTCCCGGAGGACTCTACGCCGCCATGGTCGCCTCCGGAGTGATGTGTGAGTAGTCTACCCCTGGACTATGGGTCCATAACAGTAGCTAGATGGTTGTCTTCTCCCCATTGTGCTTCATTGTCGGATCTTGTGAGCTGCCTAACATGATCAAGATCATCTATCTGTAATTCTATATGTTGCGTTTGTTGGGATCCGATGAATAGAGAATACTTGTTATGTTGATTATCAAAGTTATATCTATGTGTTGTTTATGATCTTGCATGCTCTCCGTTACTAGTAGATGCTCTGGCCAAGTAGATGCTTGTAACTCCAAGAGGGAGTATTTATGCTCGATAGTGGGTTCATGCCTGCATTGACACCTGGGACGATGGACGTAAAGTTCTAAGGTTGTGTTGTGTTGTTGCCACTAGGGATAAAACATTGATGCTATGTCTAAGGATGTAGTTGTTGATTACATTACGCACCATACTTAATGCAATTGTCTGTTGCTTTGCAACTTAATACTGGAGGGGGTTCGGATGATAACCTGAAGGTGGACTTTTTAGGCATAGATGCGGTTGGATGGCGGTCTATGTACTTTGTCGTAATGCCCAATTAAATCTCACTATACTCATCATGATATGTATGTGCATGGTCATGCCCTCTTTATTTGTCAATTGCCCAACCGTAATTTGTTCACCCAACATGCTGTTTATCTTATGGGAGAGACACCTCTAGTGAACTGTGGACCCCGGTCCAATTCTCTTTACCTGAAATACAATCTACTGCAATACTTGTTCTACTCATGTTTCTCGCAAACAATCATCTTCCACACAATACGGTTAATCCTTTGTTACGACAAGCCGGTGAGATTGACAACCTCACTCGTTTCGTTGGGGCAAAGTACTTTGGTTGTGTTGTGCAGGTTCCACGTTGGCGCCGGAATCTCTGGTGTTGCGCCGCACTACATCCCACCGCCATCAACCTTCAACGTGCTTCTTGGCTCCTACTGGTTCGATAACCTTGGTTTCATACTGAAGGAAACTTGCCGCTGTACGCATCACACCTTCCTCTTGGGGTTCCCAACGGACGCGTGCTGAACGCGTATCAAGCAACATCTCGGCTGCAAAACATACCTGAGGCTGATAGGGAGAATCTGGTTCAAAACCTCGATATGTCCTTTATGTCGATAGACACGAGAGGGAACATCATCCCTAAGATACCAGAAGCTGGATACATGGCGACGCAAGCGTTCATCCTCGCATCCAGGCCACCTCCCGGAGATCCAAGAGAAGCACTGTACAATATGGCCATGGCAGGAGTTGGGGCCATGGGAACGGCGTTCGTAACGTCGCCTCCCGAAGGATCAGCAAGGCAAAATAGTCCACGACCTACTGCAGCAGCACCAGGTCCCGAAAGAGCAAGTGGAGCAAGAGACACAGCAGCGCAAGCACGGGTGGACAGAGCACGACAAAATATAAGGGAACATCGGCATTCCCCAGAGATAGATGACGAGGATATGTGTGGACTGTCGTGCTTTACAAGGAGGGTCCGGAAAACTCGAGTTCCTTCAGGGTTTAAATTACCTGATAATTTCAAAAAATTCGACGGCCTGCAAGATCCAGAGGATTGGCTAGTCGATTATCTCGAGACGGTGAAGCTGATAGGAGGAACCAGAGCAATAGCCATGCAGAGCATCCAAGTACATCTAAGTGGAGCCGCGAGGTCTTGGATAAAGAAGCTTCCTCCGGGTTCCATCGACAGCTGGGACAGTTTTGAGGATGTGTTCATCAAGAACTTTCGATCCACCTGCAAAAAACCTGCATCGTTAGAAGAGTTGAGAGCGTGTCGACAAAAGCAAGATGAATCAATGAGAAAGTACATCCAAAGGTGGAACATCATTAAAAACTCGGCAGAGAACATATCTGACGAAAGAGCGATAGATGCGTTCGTAGCAGGAATCCGACGAGGAGATTTTGTCGAAGACTTGGGGAGAACCAACCCAAAAACAGTATCAGCGTTGATGGAGATAGCAAACAGATGGGCAGATGGAGAAGATGTTGTCCAAGGTTCCAGAGGCTTTTCGTGTCTCCCGAGGATATGATGAACGGGCCATGTCAGATGCATTTCTATCTTGATAGCAATGGGAAGAGACAGTCAGGACATCTGCAGAAGGACTGTCGAAATTTTCAGGCAATGCTAAGGTTTGCAGGGCAAGCCAATGCTCATGCGAAAAATAGAAACCCTCAGGGGACCAGGAGTGAGATCCACTTGCCACCTCCTCCCGCAATTACGGACGAAAATCGGCACCAGCTCAGAATAGCGGCAGCACCACAACCACCTCCATACGTTGATCCTAACTCCAACGGTGCAGTCTCGATGATTCAGAAGGGTAGGCCGTCCAATAGAGCTCAGAAAGTAATCTCGCGACAAGTGTTCATGGCAGAGAAGATGCCTCCACCAACGATTGAGTACCTCAATTGGTTAGGGCAAGACATTGGCTTCACAATAGCGGACCACCCAGAGCAAGTTCCTCCACCAGGGCAGTCAGCACTTATCTTACCAGCAGTAATTGCAGGATTCGACGTATCCCGAGTATTCATAGATGGAGGCAGCAGTCTAAACCTTGTGTACGCAGATACACTAAGGAAGATGAACATATCCCTAGCAAATCTGAAACCAACCGACACACGTTTCCATGGTATCACGCCAGAGAAGCCGAGTTATCCGTTGGGGAAGATCAATCTCGACGTTCAGTTTGGGACCCGAGAAAATTACAGAATAGAAAGGCTGGAGTTTGAAGTCGTGGATTTTCCATCGCAATATCACGCCTTGTTGGGACGACCAGCATATGCCAGGTTTATGGCGGTACCACATTAAACATACTTGTTATGGAGGTTACCTGGACCTAAGGGACCAATCACAGTCAAAGGAAGCTTCGTGTTAGCCGATAAATGTGATAAGGATTTTCATCGACTGTCAGAAACTTTCGGGATGCAAGCAGAATACATGGCGTCAAGGATCACGACTGATTATGATGTGCTTCTAGATGTAGAGAGGCCCAATAAAGAACCAACCTTCAACACTACCAAAGATTCCAAGGAGGTGCAGATTCACCCGACAGATCCGAAGAAAACGACGTCCATCGCGACAGACATGGACCTCGCATAGGAAAGCGCGCTTGTCGAGTTCCTCCGTGAGCACTGGAAAATCTTCGCATGGTGTCCAGCTGACATGCCAGGAGTACCCAGGGAACTTGTCGAGCACCACCTAAACTTGGATCCAATAGCGAGACCAATTAAGCAACCCTTGCGGCGCTTTTCGGAACCAAACCGCAAAGCTATGTTGTCAGAGATTGATCGACTCAGAGAAGCTGGTTTTATTAAAGAACTGCATACAGAGGCCACGTGGGTTGCAAACCCAGTGCTGGTCCCGAAGAAAAACACTAAAGTCCTTCGCATGTGTGTCGACTTTACGTGTCTCAACAAGCACTGTCCAAAGGATCACTTTCCCCTCCCAAGGATCGATCAAATTATCGACTCCACGGCAGGATATGAACGTCTTTCCTTCCTGGACGCATATTCTGGCTATAACCAGATCAGGTTGAAAGAAGAAGATGAGGTTAAAACAGCATTCATTACGCCTTACGGCGTGTTTTGCTACAGAACAATGCCCTTTGGTCTGAAAAACGCGGGAGCAACATATCAGCGGATGATGCAGAAGTGCTTAGCAACACAGATTCGAAAAAACGTACAAGTATACATTGACGATGTCGTCATAACATCAAAAAAAGGGGGCAACACTGATCGAGGACCTAAAGGAAACTTTCGACAACCTCGACAAGTTTTGTCTCAAGCTAAACCCGACGAAGTGTTCTTTCGGCGTCCCTGTAGGAGAACTTCTCGGGTTCTTAGTCTCAGCAAGAGGGATTGAAGCTAATCCAGAAAAAATTCAAGCTATCGTAACAATGAGAAAGCCAACAAAGTTGAAAGAAATACAGTAATTAACTGGGCGAGTCGCAGCTTTAAGCAGATTCGTCGCCAGGCTGGGAGAAAAGGCGTTACCGTTCTACGCTTTAATCAAGCAAGGAGAGAAGTTCCAGTGGAACGAAGAGGCATATAGAGCTTTCGAGGATCTCAAGCGCACAATTTCGACACCACCAATCTTGGTGGCGCCTAAAGAGAAGGAACCCCTCCTGTTATATATTGCAGCCACACCTCAGGTGGTCAGCACGACACTTGCTGTCGAAAGAGAAGAAGAAGGGAAACTCCATGGAGTGCAGAGGCCGGTATATTTCATCACTGAAGTCTTATCGCCTTCAAAATAGCGGTACCCGCAGTACCAGAAGCTAGCATATGGAGTGTTTACAACCGCAATAAAATTGCGGCACTATTTTTCGGCGCACCCGATAATAGTGGTCAACGAGGCGCCTCTATCCAACATACTAAACAATCCAGAAGCTATGGGTCGTGTCTCCCTTTGGGGAATAGAACTTTCCCCTCGGGACATCACGTATGAAAAAAAGAAAGCAATAAAGTCGCAAATTCTACCAGATTTCATTGCAGAGTGGATGGAGCTACAAAACACAGGACCTCCGGATTTATCGAGAACTTGGACTATGAACTTTGATGGGTCCAAAAGATTAGAAGGAGATGGAGCAGGCGTGATACTCATATCACCTGAAGGCGACAAATTAAAGTATGTTTTACGGATGACATTCCCAAACGCGTCGAACAATGAGGTAGAATACGAAGCTCTTATACACGGGATGAAGATGGCGAAGGCTTGTGGTGCAACTCGATTAAAAATAATTGGCGATTCACAATTGGTGGCTCAGCAAGTCATGAACCAATGTGATGCAGTCAATGACAGCATGGTGGCATACAAAGAAGTGTACAACGAGCTAGAGAAGTTATTCGATGGATGCGAAGTAAATCACATCAGCAGGCTGAGCAACGATGCAGCCGATGTTCTTGCAAACATCGGGTCGCAGTGCCTCCCAATTCCACCAGGTGTGTTCTGGGAAGAGATAACCGAGAGGTCTACAAAGCCGAAGAAGGCACAGAAGAAGCAGAAGGATGAGAAAACCTCGACGGCTCCTAAAGAAGCACTAGAAGAAGAAGAGGAACATGAGCTAGTGATGATGGTGCAAGTTCCATGGATGCAAGCCTACATATCATACATCTTAAGGAAAGAAATACCCGACGATCCAGTTGAAGCGAGGCGAGTTATTAGACGATCCAAAGCTTTTACGGTGGTCAAAGGGGAGCTGTACAAGCGAAGTATTTCGGGTGTGTTACAAAGGTGCGTCACACCCGAAGAAGGAAGGATAATTATGAAGGACGTACACGAGTGAATATGTGGTCATCACCCAAGCAGTCGAGCTATTGCGGCCAAGGTTTTCAGGGCTGGATTTTATTGGTTGATAGCAATCGAGGATGCGAAGGAGATAGTACGAACTTGCGACGCGTGCCAGATATTTGCCGCGAAACCTCATTCTCCGGCAGCGGAGTTGATGCCAATACCATTGTCTTGGCCCTTTGCTCAATGGGGCCTCGATATGGTGGGGAAGTTACACAAGGCCTCGCCAGGAGGATACGAGTATATGCTCGTCGCTGTCGACAAATTTACCAAGTGGATAGAAGAAAAGCCGATAAAATCACCAGACGCATCGTCGGCAATAAAGTTCGTGAAAAGCATTGTCTTTCGGTTTGGAGTACCTCATAGCATCGTCACGGACAATGGTAATAACTTTACATCCAAGGAATTCAAGGCATACTGTGCAGAGGTAGGCATCAAATTGCATTTCGCGTCAGTTGGGCACCCGCAAACCAATGGTCAAGTCGAGAAAGCCAATGGTATCATCTGCAACGGTATCAAGAAGCGCCTGTTAGGACCATTGGAAAAAGCTCGACATACTTGGCCAGAAGAGTTGCCGAGTGTATTGTGGACTATTCAAACAACACCAAATACAGCGATACAGGAGACTCCGTTTTTTCTGGTCCATGGAGCCTTGGCAGTACTGCCGATAGAAATAGAGCATGATTTTCCAAGAGTCACGGAATACGACGAAGAAGCTTCCAGAAAAGCATTAGAAGACGATGTCGACGCACTTGATGAAGCTCGAGATGAAGTATTATCACGAGTCACCAAGTATCAGCAAGACTTGAAAAATTATCACAGTCGACGTTTGCGGCCAAGATCCTTTCAGGTTGGAGACTTAGTCCTACGACTCAATCAAAACAAAGACTGAAAAACTCGAGTTGCCATGGCTTGGCCCTTACATCGTCACAGAAGTAATCGAAGGAGGAGCGTACATGATAAAGGACAAGAAGACGGGGGCTCTCGAGAAAAACCCCTGGAACGTGGCGCAGTTAAGGCGTTTTTACGCCTAGAGTCGAAATATAGTCATCCTTGTAAAAATACAATGTACTGAAACGCCCGCGAGTTTTCAGATGCACTCTTTTCCTTTCAGGGCACCGAGTGGGGCTGATAGGTTTTTTAATGAGGCGGGCTCGTGGTGCTACAATATAGTAAAAGATATTGGTGACATACATCCTTTCGTCGACAGACTCGGGGGCTCATAACCCGTGGCAACATATATATACTCTCGCAAAATAGTAAATTCATCGAGACGCAAAAATAGCTTGAGCTCCGGCCAAAGGCTTGGGGGCTTCACAATATAGATAATACTTTACAATATAGACAACTTCATCATCAATATAAATTCGACACAGAAAAAATATATGAATTCCCGCAATATAGTACAACTCAGTTACTACCTAATATATCATCTATGGTTACACCTTTGTTGTTCTGCAGCGACTGCCGTATGTTCAAGATAGCTACCTTTGACAAAGAACTCTGAATCCATCCGAAGAAGTTCATTCATCATTTCTTCGGCTACAGGAGTTACAATGTCGTTGATTTTATCAATATTCCTCTTTCGCTTCGACTGCTTGGCCAGACACTTGGCGACAATCTTCGTCAGATCTAATTTCGGGTAGCAGATCTGTATCATAATCATGGCGAATCTTGCCCCAGCAGACAGTTGAGCCCGCACAAAATTATGGATACGAGAGGCATCCCGAAATTTCTCCATCAGAGCAGGAAGAGTGTTCGGTATTTTGTTCCGAGGAAACATGGTACTATAAACTAGCGACAAGGTTCTTGTACAGAAATCAAGAAACTCACGAACTTGGCAAGCGCGGTCCTGGAATCTGACAATTTGTCGGGTGCGTTCTGGAGTAGCCCAGAACAGAGAACCATGGTCAAGTGAAAGATTAACAAGGAGATTTTTCCTTGTGTCCACCCTTTGGTCCTCGGCAGCAGTGTCTAGAAAAGAACCTATTTGGTGACAGCACAAGAATTTCAAAGCAGGAAACAGGGAAAACACAGATGAAGTTTCGGTTTGCAAGACATACCTGTCATATCTAAACTTGCTTCAGTCATCAACTCGAGCATAAAATTCTCTCGGGTGGCAGCCTTTGAAGCTTCAAAGAACGGCGGCTTCTTTGGCATCTATAGCCTCTTGAGCCTGCTGAATTGCAACTTTCTCCTTTTCGGATGACTTTCGAGATTGATCCATTATAATAAGTGTTTGCTTCTTCGTATACTGAAGTTGCTGATGAAGTTCCTCCAAGTCTTGTGCTGAACCCTTACTCGAAGAATCTCCACCAAATTCATTATCAATAGGCATTTTCTTCGAGTGGGAGGAAGCAGGAAAAACATCGGAGGGACGAGGAGTTGAAGTGTAGTTATCAAATATCAACTGAAAACAAAAGTTTCGACATCAATCATCAAGCAAAATAGATTTCCATTGATTCTCAGAGTATTTACAAGGCATTACAAAAGAAGGATACCCTATCGAACTAGTGAGATAGGTGTCGCCAAAGCTACTTTGGCGACATCATCAAAAGGAAAAAGAAAAAATAAGAAAGACAGGGTGGTCTACTTGACCTCCGGCTTCGACGAGCTGGGAGCAGGAGTTGGCTTGCAGCCAAGGAAGGCAAGGATCTGCTTTGAGTTGGGCTTGGCAGCCTTAATCAAAGACTGTCATTTCTTCGTCTCCATCTCCTTTATATCACCAACTTTAGCCCAGTCGACGTTTTGTTGGCTATTAGCAACCAGAGCAATGGTGCCTTCAACGCCAATCTTCAGGCCTTCTTGACGAAGTTTAAGCCCAAGATCTTCTTGCGAGTTGAAGCACTTGGCGAGAGTTGTGAAAATCTTGGGCTCTTCTTTCTTCGGGAAGAAATAAGGAAAAAGACGCGACAGACCTGCTCTGGCTTCAGCAAGGCTTTCGCGTGCTTCCTCTCCATGAAATTCAAGAAGAGAAAGCTCGTCAAGAAGCTGATCAACTTCAGGACATTCCAAGAAGCTCATCAAAGATTGCGCAATGATAAATTTGACAACCCGAAGAAGTAGCAGAGATTCGAGTACTTACTGACAAAATGTCGACTCTGCGACTGCAAACGACTGAGGATTTCTCTTTCACGAGCAGCTTGCTCGGATATGTTGTCGCTCAAAGCAGTTTCCGCGTCATGAAGTCTTTGTCGGAGATCTTCGACAGTGGCAGCATCTGCTTCAGCTTTTTTACAAGCCTTTTCACTTTGCTCCAGTTTACGAGCAAGAGAATCAGCACGTTTGTTGGCCTCTACGAGATTTTCTGACAAAATAATCGACAACAATCAAAGTCATGATTAGAAATGATGGAGAGGTCATTTACCAGAAGAAGTTGCACAATAGTACCTTCGGCTTTTTTAGCATGGTCACGGTACCCGACGAATTGGGTACCGAGACGGATGAATTCCTTCATCAAAGGCTGACAAAGAAAGATAGAGAAAGGAAGCATCAATAAGGTAAAAAGTTCGACAGCAAAAAGTAAAAGAGAAGCGAAAAACAAAAAAGAGTCGACAGCATTGAAATATTCGGAATAAAAGAGAATAAGTGAATAACTTACATCATCCAAGGAAGGAGTCGTGGAGCTACCAAGTAGTAAGGTAGGCTCCTTGGCTGGCTCGACCCTTGCCCTCTTTGGCGAAGGGGCACGGGGGCTTGCAGGTGGGGTAGGATGCTCGATGTTTTGCTGAGGAGGCGAAGTTTCATCTCCATCAGGCTGAGCTTCAGAGACAACTAAAGTGCGCGACGTACTCGTTCGAGCAGTCGCGTCAATAGGTTGATCTTCATCCTCATCACCGCTACAATAAAAGGCGACAATATAAGAATCAACATAGACAAAAACATCGAGAACAAACAACAAAGAGCAATAGAAAACTTACAAGCTGACAAGGGCATCCTCGTAAGGATTGAAAGTTGTCTTCTTTTCAGAAGGACCAACTTATTCGGCAGGAGGTGCGCCAGCCTTGGAGATGCCAGAATCGGCACCTTCGTCCCTTCTCCTCTTGTTCCTTGGAGAAACAGCGGAAGGAAGGGAGCGTGTCGAGGTAGTGGCCTCAGACTCGGCTTCTTTTTCAGAGGAAGCCGCGGATTTTTGAGAACCCGCGACTTCACTCTCAGGGCGAGAAGTACCCTGGTTGTCATCAGTGACAACGGTACGTTCTTCGACTTCTCCACCTTCAGGAAGAGGAGGAAGAGAAGCCAGAACAGGGTGGTTCTACAAAAAACAAGGAGTGTCGACAAAAAGTTATGCAAAAGACGCTAGCAAGATAGTAGTCGACAAATAAAAAAATCGAGAAGACAATATAGTAGTCAAGAGGAAAAATTACCTCGGGAAGGGCATTGGTGCTACTATATGGCTTAATGTGGCAAGAGGATGGAATAGTATCCTTCTTGCTGAGCGACGAGATTCTTCGGATCAGTTTCTCCAAATCCTTCACAGGAAGGTCTTTGGAGAGCCTGTCGACGTCTTCTTCGCCAGCGCACATCCAAAGGGGATTTTTGCGAGCTTGGAGAGGCTGCACTCTAATCCTAAGGAAGTAGACTGTGATCTGGATACCCGACAGTTCCTTGCCACGGGTGTTCTAGAGCTCATGGATGCGAGTCATCAGCGCCTCTGTCACCAATTTCTCTTCTTCGGTGGCTTCAGCGTCCCAGGAATGGCGGCGAAGAATCTTGGCTCCTCCGTCGAAAGGAGCAATATTGTTCTCCACTGAGTCGAAGCTTTCTTCGTGCACATAGAGCCATCTCTTGCGCCACCCTTGGACGGAGTTGGGGAACTTGACGTCGAAGTACTCGACATCAGAGCGAACACAAATGACAACGCCGCCAATGTTGTAGGTGACGTTGTGAGAGCCATTGCGGCGGAGGCAGAAGATACGCTTCCACAGAGCCCAATTAGGTTGGACTCCGAGGAAGCATTCACAAAGTGTGATAAAAATCGACACGTGAAGGATGGAGTTGGGCGTCAGCTGATGCAGCTGAAGCCCATAGACAAAGAGGAGACCACGAAGAAACTCGTGGATAGGGGGAGAAAGACCGCGGATGAGATGGTCAACAAAACTGACCCGGTTTTCGATTGGAGGCGATGGATAGCTTTCTTCCTTGGGGAAGCGCAGGGCGTTCTCCTTCTTCGTGAACCCGAGCTTCTTCAGCAGGTTCATATCTTGATTGGAGATTTTGGATCTCTCCCACTCCAGATCTTCAGCGGCCATCTTGGACTCGGGCGTGTTGTGCCTGGTGAGCCGCGCACGCGGTGGCATCAACGAGATGGAGGAGAAAAGCGCGAGCGTGGTTGAGCTCAAGAGCTGTGGGGCGCAATGGAGGATTTTACAGAGGAGAGCAGAGGAGCGGCGCGAGCGAAAGTGTGGAAGGAGGAAGACGACGACCTTAATTAGAGGTGCGGTGAATCGACGCACTGTTGGATGGAGAAATTGTGAGATAGATGGTGTACACGTGGACAAGGGGTAAAAACGCAATTTCACTACGAAGGGAAGGAACAGGCGCAACAGTGCGTGCGCCAGAAAAGTGGAGGACGTGTGTCCCCCACTTGCACGACGTGTCAACTTGATGAGAAATTTGGGCCCGCAAGGCAGAGAGAGCGCAGTTCTCGCGTTTTGCCGATACAGTGATCGTGGCCATCGTCAGCAATGATGTCACCTTGGCAAGAGAAAATCTCGGCTATGAAGCTTCATAAGAATGGCGACAGCAGAAGATTATTGATTATTCCGAGAGCCTTTGGTCAAATATAAGTTTTTGATCAAATGCTCGGGGGCTACTTTGAAACAATAAAAAACTCGAGAATGACAAAATAGAAATGGCGAGAGCCTATGATCAAATACAAGCATTTGCTCATAGCCTCGGGGGCTACTCCCATCGGGAGCGCTGGTCGCGCACCCGATAGATATGAAAACTTCGAGAAAGAAGGAAAATATAGCAACGTAAGGTGTTGAGCCTACACCCAAGCACAAGTCCTTGGTTGTAGCCTCGGGGGCTACTTCCATCGGGAACGCTGTTCGCGTGCCCGATGAAATCTATACCTAATAATAAAGGGAAAAACGTTTCCGTGGTTTGGTCCGTTTGCTCCATCACACTTTTCGTTTCGTCCGTCCGCACCTTTTCCTTTCCCTCGATGCTAATCCAAACTTACCATCGCTCGATCCTAATCCTGACATGCCCTGGACTCTTTCGGCCATCCCTGTATCGTAACCTCCGTCCCAGATTGGTTTGTTTGCATGTTGAGCGAGACAGAAACTCCACGATGGTCATACAGGCAACAAAATTGACCTTGCAGGTTTTAGCCAAGTACAATTCGAGTCCTACTCGAATCGTACAAGGACTCAATCTGCGAAACTCACCTATAATAAATATACAACCAAGACATATGAGTAATCCTGCTCGTGTCTTCTGCCCTATCGCCATCAGTCCATCGTCTCCCTGCTCTGACGACTTCGCCGGCACGAAGCACTACGGGAAATCCTAGCTCGAGCCCTCCGTCTTCTCGCCATGAGTCCGTGTTCTGCCGACTTTGTTAGCATCTCGCCGTTTCGCCGACTTCTGCCAGAAAATCCGATCTGGCTTGCCGCGCCTGCTCCCGCAGCTGCCTTGGAAACAAAGGAACTACGCGCAAACCGGCGTGGACAACACCGTGCGTCCACTGGCTTCCCACCGTTCCACGAGCCTTGGCGTTCTTGGCGCCTGATCTACCCTTCTTGGTCTGTAGTCGAAATCGAAGATTGTTCTGTTGAAAGTTTAGATGGTATAGCTAGGCTGCAGCGCACTTAAAGCAAACAACGCATGCAGCCAAATCAGGCGACGGGTGTTGGCCATGCTAGGTCGGTTTTTACCGTCGCCGTGTTTAGCGCCTCAGCAGTTGCAGCCTTGCAGGTGATCAAAATCATATATCCTCGCAGGAGGCATGAAGAATGCTTCAGACTTCAGAGGCGCACGATCTAGGTGAGAATAATTCAAATTTAATTCATCCGATCGATGGCCAAGTTCAGTTTGGGGTACAGCTAGGGCTCTACTAGCTTGGATCCAGGTTCACGAAGGTGCTCACCACCACACCATTAGACGCACACATATCCGCCATGGCGTCAGCTAAGTGCACCCATATGAGATTAAGAAACCACCCTCCCCTTGCTCACCTTCATGAACACCGGGATCGCAGACAAATCGTGTGGCTCCAGTCGTTGGTCGCGGCTCTACGCTTCTACCGCCCGTGCGTTCAGGTCACACGCTATCACAAAGAGATCAAGAAATTAAACTCCAGATTTTGGAGCAACAAGCACGAGTAATCTTCAAACACAGGGTGTACTGCATGTTAAAACAGTGATATATGCCGTCTTCGCTCAGGACCGTACAAACTGCGATCCCTTATTATTCATGTATATCCATATTTAGGTTTCCTTGCGAGTGGACTACACTAGCTAAGCCCACGCTGATTGGGAAATATATTACAGAAAAAACAATTTATAATAGCAGATGCATATGCATATCAGTCCATATGCATTTTCTCGGGAGGAACAAAGCTTCCTCTATTTGTTTCCTGGACCTTATAAATACATATTATTTAGTAACTTCATCTCATAGATATATTATGTAATGTATAACTACATGGATGTGTGAATAATAGGGAGAGAGAGAGAGAAAAAATGGTAAAATCTCATATATATACTTAAATAACAATATATAAAAGAAAAAACAATGTCGAAAAATAGTAGACCAAATGAGAACTTTAAATGAAGTATAAAAGGGTAGATCAAGTAAAGAAAGATAATAAAAATATAAAGATTACTTAAAACTGCGAACTAAGGCTCGGGATACGCAGATCGATCGGCTTTAGCGCAAAATTTTGGTTGCCTTGAGCTTTCCGTGCAAAATCAATTTTTAACACCCGTTGCAACGCACGGGCATATTTCCTAGTTATAAAAAAGAGAGAAAGAAGAAGAAAAAGTGAGCATATTTTGAGTTATATAAATAACTCTACATATACTCCCATCGGGAGGGCAATATAAGTCATCCGTTGACTCGATAAAATGTGTTATTCCAACGGCCGAAAAAGCACTCGACAATATATTCTCAGATCGCCAAAGTTGCGAACAATCTCTCAATGCCGCAAAACTTTGCGAAGGTAAGACCCCAGATCCGTTCTGAGTGGCGTGGCGTCGTCTCTGACGTCGGTTTGCTACTTTTTTCCGTATCAACATATACGAAGAAAAATCCTAATGAACGCGTTAGGTACCCGATAAAATATGACTGGGACTCGACAGAATGGTAAGACCTTAAGCGGCACTCGTCGAAGTTAACACCAATATCCCGAGATCATGTCCAGGGACGTGATCTTGAAGTAGGTTTTTGCGGATTGCCACTAGAGCAGTTAACTAGTACCTGATCCGTCAGATGAACTAGCTCCAACTACCATTATCCCTGTACAATATATAATTACGTATCCAAAGATATGTGATAAAATTCGGCAAAGTTATTGAATGAATATAAAGTTGGAGATTTTCCGTGATTCTGCGATTCAAGAAAAATCTCAGGGGCTACTGACATAGGCATCCCCAATGGACCTGCCGAAGATGGTACCCGGGGTTTACTGAAGGCCCACGACTCGAAGGATAAGAAAAATCGAAAGCCCAAGTTACTATTAAGGAAAGCTAGAGTTGTATTAGGAAATAATACTTGTAATCTTGCGGGATGAGTTGGAAATCCTCCCGAACTATGTAACTTGTGTATTACGAATCCCTCGGCTCCGCCTCCTATATAAGGGGGAGTCGAGGGACAAAGAAAGCATCAATTTATTGTCTCACGAAATCCTAGTTTTCATATCGTCGAGCACTTTTCGGCTGAAACCTTCGAGATCTACTTGCCCTCTACTTCCGACTAAAACCCTAGTCTACAACCTGTAGGCATTGATAAGTTAATCCCTTGTCACTACTCCCAAGTTCTTCCTCCAAACAACTCTCCAGGCGTGGCCATCCTGGATATGTGCAGTAGCTGGGTATGAAATTTTTTTTTTGCAGGTGACCAGTTCTTCTTAGTGTCTTCTTGTGATGTTGCTTATTGGTTTTCATCTTATGTAGGTGAGCCATTACCCACCCGGGTACAAGCAAGATAAGATAGTTGGGATGGGTATGAATGAAGCCGAGCTCAAAAAGAACCCTGTACTGCTTCCTGACTAAAATTAGTGTAGTACATTTTGTCTACTAAGTTTTATCAGTTACTAGGAAAATTGCCCGTACGTTGCTACGGGTTTTTTTTACACGTGCGTCGCCTTAACCAATGGACTTTCTTTTTCTTGACCAATACATATATTATAACCGAACCTAGAATAAGTAACATGAATAACATCCACAAACATCCTTAAAAATGGACTCAGCAATCCAACCTTCAACGAATACACATAGAAAGAAAGGTGCAAAAGGCAGAAATAAAAAATTAGTTATTACATATACTATAACGTTGTTATTAAGAAAGGTTGATATCTTCGGATATTCACTTTGGCTCATAAAATCATTTGCTCCCATTAGGTGAATCTATATTTTGAAGTGTCAAAAAATTCTAAGATAAAATTTTGCATGTACATCTACACATTTTATGTTAGTACACAAGCTAAAAAAAAACTAAAAAAAATTGTACTATTTCCCCAACCACATTGGAAGAAAATTAAAGTTTCTACAGTCAACAATGTGAGTCAACAATGTGATTTCACAATTAAATACATGGCCTCCTAGTGTGGTCATATTGATCCTATTACCGTTGATGAAAGAGCATGTAAAGAGGCGATGAAGTAAAATTATGTTATTGTGGCACTGAATGTTGCGACATAAATTTTTGAACAAATTTTTATTAACCAACAAACAACAGAATATATTTCCATGTAGACTGACAACAACCCCGCCAGCAATTCCTGCAAAGCAAGCTTTACATACATATTGTAGTGGTTCCAAAAAGATAGTTCTGTGAACTTTGAACAGCAAGATTTGGAGAAGCAAGACCATGATTGTTTGGATAAACAAACACGAAATCCACTGCCCTTCTTTAAATTGATGAAATGAGTCGTTGATTGTGTATGGCCTATGTGATTTCCGATTTCAATCAAATGTGTGGTTTAGATTCTGGAACATCCTATGAGTAAACTTAGTCCTAAATCCTATATATTTTAGACCGATCTGATGTATGAAATACAGTATGTTTGAGAGCACTAACCTGGAGCATCACGGCACCAACCATGGACTGAAACGCTACCGCTCGTGAAGCATGATTGTGTCAGGCGCTTCAGGCTCTCGGCATACTCTGCAATGTGCCACGCTTTGCCAGCAGTCGCCGTTTCGAACAACACCATTGCACTCCTGCCCATGTTTCCTCTGCTTCAGGTGCTGATAGCCATGAATACATCTTTTAGAGAACATCATCCTCCTGTTCAGCTGCCCACCCAGCGCCAGCTACAAATCTGCTCCTTCCTGCTGCATCGGGCCGATGGCAGCCATGGCAATAGCCGTCGTCGCCCCTGCGGCTAACACTGTCTGTGTGGTAAAGAAAGGATCGACGATGGTCTGAGGCTCTGCTCCTCCCCCCGGCCCTGA
Source organism: Lolium rigidum (assembly GCF_022539505.1). Lineage (NCBI taxonomy): Eukaryota > Viridiplantae > Streptophyta > Magnoliopsida > Poales > Poaceae > Lolium > Lolium rigidum. The sequence continues at coordinate 123,188,243 of NC_061513.1, read as the reverse complement.
CCGATCTGGGCATAGACTCTGCGGTAGGTATTGGGATCTTGCCGATGCGACCGGGAGGCGGCGGTGACTCCTGCAGAGAGAGGCAGCCGAGTCCTGAGCTGGGCGGCGTGAAATCAGGAGTGGTCTGAGAGCCTGTGCGCCGCCATAGCGCCGACGAATTTGGAGCAAGATCCAGGAAACGCTAGGAGCGCTTGACTATTAAAGCCGGGATTTACTGCTTTTCCTGTGCCTGGATTGGAGTCTGGAGCGGATCGAGCAATCTCTCTCCCGATCCGGACGGACGAACCGGTACGTGTTTTTAGACTTACCGGTGGCACACGCGTGTAATTAATTACAATTTCAGGGGTATGTACGGACGGACGAACAAGAAGTCTTATTTTCTTTATTATTAGGTATAGATATAGATTATAAGCTGATCGTAGCAACCCAGCATCGTGAATTGAACAAATAATTCACTCATTTGTTGATTTATGCTAGATTTTGATTCGACTGATATGAGGTAGTAGTCACATGGCTTATTAGGACTAAAGTATGTATCTACACGGCTACTGAAGGAAGGGTTGTTCAGAAAATGAAACCTTTTCTGTTGATAGGAGAAAAGGAAGTCAGACTCTGTCTATAACTGAAGTACAGTGATTGGATACGATGTACTAACTTCATTTTCTTCACTGCTAATTTTGACTTAAATAATGCCACTGCTCTCATATGTGTGTTGTCGAATCTACATTTCTCTGCATTGCAAACATACGTATTCAGTAATAGATAGAGTTTAATTGGAGACTCTACATTAGGGGCAGGGCAAGTAATTCTAAACACGACACTATATGTTGTATTCAGCTATAACTGTCTCTTTGTACTATTATTAAAGCATCTTGCTACTTGCTGTTCCTTTTCGGCTGATGCACTGACAATAACATTTTTTGCTACGCTTCTTGATTGCTGTCTTGCGACAATAGGTTTTGACAGAGTATGTTGTGCAAGACCTCAATGTGAACCCGAAGCTTCCTTTCGAGGATAACACTTTCGATGTTATAACCAACGTGGTACGCTGTTCTTATGTTGTATTCAGACTGAAAAATGGACCATCTTTGTAGCGATACCACATATAACTAATTGTACATTTGGGCATTTTATCTAATAGTAACTTGTTCTTTTCTTGTTTCTAGGTTAGTGTAGACTACTTGAACAAACCAATGGATGTATTTAAGGAGATGCGACGAATCCTTAAACCATCTGGATTAGCTATCATGATGTAAGAAGTAGCATTGCAATAATTATATATGCTATTCGGTAAGACCTGTCAAATGCCAGTTTGTCTTTCATAATTCGTTCTAAACGGCTACCTTTGACTCTGGATATAGTTTTTCAAATCGCTGCTTCTGGACAAAAGCTATATCTATCTGGACATCAACTGGTGATGCTGATCATGCTTGGATAGTTGGTGCTTACTTCCATTATACTGGAGGTTTTGAGGCCCCTTAGGTATGCCATTTCTCTATTCGTTTGTTCCAGAGTCACATATGATTAAGGCATGCCCTCATGTTTCCAAGGACTGAATGGCCTTCTAAAATTGGATTTGTGATGGTATAACTGAAGCATGTACCTGCTTCTAGTTTACACTGCTTACGTCCTAGGGGTTTAAAGGGCCTACAGACATTAACATGTTTTTTTTTTTGTTTTGTTCCAACAGGCAATTGATATATCTCCCAATCCAGGACAAACAGATCCGATGTACATTGTGTGCTCCAGAAAAAAAAACAGCTTAGACAAGTAATAAATAAATAAATAAATTTTGTACGGAGGTTTGAGTAAAGGAAAATTGTATAGCTGTACGTACCCAAGTGTTAGCTAAGGCTAAAAGGCCTGAACCGGTACAAGGTTTCAGAACCGCATGTCTCTGAGGGCATCCAGCAATCAGGGCTGAACAACATCATCTCTACCGAAACCTGAGCTGTGCCATTGCGCCATTCTGACAGGAGACGTCGCCGCAAATCCTCGGACACGCCAACCTCCCACCCCCACGGCAGCACCGTCAGCTCCGACGCCGAGCGCCTCCGCACGCAGAAGGCCGGTGGATTGCACCATGCGAGGGCGACACCTGAGTAGGAGACAACCACCTCGCCGTCGTTGGAGCACCAGGGCTGAAGGATGTGTTGTGAAGTGTATATGTGGATTGCCTAGTCCTTTCCATCAGTTCGGACTTTTGGTTCAAGTGGCTAGTGCACGAAGCTTAACATGGTATCAGAGCCCCAGGTCTCAAGTTCAAATCCTGGTTTTCGCAATTAAGTCTAAAAATTGTTGTTGCCCCCGTCTTTAGCCACCGCTGATGCCCTGTTTCGGTGTGCTCTTCTTCTTTCACGTGTTGACTTTCTCTTCTCCTGTCACACGCGAGTGGGGGTGTTGTGAAGTGTATATGTGGATTGCCTAGCCCTTTCCATCAGTTCGGACTTTTGGTTCAAGTGGCTAGTGCATGAAGCTTAACAGGATGAACCGGAGAAACCGTGGGGCCAACCGTGGCGTTCAGCCCCGAGAAGGAGACGAGCTCCATGGTGAACGCTGCATCTCCCGTCGTGGGTGTGGACATGAGGGGTAGCACCTCTGCCAAGAGTACACAAGTGATCCTATTGCAGGCTCTTATCACAACTTCTATCCGGGGGTCGAGGATCTCAATCGGTTCAGGATCGTCGGATTTTTTATCAGCCATACTGACCTGATCTGTAGGAAACATATTAAGAGTCAGCGCTGGTAAAGTAAAATTCGATCTCCAGTAGAAGAAAGACGAGGAGGAGAAGGGGAGAGCGGCGTGAGCTTATACCGGCCTTTGGTTTAGATACGGCTGCAATATAAAAATCTCGGCCGGTAACTCAACGAAATCCTTTGTCTTCCTGTAGGAGTAGTAGTATAACACGGGTTTTGTTGGAGATATTCGCGTTTGAATGAAAGAGATATACTAGGTGACGGTTCCCAACTCCCAAAGGCAGACTACTAGGTAACCCTATATCTGTATTTTTAGGCAAAAGGCGCGAGCGATCGTTTGCATCCGTCGTGACCGAAAATGCGTCTGGGCCCTGCTCCAGCGGGGAGACGTAAAGTGACCTTGCCGTCCGCGGAGACGCAAACCTGGGCCAAATATGCGCCAGGTTTGCGTCTCCGCGGACGCTCAGCGGTCGCGCCGAGTGTCCATCGAAAAAGATGTAGGACCCGCGCGTCAGTTTGCGGGCCTCAATTTGCGGTGGTAATTTCGTGGAAATTTGAGGCTACAATCTATTTTTTAAAATCTGGCCTGCGCCGAAAATGTGTCGCCCCGCTGGAGCCAGGCCCAGAAGCAAACGGACTCGCGACTATTTCAGCATCCGCTAGGCGATGCAAACGGACGCCCCGCGAATATTTTGGGCGTCCAAAATGCGTCGCCGCGTCTCTGCAAATTTTATAGATTCGTAGAAACACAATTTGCATAGGACCATCTCGCAGCTAGGAGACAAAAAAACACAGTGTGCCGGTGTTCCATCCCATCTCAGTTTGCATATGTGCCAAGAAACAAGGTCAACGCCTATGCCACAGAGGCCTATGCCTAGAGCTAATTAGCAGACACTAATGTAGCCATCTGCGCACGCCTGATTTGCCTTCTCGAATCTCCGGAAAGAACGGACGCCGGCGATACGAGTGCGCACCGCGCAGGTGCTCCATCACACTTTTTCCAGGCTCCAAATCTGTATTCTCTTCGAAAGGACCTAAAAAGGGCAGCAAGTGCGATCTTGATGCCCTTTTGGATGCTCTGGGTACCTCTAGTCATCATGCTCAGCGGCGCGAACGGCTTGCCTCCCAAGTTCTCTGTTCAGCTCGCGGATGTCCGAAATCCCGGCACCGTGGTTCCAGCGGCGCCCATCTTCAACGCTGCACGCCATTAACAAGCGATACAAGGACAGATGCTACCGCCAAGGCGAGGCCGTCGTCCTGTACGACGGCCTCACCGTGGCGTGGGGCTGCACGTCGCGCTTCTGCGTCGGTGCACTGGATGCGCGGGAGGTGACGGTCATAGCATGGGCCGACGACGGTGCCGAGTTGCCTAGGTTGCTCAGAGACCAGATGGAGAGGGAGCGGCGTGCAGGCTCGGTGGAGCTCGCGGTCGATGTGCGGATATTCCGGGGAGACGACGGCTCGTCCAGGCCGACGTGGATGCGGTGCAAGGTCACCAACGGGTGGACCGGAGCCGCCGGACGCAACTCCGTGCACGGAGTTTGCTTTGCAGAACTGGGGCTCAGATATTGCCCCGTCTTGGATGAAGTAACAATGTTTTTCCTTGTTTCCCTAGTTAAAACGTTTTCATTATCTGTACCATGGGATTATAGTCATATGGTTCGAGTACCGACCACACCAGGATGCTGCAACATGTACCATTCATGCGTATTATCCGTTTTCAAACCATGAGTCGCCCTATACATTGCGGGATCGTTGTTCATGTGTTAGAAGGCAATGTCGGGTCTTAAAATCAATTTCTACAAAAGCCAAATCTTTGTGATGGCAGCTGACTAGATTTTGACCAACGAAAGGGTGGCTGACCGCTGACTTGGTTAACTATTCGGTTGGGTCCTTCCCACTCACTTATTTGTGGTTTTAGTAGGGAGAGCATGTTTCTTTGTACTTTTATTTTGTTGCGTGCTCTTATAAGAGGAAATATCATGGAGACAAGTTTGTTCGCAAGAACAAGTTCAAGTCTTTACAACACAAGCTCCAAAAGACTCTAATCATTCAAGAAAAGCACATCTCCGGTGATAACCCACAAGTATAGGGGATCGCAACAGTCTTCGAGGAAAGTAAAACACAAATTTATTGATTCGACACAAGAGGAGGTAAAGAATACTTATAAGCCTTAACAACTGAGTTGTCAATTCAGCTGCACCTGGAAATGCACTAGTAACAGGGGTGATGTGAAAGCAGCGGTAATATAAGAGCAATAGTAACAGTAACAGTAACACAGAGGCAATGGCACCAGAAAATAGTTGATAGTACTTCCAATGTCATATAGGAACGAGTATATGATGATGAGAGATGGACCGGGGTTCCCAGCTATCTACACTAGTGGTAACTCTCCAATAACAAGTGACAAGTGTTGAGTTAACAAATTACAGTTGGGCAATTGATAGGATTGAAATAGCATTAAGACAGAACAACAAGATTATTAATCATGTAGGCATGTTTTCCATATATAGTCATACGTGCTCGCAATGAGAAACTTGCATAACATCTTTTGTCCTACCAGCCGGTGGCGGCCGGGTGATACGTCTCCGACGTATCGATAATTTCTTATGTTCCATGCCACATTATTGATGTTATCTACATGTTTTATGCACACTTTATGTCATATTCGTGCATTTTCTGGAACTAACCTATTAACAAGATGCCGAAGTGCCAGTTCCTGTTTTCTGCTGTTTTTGGTTTCGAAATCCTAGTAACGAAATATTCTCGGAATCGGACGAAATCAACGCCCAGGTTCCTATTTTGCCCGGAAGCATCCAGAACACACGAGAACCGCCAGAGAGGGGGCACTGGGCCCCCAGACCATAGGCCGGCGCGGCCCAGGCCCTGGCCGCGCCGCCCTATAGTGTTGTCGCCCCTTCGACCTTCTGACGCCGCCTCTTCACCTATATAAAGCCCCTGGACCTAAAACCACGGGACGAAAAAAAGCCACGGTACGAGAAACCTTCCAGAGCCGCCGCCATCGCGAAGCCAAGATCTGGGGGACAGGAGTCTCGTTCCGGCACGCCGCCGGGACGGGGAAGTGCCCCGGAAGGCTCCTCCATCGACACCACCGCCATCTCCATCAACGCTGTCGTCTCCCATGAAGAGGGAGTAGTTCTCCATCGAGGCTCGGGCTGTACCGGTAGCTATGTGGTTCATCTCTCTCCTATGTACTTCAATACAATAATCTCATGAGCTGCCTTACATGATTGAGATTCATATGATGATGCTTGTAATCTAGATGTCATTATGCTAGTCAAGTGGGTTTTACTTATGTGATCTCCGGAGACTCCTTGTCTCACGTGTGTAAAGGTGACGAGTAGTGTGCACCGTGTGGGTCTCTTAGGCTATATTTCACGGAATACTTATTCACTGTTATGAATGGCATAGTGAAGTGCTTATTTATATCTCTTTATGATTGCAATGTGTTTTGTATCACAATTTATCTATGTGCTACTCTAGTGATGTTATTAAAGTAGTTTTATTCCTCCCGCACGGTGTAATGGTGACAAGTGTGTGCATCCGTGTTAGTACTTGGCGTAGGCTATGATTATGATCTCTTGTAGATTATGAAGTTAACTATTGCTATGATAGTATTGATATGATCTATGCCTCCTTTCTTAGCATGAAGGTGACAGTGTGCATGCTATGTTAGTACTTCGTTTAGTCGTATTGATCTTTCATGCACTCTAAGGTTATTTAAATATGAACATTGAATTGTGGAGCTTGTTAACTCCGGCATTGAGGGTTCGTGTAATCCTACGCAATGTGTTCATCATCCAACAAGAGTGTAGAGTATGCATTTATCTATTCGTTATGTGATCAATGTTGAGAGTGTCCACTAGTGAAAGTCCGATCCCTAGGCCTTGTTCCTAAATATCGCTATCGCCGCTTGTTACTGTTTTACTTGCGTTACTACTGCTGCGTTACTACCGCTTGTTTACTCGTCCCGGGCAAAGCACTTTTCGGTGCCGCTGCCATCGCTCATATATATTCATACCACCTGTATTTCACTATCTCTTCGCCGAACTAGTGCACCTATTAGGTGTGTTGGGGACACAAGAGACTTCTTGCTTTGTGGTTGCGAGGGTTGCATGAGAGGGATATCTTTGACCTCTTCCTCCCCGAGTTCGATAAACCTTGGGTGATCCACTTAAGGGAAAACTTGCTGCTGCTCTACAAACCTCTGCTCTTGGAGGCCCAACACCGTCTACAGGAAAAGGAGGGGCGTAGACATCAAGCTATTTTCACGGCGCCGTTGCCGGTGAGGAAAGGTAAAAGGTACTCACACTCCGGATCTCGGCTACTAAGCTATTTTCGCCGTTGTAAGTACTCGAAGCTATTTCCTTTAGATCCTGCAATTGCATCTTTTTGTTTCTTGTTTACACTAGTTTGGCATAATGGACAAGAATGAGCTTCTAATTCTATTTCCTGATTTAAAACATGGATTGTTTGATGCGAAAATTAAAAAACCTATGAAATCTTATTTGCATGCCTGGTAGTAATATTAGTATGAACGCTTTGAACACCATTGTTGATAATGATATAGAAAGTTCTAAGCTTGGGGAAGCTGGTTTTCATGATCTTTTTAGTCCCCCAAGCATTGAGGAGAAAATTTTCTTTGATGATACTTTGCCTCCCATATATGATGATTATAATGATAGTGGTCTTTTGGTGCCACCTACTATGGAGAGTAAATTTTGTTGTGATTATACTATGCCTCCAACACTTGATGAGAATAATAATGATAGCTACTTTGTTGAATTTGCTCCCACTACATCTAATAAAATTGATTATGCTTATGTGGAGAGTAATAATTTTATGCATGAGACTCATGATAAGAATGCTTTATGTGATAGTTATATTGTTGAATTTGATCATGATGCTACTGAAATTTATTATGAGAGAGGAAAATATGGTTGTAGAAATTTTCATGTTACTAAAACACCTCTCTATATGCTTAAAATTTTGAAGTTGAGCTTGTCTAGTTTTTCTATGCTTGTTACTTTGCTCCTCATGAACTTGTTTATTTACAAGATTCCTATGCATAGGAAGCATGTTAGACTTAAATGTGTTTTGAATGTGCCTCTTGATGCTCTCTTTTGCTTCAAATACTATTTCTTGCGAGTGCATCATTAAAACTGCCGAGCCCATCTTAATGGCTATAAAGAAAGAACTTCTTGGGAGATAACCCATGTGTTATTTTGCTACAGTACTTTGTTTTATATTTGTGTCTTGGAAGTTGTTTACTACTCTAGCAACCTCTCCTTATCTTAGTTTTGTGTTTTGTTGAGCCAAGTAAAGTCGTTGATAGCAAGGTTCATACTAGATTTGGATTACTGCGCAGAAACGGATTTCTTTGCTGTCACGAATCTGGGCAAAATTCTCTGTAGGTAACTCAGAAAATTATGCCAATTTACGTGCGTGATCCTCAGATATGTACGCAACTTTCATTCAATTTGGGAATTTTCATTTGAGCAAGTCTGGTGCCATTTTAAAATTCGTCTTTACGAACTGTTCTGTTTTGACAGATTCTGCCTTTTATTTCGCATTGCCTCTTTTGCTATGTTGGATGAATTTCTTTGATCCATTAATGTCCAGTAGCTTTATGCAATGTCCATAAGTGTTAAGAATGATTGTGTCACCTCTGAACATGTTAATTTTTATTGTCCACTAACCCTCTAATGAGTTGTTTCGAGTTTGGTGTGGAGGAAGTTTTCAAGGATCAAGAGAGGAGGATGATATACTATGATCAAGAAGAGTGAAAAGTCTAAGCTTGGGGATGCCCCGGTGGTTCATCCCTGCATATTTTAAGAAGACTCAAGCATCTAAGCTTGGGGATGCCCAAGGCATCCCCTTCTTCATCGACAAAATTATCAGGTTCCTCCCCTGAAACTATATTTTTATTCCATCACAGCTTATGTGCTTTGCTTGGAGCGTCGGTTTGTTTAGTTTTTGTTTTGTTTGAATAAAATGGATCCTAGCATTCTTTGTGTGGGAGAGAGACACGCTCCGCTGTTGCATATGGACAAGTATGTCCTTAGTTTCTACTCATAGTATTCATGGCGAAGTTTCTTCTTCGTTAAATTGTTATATGGTTGGAATTGGAAAATGATACATGTAGTAATTGGTAAAATGTCTTGGATAATGTGATACTTGGCAATAGTTGTGCTCATGTTTAAGCTCTTGCATCATATACTTTGCACCCATTAATGAAGAAACACCTAGAGCTTGCTAATTTGGTTTGCATATTTGGTCTCTCTAAAGTCTAGATAATATCTAGTATTGAGTTTTGAACAACAAGGAAGACGGTGTAGATTCTTATAATGTTTACAATATGTCTTTTATGTGAGTTTTGCTGCACCGGTTCATCCTTGTGTTTGTTTTAAATAACCTTGCTAGCCTAAACCTTGTATCGAGAGGGAATACTTCTCATGCATCCAAAATCCTTGAGCCAACCACTATGCCATTTGTGTCCAACATACCTACCTACTACATGGTATTTCTCCGCCATTCCAAAGTAAATTGTTTGAGTGCTACCTTTAAAATTTCATCATTCACCTTTGCAATATATAGCTCATGGGACAAATAGCTTAAAAACTATTGTAGTATTGAATATGTACTTATGCACTTTATCTCTTATTAAGTTGCTCGTTGTGCGATAACCATGTTCACTGGGGACGCCATCAACTACCTTTTGTTGAATTTCATGTGAGTTGCTATGCATGTTCGTCTTGTCTGAAGTAAGAGCGATCTACCACCTTATGGTTGGAGCATGCATATTGTTAGAGAAGAACATTGGACCGCTAACTAAAGCCATGATCCATGGTGGAAGTTTCAGTTTTGGACATATATCCTCAATCTCAAATGAGAAAAATAATTGTTGCTACATGCTTATGCATAAAAGAGGAGTCCATTATCTGTTGTCTATGTTGTCCCGGTATGGATGTCTAAGTTGAGAATAATCAATAGCGAGAAATCCAATGCGAGCTTTCTCCTTAGACTTTGTACAGGCGGCATAGATGTACCCCATTGTGATACTTGGTTAAAACATGTGCATTGCGATAATCTCGGTAGTCCAAACTAATTAGGACAAGGTGCGGGCACTATTAGTATACTATGCATGAGGCTTGCAACTTATAAGATATAATTTACATGATACATATGCTTTATTACTACCGTTGACAAAATTGTTTCTTGTTTTCAAAATTAAAGCTCTAGCACAAATATAGCAATCGATGCTTTCCTCTTTGAAGGACCATTCTTTTACTTTTATGTTGAGTCAGTTCACCTATTTCTCTCCACCTCAAGAAGCAAACACTTGTGTGAACTGTGCATTGATTCCTACATACTTGCATATTGCACTTATTATATTACTCTATGTTGACAATTATCCATGAGATATACATGTTATAAGTTGAAAGCAACTGCTAAAACTTAATCTTCCTTTGTGTTGCTTCAATACCTTTACTTTGATTTATTGCTTTATGAGTTAACTCTTATGCAAGACTTATTGATGCTTGTCTTGAAGTGCTATTCATGAAAAGTCTTTGCTTTATGATTCACTTGTTTACTCATGTCATTACCATTGTTTTGATCGCTGCATTCATTACATATGTTTACAAATAGTATGATCAAGGTTATGATGGCATGTCACTCCAGAAATTATCTTTGTTATCGTTTTACCTGCTCGGGACGAGCAGAACTAAGCTTGGGGATGCCGATACGTCTCCGACGTATCGATAATTTCTTATGTTCCATGCCACATTATTGATGTTATCTACATGTTTTATGCACACTTTATGTCGTATTCGTACATTTTCTGGAACTAACCTATTAACAAGATACCGAAGTGCCAGTTCATGTTTTCTGCTGTTTTTGGTTTCAGAAATCCTAGTAACGAAATATTCTCGGAATCGGACGAAATCAACGCCCAAGTTCCTATTTTGCCCGGAAGCATCCAGAACACACGAGAACCGCCGAGAGGGGGCATCTGGGCCCCGGACCATAGGCCGGCGCGGCCCAGGCCCTGGCCGCGCCGCCCTATAGTGTCGTCGCCCCTTCGACCTTCTGACGCCGCCTCTTCGCCTATATAAAGCCCCTGGACCTAAAACCACGGGACGAAAAAAAGCCACGGTACGAGAAACCTTCCAGAGCCGCCGCCATCGCGAAGCCAAGATCTGGGGGACAGGAGTCTCTGTTCCGGCACGCCGCCGGGACGGGGAAGTGCCCCGAAAGGCTCCTCCATCGACACCACCACCATCTCCATCAACGCTGCTGTCTCCCATGAGGAGGGAGTAGTTCTCCATCGAGGCTCGGGCTGTACCGGTAGCTATGTGGTTCATCTCTCTCCTATGTACTTCAATACAATAATCTCATGAGCTGCCTTACATGATTGAGATTCATATGATGATGCTTGTAATCTAGATGTCATTATGCTAGTCAAGTGGGTTTTACTTATGTGATCTCCGGAGACTCCTTGTCCCACGTGTGTAAAGGTGACGAGTGTGTGCACCGTGTGGGTCTCTTAGGCTATATTTCACAGAATACTTATTCACTGTTATGAATGGCATAGTGAAGTGCTTATTTATATCTATTTATGATTGCAATGTGTTTTGTATCACAATTTATCTATGTGCTACTCTAGTGATGTTATTAAAGTAGTTTTATTCCTCCTGCAGGGTGTAATGGTGACAGTGTGTGCATCCGTGTTAGTACTTGGTATAGGCTATGATTATGATCTCTTGTAGATTATGAAGTTAACTATTGCTATGATAGTATTGATATGATCTATGCCTCCTTTCTTAGCATGAAGGTGACAGTGTGCATGCTATGTTAGTACTTGGTTTAGTCGTATTGATCTTTCATGCACTCTAAGGTTATTTAAATATGAACATTGAATTGTGGAGCTTGTTAACTCCGGCATTGAGGGTTCGTGTAATCCTACGCAATGTGTTCATCATCCAACAAGAGTGTAGAGTATGCATTTATCTATTCCGTTATGTGATCAATGTTGAGAGTGTCCACTAGTGAAAGTCCGATCCCTAGGCCTTGTTCCTAAATATCGCTATCGCTGCTTATTACTTGTTTTTACTGCGTTACTACTGTCGCATTACTACTCGCTTGTTTACTCGTCCTGGGCAAAGCACTTTTACGGTGCCGCCGCCATCGCTCATATATATTCATACCACCTGTATTTCACTATCTCTTCGCCGAACTAGTGCACCTATTAGGTGTGTTGGGGACACAAGAGACTTCTTGCTTTGTGGTTGCAGGGTTGCATGAGAGGGATATCTTTGACCTCTTCCTCCCTGAGTTAGATAAACCTTGGGTGATCCACTTAAGGGAAAACTTGCTGCTGCTCTACAAACCTCTGCTCTTGAAGGCCCAACTCTGTCTACAGGAAAAGGAGGGGGCGTAGACATCACCGGGCCTCAAGGGAATCTACTGGTAATTAAGGTACTCCTTTTAATAGAGCACCGGAGCAAAGCATTAACACTTAGTGAAAACATGTGATCCTCATATCGCAGCCTTCCCCTCCGGTTGTCCCAATTTCTGTCACTTTGGGGCCTCGGGTTCCGGACAGCAATATGTGCAAACAACTTGTAGATACATTCTAAGCAATAATTATATTATAGAGCTTAAATCTAAGATCATGCCACTCGTGCACTAGTGACAAGCATTAAACACAATAAGATTGCAGCAACAATAACTTCACAAACTTTATAGATAGACTAATCATAATGTAACAATCCATCGGATCCCAACAAACACAACACCGATTACATCAGATGGATCTCAATCATGTAAGGCAGCTCATGAGATCATTGTATTGAAGTACATGGGAGAGAGAGTACCAACTAGCTACTGCTAGAACCCGTAGTCCATGGGGGAACTACTCACGGAGCATGATGGAGGCGGTGGCGTCGATGGAGATGGCTTCCGGGGGCACTTCCCCGTCCCGGCGGCGTGCTGGAACAGAGATTCTGTCCCCCGAATTGGAGTTTCGCGATGGCGGCGGCGCCCCTAGAGTCTTTCTGGAGTTTCGTCAATTGGTATCGGGTTTTTAGGTCGCGAGGGGTTATATAGGCGAAGAGGCGGCGCAAGGAGGTGTCTGGGGCGCCTACACCATAGGCTGGCGCGCCCCCCTTCCAGGCCGCGCCGCCCTATGGTCTGGGAGCCCTGGGCCTCCCCTCCGACTCTCCTTCGGTGTTATGGTCCGTCTCGGTGAATTATGATGTTTGGCCTTTGTTTCGTCGAATTCCGAGAATATTGCCCGAACAGCCTTTCTGGAACCAAAAACAGCGAGAAAACGAGAACCGGCACTTCGGCATCTTGTTAATAGGTTAGTTCCGGAAAATGCATGAAATCATTATAAAGTGTGAGCAAAACATGTAGGTATTGTCATAAAATTAGCATGGAACATCAGAAATTATAGATACGGTGGAGACGTATCATCCGGCTATGAGGAAGAAGATGAAGATGGAGAATGAAAACCAACGCTCCTCCCATAATTGGGAGTAGTATATGAACGAACGCATATAGACACACACCACACTCAACGTGCACACACCCTTGTATGCATCTACAACCTACTACACCGACACCTCAGAACAGACGCCTACAAGAGGCATCCAAAGCCGTCAGACTCCATAAACGCCGGGTACATCGTCCTCCCGGTGGTCGAAAGCATGCTAAGGGCATGTACAATGGTAGGGAAGGCACGTTTTCTCTTAGCAGTCCATGTTATCTAGAGAGGATGATAAATATAATCGGTACAATGCATTATCTCTTATTGTTATCCCTTGCAATAAATGATAATTAATTATTTTTAGTAGAAAATTATGTGACTAAGGGAAGATAAGTCGTACAATGGGGAAAATAGTCTTCTCTTATTTCATAAGAGATCACTAGGAAACATACCCGTGCGTTGCAACGGGAAAATAAAGAACTTTCTGTCAGGATTGCATCCACCACCTACTCTATCCGTCGCTTCAACCAGACCACCCGGTACATGCATCAGTCCCAGCAGAACCATCCACTGTCACGGCAACGACCCCTCTATGCTAAGGCCTTCGCCTACCTCAGGTGTGGGCAGAGGACGCATCTGAACAAGTTCAAACCAATGGGGTTGAGTGGGGATGCAGATTTGTGGTTCTCGTTCTGTCATCCGCTGCCTCTAACACTGATGGCACCTATGCATGAAACAACCTTTTGTAATAATATGTATATGATGCAATTACATAAATTGTGAGCATTTAAAATGTTCTAATATAAGGTCTTCTATAATTTTATAGTCTCCGGGATGCAAAAAAATCACTTTTGAATTCACCTACTTTTAAATAAAAACTTGATTTTGAATTTCGTAAGAAAAAGTTATACTACCTTCCCATCTCAAAATAAGTGGCTCAACTTTTTCTACATGGTTTAATGCGTAGATACATGCGTACCTACTAAAGTTGAGTCATTTATTTTTAGGACAGAGGGAGTATTGAAAATTGCTAGGAATATTTTAGAATATATTGTTATGGTGTTGCATTGAACGAGGAAACCCTTGCAAAAAAATTCTCTATTTTATGTTGAATTTTAAACTTCAAAATAACATAGATTTGATTTGCTGATTTGAAACAGAAAAAATATTATATATATAAAGGAAGTAGGACCGGTGTTACCTGTTTGCTCCAAAAATATTAGCAAACTAAAATCCATGAAAAAAAGATCCTACATCCATGAACAAAATCTCTTTACAGGCTCTCTAATCAACTTAGGAAACGTGTCCAAGTGTAAACTCTCGCGCCTAGCAAGTGATCGAGTCGGCAGCCTTGTTGCATTTTCTCTTAGTCTGTTACTTGGCAGTCGTCAATTGCATCCAGGACAGTTAATTTCCAGGATGATCCGTCTAGGACATTGGGCGATCATTATTCATGAGTTTGACACACAGAAACGTAGCTTTACCCTTAGCTTGGCCTCGGAGCAGTTCTAGATGGAGTTACAGGGAGCCAGCATACAACATATCTGTCAGGTCGCGGGGCAATCATACCAGCACCACCTCAGCACCACCTCTGTGTTCCCTCTTGAAGGAGCCGTCGATCGATGTTTAATCTGATCCAGCCTTCCGCTGGAGCCGTCCAGCAGGGAACGCTATCCACATAGAGGTTGCTGGAGGGAGAGGACTACGGGCGTCCGCGTCGCTCCCAGGGGAGCGGCCCGGGCGAACCAAAGCCACGCCCACACCCCACTCTCCTTCCACTCCACGCCCCCTCGCCGCCGCCGGGCGTAGCCGCCGGCCAAAGGCCGTGTGGTAGCCGGCGGCGGCGGGTCTCCATCCCTCGCGCGCGGGGGTCTTCGACGGCGGCGGTGCGACGCCCTGGTCGGCGTGCTGCTCGCGGTGGAGCTAGGTCGCCGGGGCGGCGGCCCCGGGTTTCTTCGGCACGGATTCGACGACCGTTGTGGCTGCTTGGGCAGCGTCTCGGGCGGTGCTCGGCCGGCCTTCTGCCGCAGTAGATCTGGCGTTTTGGGCGTCGGGGCGGCGTCTGCGACACGGAGGGCGCCATGGGCACGGGGGCACAGGCTCGAGCTCGGCTGCAAGGCCAGATCCGGGTCTCAGCGGTCCCGATCTGTGCTTGGGCAGGCCCGAGCTCTCGTCTTGCTGGCGAGGATGGAGTCCGGCGTGGCGATGTTCGGCATGGATGGCCGATGGCGTCGTCGATCCACTTGGGGCTGCGACTCGGTGCCGTGGCTGGAGGTTTCTCCGCAGCAGCACGGCTCGAGCAAGGCCCCAAGGCTGTGCGGCGCAGGTTAGGGGCGCGGGGTGCCTCTCCTTGGCCCGGCATGCCTCTGGCTGCGAGGAAGCTGGGGCGGCGGCCCCAGAATTGTTGGCTTGGTGGTGTTGTGCGGGTGGCAGCAGTGTGAGGCGCTACAGCTGCTGCACGGCAGCGAGGTAGCCGGGGCGGCGCCCCCGGATAGGTGGTCGTGCTGCGCGACTACTGCGGCATGTGGTCAGGATTGGTGGTCGCCGATGGAGCCACGCTGCGTGTTCTGCTGCTCGATCCTTAGCCTAGGCCCTTGGGCTTGGCGGTCGAAATCGCGCTCCAGGTGAAAACCTCGCACTTAGGTGCCGACGGCGGCGGCGCCCTAGGGTGTCGTTCTCCTTCTTGAATGCGTCGTTTGGGAGTTGCGATCCTCTACCGGTGCGGGTGGCTTGTGTTTCTCCGGGTGAAAACCTAAGCTCCTTTGGAGCGGGCGGCGGCGACGGAAACGCCGTTACCTTCTTGAAGGCGTCGCCTTGGAGCTTCTCAACCATCGTGGTGCGACGGGCTTGCAGCTGACCGTGGGGTGGCTTCGTGGTCTGAGCGGAGGATGCCGGGGCGGCGGCCCCGGAAGGCGGTTGTAAGCCGAGGCGGCGGCCTCGGAAGCTTGGCGACCATGGCTCTATGAGGCAGGACCGTGGTTTTGCGTTGCACGGTGACGAATTAGTGCCACGAGGGTGGCTCGATCGTCACCAGTCTCTTTTTTCTTTTCTTTCTCTTTTCTGCTCGTTTCCGGATGTACTTTCGTTCGGGCGACATGTGTGTAGGATTTCCCTCTGCTTATCAATGAATGCCAGCATTTGCTGGATCTTTCGAAAAAACATAGAGGTTGCTCCCAATTGCGGTCCAGTGCATAGGTGTACTGCTCGGACTTGAATTTTTACCAGGTTGAACGTTGTAGGTCTGACTGACGAAGGAAACGACTATAGGGTTTCGTCGACTCATCGATCCGATCTGCTTTAGATGACCTGCAACACACGATGAAAGCTGGACAGGATAGGCTTCTAGTGCTTCTGGCTACACTCGCCGTCTTCTGCGCTGACGTGACCCTGCGGTTCCTACCTACGCGGGCTTCACGCCGGCGGTTCCTGGTCTGGCTAACTTAGAGCATCTCCAGTCGCGTCCCCCAAAGGGATTTGGGGCGCGCCGGACAAAAAAAGCGTTCCAGCCGCGTCCCCCAAAGCCCTTTTTTGTCCGGCGCGGCCCGATACGGTGTCCGGTGCCCCGAGCCCGTCCCCGTCCCACAGGGGACGCTCCGGGGACGCCGGACACAACGAAATGAGAGGCGAGGAGGCGCGGGGCGACGCGTCGGCCGGCACGGTTAATTCTAACCTAACCGTCGCCTACCTCGCGACGGAAGTTATTCGCGCGCGGCGGCATCTTTGCCTTAATGGCGACGGAGGGGCAGGCGAGACGTCTCGTCGGTGCTGCGCAGCCTCCACGCGTCGCCGGCGTTCGCACGCCACCGCCCGTTCCCGCGCGATCTTCTCGCCTCTTCTCGTCTGTTCCCGCGCTTTCTTCCCGACGCCGGCGTCCATAAAAGGTCTCCCGGCTCATCAATGGTAGCCACCGCACCCCGCCGGCAACAAACACAGCCCTCGTCGCTCCACAGCCGTCTCCTCCATCACCAGTGGCAATGGCGAACCGCCCCGGCGATGGCCACTTCCCTCCACCGCCGTCTCCTCCATTGACGAGCCGGCGGCGGCGTGCGGCACTCGAGGAGGCACTCGAGGAGGAGGCCCGCCGGCGCGCGTGAGGCGCGGCGGGCGGCGGATCTAGCGGCGTTCTCGCGCCTCGCCTCCGCAGCCGAGGAGGCCGCGGCGGAAGCGGCGTGGCAGAGCGAGCGAGTGCGACACCGTTGCGGCGTTCGACGCCTCGACGGGACAAGAGGCGCGACGGCGCCGTGCACGGGAGGAGATGGAGCGGCGATGGGCCGACGAGCGCCGGCGCCGGCGCGATGAGCGGCGGCGCCGCTGCGTGAACGGCGTGACTCGATCGAGCGCCGGCGGCGTGAGTCGATCGAGCTCCGACAGCCAGGGCGACGGCGGAGGAGCGTCGGCCGGCGGGAGGCGGCGCTTACGGCGCTATGGGGGAGGCGGGCGGAGCAGTTGGCGGCGGCCGACGCGTTTGCGGCGGCGATGATGGAGGCGCCAACAGATGTGGAGGAGGAGGAGGCGCCAATGGAGGAGGAGGAGGCCGAGGCGGAGGAGACCGAGGTGGAGGACGACGACGACGACGAGTTCGAGTGGTCCGACGACGACGGGCCGCACCCGGACGAGACGGCCGATCGACAACGCGCCCTCGTCGAGTCCTTCGAGTCGGAGAAGAAGCTCCGGGACGACGCCCGTGCCCTCGAAGAGGCGCATATTCGTCGCGCCATCGAGCTCTCCCTCCGAGCGGCGCAGCCGAGGGACGGCGGAGGACGCGCGGCGGGAGCGGCACCGTCCGGCCACCGCCGAACGCAAGGAGAGGAGGCGCGCGCGGGAGGAGCTGCGGCGTAGGGGAGGCGACGACGGGCGGGGCCGTCGAACGCGCCGCCGGCGGTCGGTAGTCTAGGTTTAGATGAAATCTAGCCGTTTTCATTCAAACTTTGTAATATATAATCAAAATTGAATGAAAACCTTTATTTTCGTGCACAAATATTTATTTGGGGGCGGCGTTTGGGGGACGCGGCTGGGGAGCGACGTCCCCCAAACGCGGCACGAACAAAACACGTCCCCCAAACGCTCGATCCAGCGCGGTTTGGGGGACGGTTTGGGGGACGCGACTGGAGATGCTCTTAGAAGGGTCGAGGGCCTAGCTGGCTAGCTGCTTAATTGTCACTGGCCTAGGCACGCCCGTCGCCGCCAGCGGACCGATCTCGGCTCCTCCATCTCGTCCTATATTTATACACGGAACCAGGATCTGGGAGCTAGAGAACGTACGCAATACTACATGCAATCGGTTAGATGTAGAGTCGTTTTCCTCTACGGGGGCCTAATCGAACACGTGTAGACGGACGAAGGCGCATATGAAGAGATCATGGCTTCGCTAAGGAAAGACAACCTTCTCTTCCTTCATTCTCTCTTCTCTAACTAAACAAAAATCGGACGTGGCAAACGTAAGGAAAGGCTGACATTACCCCATTGTACGTGCCCTAATCAAACCCGGCGCGACACCACAAAATGTCCCCGCGGGATGCGAGCCTGGCAGTTGAGGGCTTCCATTGCCAGACCCGAGTACCCGACCACTTATCCACCGCCTCATTCGCGATATTGCCCCGTCTTGAATTAATTAATGTCTAGTAACAATGTTTTTTTCTTGTTTCCCTAGTTAAAACGTTTTTGTTATGTGTTGTGGAAGTGAAATCAGGGTTACATGGTTTGAGTTTTGATGACATGAGGATGCCACAACATGTAACACTGCATATTATTGGTTTTCAAACCATGAGTGATTCGGTGATTATTCTATCTGCTAATCAAATCCGAAAGCCAGCCGTTGCTGGACCTTTCAGGCTTTCAAAGAAAAGTGGATATTCGTTTTAAACGAGATAAAACGAAGAGAGAGAGAGATATCAGGTGAGCTCTATATTTATACAGAAATCGACAAGCGGCGCTTCGAAAAGAACATAGGCCATCACCGTGAAGCCTTACACAGCATCATGGTGCGCGCTATGAAGGATCGAAATCTGTATTCGCTTCGTGAGGATCTAGATAAGGCAGCACTTGTGATATTGATACACCTCTGCACTTTCTGGATACCTTTCGCATGCTTGAACTTCCGCACGAACGGCTTGCCTCCCAAATTTTCCGTTCAGGTCGCCGAGGCCAGGATTCCCGAGACTCCCCACACGGCGGGTCCGGCCGCTGCCATCTCCAGTGCGGCCTTCAACATTACGCTGCACGCCATCAACAGGCGCTACAAGGACAGATGCTACCGCCAAGGCGAGGCGGCTGTGCTGTACGCCGGCCTCACCGTCGCGTGGGGCCGCACGCCGCGCTTCTGCGTGGGTGCCATGGATGCGCGAGAGGTGACGGTGGTGGCATGGGCCCACGACGGTGTCAAGTTGCCTAGGCTGCTCAGAGATCGGATGGCGGAGGAGCAGCGTGCCGGCTCTGTGGAGTTCGAGGTCGACGTGAGGCTATTTCGCGGAGACGACGGGTCGGCCAGGCCGATCTGGATGCGGTGCATGGTGACGACGGGTGGACCGGAGGTAGCTCCATGCACGGCATTTGTTTTGCAGAATTGGGCCTCAGATATTGCCCCGTCCTGGATGAATTAATTTCTACTAGTAAACAATGTGTTTTCTTGTCTCCCTAGTTAAAAGTTAAAACGTTTTCCTTATGTATTTTGAAAGTGAAATATAGTTGCATGGATTGAGTTTTCATGACATGATGATGTAGCTGTCAAGCATCAGGTACCGACCAACGCAACCAAAAGTTCGAATTGATGGAAAGGGTTCAGAAAAACGACCCACTTCCCCGAGGGCTACATGTCTCATGGGCTCCTGCTCACGCGTCATTTGATCGAAGCGATCAACCCCTCGAAAATCTGCCAGTTAGCCTCATCCTCTCCTCCAGCTGCTCTGTACCTCATCTTATTTCTCTCACCTCCCCTGATTTCCGTAGACGGCCACATGTCGCCTGCCTCCCTCCGGCTGGATTCCATGGTCCTCGTCAGCCGCCGGTGTTACCTCCCCTCAGCCGGTAGGTCCCGCGCCTCCCAATAGCCTGGCGCGATGCAGAAGGCCACATCGACGATGAGCATGATAGTGCGGGGCTGCAAGACGTGCACCGACTCGGTAGCCCCGCCCATCAAAAGGGCTACAACAAGAATAGCAATGCCGACGAGGTATCCTCACGGTGCAGCCGGTGCAGGTTCCTCTGACGAGGTCTTTCGTTGCTTGGCTCCGCCGGGGCCAGCTCGGCGCTCTGGTTCTCCTCTCCTTCAAGGGAGATATCACAATCCAGCCCTTATTTCGGTGAAGAATCCTCGACAGGTTTGAGAAGACGATGTCGCGGTCAGCGTTGAGCTTGTCCACCTCGGGCAACTACTAGGCAGCGATGCTGCAATTGTCACGCAACGTTGCTACCAATGGCGGTGAGGGTGGCTACCAGGTGTGCTCGCCGCTGCTACCAGACGGGTCGACGATGCTACCAGCGAGACAACGATGCTGCAAGTGTTTTTCAGCTTTTCTACCAACGTTTGTCAGACTGCTACAAATGGTGCTCCGCTCAGCTACCAATCGGGATCACATTTTCTGGATTTTTCTGCCGCCACCAATGTTTTGCTACATACCTATATTATGTTCGCTATTTTTTGTCTCAAAATGCTACAATGTCACAAAACTTTTGCTACAAGGTATCGGGCGAGCATATTAACGTGCAACCCGATCTCCGACGAGGTCGGTTTTGCTGCAGTAGCTACTTTTTTTTGGCTACGAGGTCTCCGGTGAAGTCTCCGGCGAGTTCTCCGGTGAGTTCTCCGGCGAAGTTTCCATGGATGTTTCGACGATGTTGGTTTTTGCCACAGTAGCACAATCTGTTTTGGTACGACGTCTCCAACGAGGTTTTGGTGAGGTCTTCATCGAGCTCAATCCTTTTCTTTTCTTTCGTGAGCAAACCACTTTTGCTACACTAAAGCAAGAAAAAACGGTTTTTTTTGCTACATGGAGCAAAAAAGACACATGTCAGCACGGGGCGGGAATTAAAATCCCCCAGGAGACGCCTGGTATTTGCCAAGTGTAAATGCTATTGAATTGATGCACTAGCCATGCAAAAACTCACACACTTCACAACACCCATGCTCACGTGTGACAAGAGAAGAAAAGGTCAGCATGTGAATAGAAGAAGGAAAAACACGCGTATGACTAAAGAAGCCTATACGTGGATAAAGAGAATAAATTGTGAAATCCAGGACTCAAACTTAATTTGGGTTCTGATCCCATATCGATCTTCATGCACTATCCAACGCAATCAAAAGTACAAAATGATGAACTAAAGGGTTAGCGCAATTGACTTATACACTTCACAACAACCGCAATATGTAAGGATGCACATTATTTGTTCTCAAACCATGTAATAATCGGGTATGGATTGGCTGGTTTATGGGACTCAAACCTATGTGATTTTCAGTCATTGACACATAAGCCTTATTATATGTGGGATTTACATGTTAGTGATTCATATTTAGCAATAGTCAGCCACCACCAAAGCAACTAATTTCAAAGGAGACGGTCGCTCTGATAAGGTTTTTTTAGGGGCGATCTGATAAGGTCGTTGATGTGTTATCGGGTTTAAAATTATTTCCACAAAAGCAGGATCTTCACGATAGGGTTAATAATACGTTGAAGTGTTGAACAAAAAAGAGTGACTTTGTCAACCATTCTGTTGGGTCCTTTCCTCTCACTTCTTTGGGGATTCTGCTAGGGCTAGAAAAATCGAGAGACTCCAATTTTGAGTTTGCAGTGAAGAAACATATTGAAAGTTCGGAGAACTGGCACGGTGCGAAGTTGTCTATGAGAGGCAGGAAAATTCTCATGGGCAGGTCTTGCTAGCGCATGCACTAGTATAGATCGGACCTTTAAATGTCCCTAATAACAGCTATACGGTACAATGTTGAGCCCCTAAAAAGCCGACTATCTGCTCAGGCTTAGCCTACCCGTATCACGAAAATATAGCACACGCAAACATATGAGAAGCGTGTGTGATGTTTTGCAAATAGTTCGGATTGGAAGAATTGTCACGGTATATCTGGAAGTTCGCATACGAGGTAATTATATATAAATCATGTGTATATAATTAGCTACGATTTACTTATGTGAATTTTCGTATGGCTATCTCAAATGTATTTTTTACTTTGCCGTGTGTAAAGTGTTCCCTCATATTTTTGTCTAAATTGATTCAAAAACAATATTCAAACATATTGGATGACAAGGGTGTTATAATTTTCTACCAGCACTTAAGTAATTTCGGGGACTAACTAATTATTAATAAGCACTTTTTTAGCACACATAAGTTCCTTAAGTACTTGTGGGTGGCTGATGAAAGTGCAAACCATATCTCCTCTTTTCACTCTCCTCATCTTCTCTTCTCAAGTCGACGAGCGATGAACTGAAAAAGTGGCATCCTTGACTCCATATCTACAACGCACAAGGTTAGTTACTAATGCTCCATTTTCTGCTAGTATTAGATCATCTTTCACACGAAATAGCCTCCAATATTTATCGGATTCATTTGAGGGGATTATTTATATTCAGTTGTAGATGAAGCTAGATCTCACTCGAATCTGCAGTAGTTGTACCGATTTTAGATGTATTATCTCCCCTAGCAAAGCTTAGCCGATTTATTAGGGTTTTCTTATTTTCACTCTTCCTCTAATTTAGTAGGTTTTCATTTTTTTCAGATGTCGGATTTTCATTGTTCGCTTCTGATAACGTAGGAATGGTGCACACCGGCTGTCATTGATATTACCGGTGGTAGTGATGATGATGATGAAGAGCATCTTGTTCAACGCAGGGTGCGACAACCAAAATGAATCAAAGTTTATCCTTGAGGTTTGATTAAACATGATGTGGACTTGTGTGTACGTTATAATTAACACAAATTCTTCATGGTTATGTATATTATATGTAGGCCCTTATATTAAATAAAAAAACATTTGAATGTCACTTCGTATATGCCGATTACCTAGAGATAACTATGTCACAATTCAATCGACTTAGGAGGCGCTTGCATGAAGGTGTTCCTTAGATTCCTTTTTGTGTTTGCCAGATGACAAAGTCAAATGTCATCGTTGGCAAAAGCAATATGGTAAGTAGTTGTAGAAAATCATGTTTAATGGAACTTGGAATTTCCTATTGATAATGTAGATAAAACAACTAGTAATTAACTACATATCTGTGGATTTATTTCTATTTCAGTACTTCTTTGTGAACTACACAAGGAGGTACCTCTTGGACTTTCATATTTGGATTGCCAGTGGACACATGGTGCCCTCACTTCATCGAGATAGAGAAATATGTTTGTATGAAGGTAGACAAGACTATGGATATGTGCATCTTAAGCACTGGTTGGGGATGTTGTTAAGGTCTTTGAACTGCAGGAGAAAACAATCTGCATATTCGAGTTCAACATTGAAAAACAATATCGTTCGTCTAGTTATAACCCCTCTATGAGATGTTCATGGGTTAATGTGTTATGATGCGAATTGGTCGTCAGTGTTGATCTTAATTTGTGAATTGGAGTATTGTGAAATAACTACAAGTACTGTGTGCTTATATTTGCAAATTGTTAACAAATATAACTAGCAACAATTTCGTTTTTCTAGTTAATGCTACCTGGACACTTTGTTTGTCAAATTATAGTGGTTGGTGATATTTGTGCGAACGTAAATATATACATATGGTATCACATTGCACATGGTTACTAAGAACTAAATCATATGTTATAATAGAACACACATTCTACAACATGAAAATCATTTGCAAATATCACACACAGTTCCCTCTCACATGTCGTGTGCTTTGCTGAGTGGCCCATCAGGACCCATTTGGTAGAACCTTACCTTGTAAAATGGGATCAGGCATATCCAGATGACATCACTCCCCACAAAATGGAGAAATATCTCACCACCGTCACGGAGACAAAGACTTAATTAACCAAGAAAATCTACATATTCTCTTCTTTTGCTTTCTCGTTTGTAGAGCTACCACATGAAGCTATGTCGCAAATGTATACGTACAATGATGTATCATATGTGCACTTGAATATAATTGATATTTGGTATTGTGTTTCCATTAATATTCAGCTGGGCATACATCTGCTAGTATCATTGTTCAGGTACGACTAGTTAGTTTCAGACAAAAAGACGTTTACAATGTTTTAATTAACATAGGAGGAAAGATAAAGTGCCGTGTGTGAAAGGAGATGAACAGATGCGACCAAAAAATGAAAGACGTTCGCGATCATACAAAACATAGACAATGAGCGAAGAGAAGTTATTTGCGAAGGCCCTCGTATTCGCAGACGGTTGATCGACCACAATCGTTTGCGAAACTTTACCCCATCGCACACGATTCTACAAAACCGTGTGCGCTGTAGAGACGCGTCGCCCACCCTTACCCTTGCATAGCAACGGTAAGGTTCATCGTGTACTACGAGCCATTTCAACCATATGTGAAGGCATGTTCTGTACTAGCTGTGGGCGGTTGTTGGCATGGTCCGGCGCATTGCCATAAAAGGCAGGAAAAAAGAATAGTTGGTCCCCGACGTGATTAAAGAAGGAATAAGATGAAGTCAGCCCATGTGGCTCCAGTTATGAAAAACTTTAAATTTGTGCATGTTTGCAATTAATTTTGATTTGGCAAAATTTAAAAACTTACAACTTTACAATCGAGCGTTGATATTACGAAGCATTTTCATTTATGAAATCCTCGCGGTGAGCTCTGCAAAACTAGGTCACACTTTCATATATTTCGATGATATTTTTGTCAAGAAACTTTGGTGCATGACAAAGTAAAGTCGGTGTGCGACCAAGCAACTTTGTTGCGCTATGAAGAAACTAAATTCGCAACGACACTAGACAATTTCACAACAGCATTTGGCAACTTCACAACAAGTACAAACAACTTCGCAACAATATTGGCATGCAGATTCACAACAACAGTGAAGGGCTGATGATGTATTTGAAAGAGGGACACAAGAAGCTCGAGGTTGCTTTTCGGGCCCATGATCCAGTTCAAAAAGATCGATCCTGAAGGGGCAGCAACAAACGTTGCCGATCATGCAGCCTAGGTCTCTCCACCAACATAGGCAACTCCGGTGCACGACGGAGCGACCTTCAATACTTTGAACGATAGGCAACTCCGGTGCACAACAGTAGGTAACTTTATAACATACATAGTCATATTTCACATCACTGTTGGGCAAAACTTCGGTGCACAACGGAACAACTTCTACTTAGATGTTTTAGACACTTCAAAGTAAACTAGATACACCATAGTAAGTGAACATGCATACTAAAAGTAGAGTAGATACATACGAAACTAGAGAAATCTACTAAAATTTAAAATATTTTATGTTAGTGAATGGAGGGAGTGACAAGTAAATAAATTCTGTACGGAGGTTTGAGTAATGGAATTTTTTGCAGTTATACATACCGAGCTGTTAGCTAATGCTAAAAGGCTGGAATCGGAGAAAGGTTTGACCACCGCGCACCTCTGTCTGCGTCCAACTATCAGGGCTAAACAACCTCACCTCTACCGAGACCTGAGCTGTGCCCGTGCGCCATTCTGATAAGATACGTCGCCGCAAATCCTCCGTCAGGCCAACCTCCCAACCCCACGGTAGCAGTGTAAACTCCGACGCCGAGCCCCTCCGCACGCAGAAGGCCGGCACATGGCCCCATGCGAGGGCGACGCCCGAGTAGGAGACGACCACCTCGCCGCCATTGGAGCACCACGGTTGAATGATGCAGGGGTTCTCGACGTGCAGCTTGAGCGTGAACGCTGAGGAAACCGTGGGGCCAACCGTCGCGTTCAGCCCCGAGAAGGAGACGAGGCCCATGGTGAACACGGCATCTTCCGTTGTGGGCGTGGACGTGAGGGCGAGGATCGCAGCCACTAACATCACTGCCAAGAGTACACCAGCGATTGCACCGCAGGCTCTCATCACAACTTCTTCCCGGGGGTTGAGGAGGATCACGTCAATCGGTTCTGGATCGTCGGCTTTTTTGTCAGCCATGCTGTGTCAGGGCTTGATCTGATCTGTAAGAAACAAACAGTCGTCGCTGCTAACATTATGAGCAAAATTCGATATCCAGTACAAAAAAGACGAGGCGGAGAAGGGGAGAGCGGCGTCAGATTATACTGGCCTTGGTTTAGATCAGAGGGTCGCAGATGAAAGAGACGGCTGGGGAGGAAGGTGATCAGCGGATGGATTTTCTAATCATGTCATCAGACCCATCTGAACACATCGATCTAGGGTTGCAATGAAATCTGTGTTGGAATTTTGGCTAATATAGGCCCAACCCATCAAATTTAGGCCACAATTCCTGAAAATCCCAAAGATTTAATTGGCCCATTTGCATGGCAAGGGGTGGGACATAAGTTTAGTTCTACCTTGCTAGTTTGGAGAGAGTTGGACCTCCTTATAAGAGGGGATGCACCACTTGGTGTACAAGCATGAGAAGAGAACTCCCCCGCTCACTTGCCTCGCCGCGATTTGCGGGAATGCCTCGAGCTGAGGGCTTCTCTTCCTTTTTGTCATGCAGGAATGGAATTTGAATGAACGGTTGCACACACAAATCTGAAACGTTTTTACTTAGTGGACAATGAATAGCGCTGCCTGTTTAGTTCGTCTTCCATCCCTTCATTTCATCTCCCACCGCAGCCTGTTTGCCTCCACTTTTTTGTATATAAAGCGAGGTCGCTCCACTCTAGAAGCACACACGAAACACTACAGCCTCCCAAGTTCCAGAACTTCGCGCCGATCAAGGTCTTCCCCATCCCGTCTTGCGGCGTGCACCGCGAGTCGGGACAGTAGGCCTCCGAAGCCCCGACGCTTGAGATCATGTACGGGAGAGCGACGATAAGGTTTTCGCGGAGCCTTTCTGTGCGACTACTGACCACATCACGGACGCGGACGAGTTCTTCTTCTCCGACGACGACTTCTTCCCCGACATCAGCAGCCTCTACAACGACATGGGCGACAACACCGGCAACGCGAACAGGTCTTCTTCCGATGTCATGTATGTTATCTTGTCTAGAATTGTTTTTTATCGTTTTCCCTCTTAGATGCCATGACTAGTTTGGTTATCCCTTTTCTAGTCGTGTTTTATTTATT
This sequence comes from Lolium rigidum, assembly GCF_022539505.1. Classification (NCBI taxonomy): domain Eukaryota; kingdom Viridiplantae; phylum Streptophyta; class Magnoliopsida; order Poales; family Poaceae; genus Lolium; species Lolium rigidum. Next base: position 123,160,873 of record NC_061513.1, on the reverse strand, counting down.
TTCTGTTTTAATTATATCATGCGGAAAATTGCTAATATATCCAACAATCTTGGCCGGTAACTCAACGAAATCCTTTCCCTTCCACACGGATTTTGTTCGAGATATTCGGTGTGTTGGTCGTGTGCATCATCCAGGCTTTGTCATCTTCTTGTTGCTGAGGCCGACTTTTATATTTTTATTATCAGGTGGATTCATTAACAAACGTTCTACAGGTGAAGGAAAAAAAAAACACCATCAGGTTATTTGCGCCAACCACCACGTAAACGGTACGTATATACACCGTGAGATTTGTTGAGATAAGAGAACCCTTAGAATCACGTATTCAGGTACCACCTCAACAGAAATACCTCTCGGTCTTTTTAAACCACAAAATACCTATCGATCTTATTGTTGTAGTGCCCTAGATAAGCAATTTATATTGATCTAGTAAGAGCTCGTTTCCTACCGGCCAAATCTCCTCTGATCGCGTTCCATCCTCTGTGCTTCAATTTGCTAAAAGAGAAAATCCCGTAGCCTGCCATGATGCCTCGACGTCGACGTAGTACTCTTCCCGTCTTTCGGGGCGACGCCAAATACTTCTTCAAACGGCCGGTGCTCAACTGGCCTAGGTACATCATCACCGAGGTGTGCGGAATGACCACCTTGATCTGGACCATGTCCACCCTCTGCTATTACTTCGCCTACGACCTGCCACCCCAGTTCTCCGTCCACCTCACGACGATCCCAGGCAACATCACCACGACGGAGGCTCCGTTCGCGTCGTCCATCATCCCTCGCGCCTTCGACGCCGTCCTGCACGCCAGCAACCGCCGCGCTACGGGGCGGTGCTACCACCACGGAGAGGCCGTTGTGGCCTACGGCGGCTTCACCCTAGCGTCAGGCCGGACGCCCGACTTCTGCGTGCCGTGGAAAGGGGCGCGGGAGGTGCCCTTCAAGCTTTCGTGGGACTGGGACGACGGTGCTGGCCGCCTGCCCGAGCACCTGCGTAGCCGCATCGCGGCGGCGGAAAGAGCCGGCGCCGTGGAGCTCGAGCTCCAGGTGAGAATCCTCCAAGGAGACGACGACAGGCCGACGTGGATGTGGTGCAAGGCGAGGATGGACGGAGCGCGTGGCGCCGTGACGCCGTGCACCGTGCTCGCTTCGCAGAACTGGTGGTCGCATCTGGCCTAGCAGCTTGAGTTACTAAGGCAGTCGTTAGATTTTCATCTCTATTCTAGCTAATGCATCGAATATTGCTGGCGGTTGCAAAACAGGCAAAAAAGATAGAGAGTTTTTCCTTGGGTGTGTGACTATTTCTCAGTTGATTGAGAACTAACTTCGTATTCAGTCAAGATCTGTACAAAACATTCACATCTAGCATTCGTCACAAATCAAAGGATCTTTCATACTATTATATTGGAGTTGGTTGTTTGTCACTCAACACGTTCAGTGGTTGTATTAAAAGCATCCATACCGTTTGGTCTCTCCTCTCAGCCGCCACCCTAACCCTAGCCGCCTCCAGTTCATCCTTCTCCATAGATTGGTTCCCCCTCCTCCGGTCGGCTTCGCCGGCGTCAGGAGGAGTGGGGAACCCGATCTATGCGTGGAGTTTTGAATAAAAGTATTGTTTTCATTAGATTATGTTAGAATTTTGGTAGCCGCCTTCTTGTTGGTTTCCCCTCAATGAAGATGGTATCGTATGCAATAAGTGATCTTCGGACTTTCGTTCAGCGACGAGATCTTCTTCCCGGCGTCAATGGTGGTGTTGAACAATCACAATTTTTTAGGTATGGGTCTTCGGATCTTGCTTCGCCAGATCGATTTTGGATCTTTTGTCGTTGTTGCCGCGAGGAGGATTATCCTCGCAGTTTTTGTCCCGGCTGCTACGTCCTCGACAATGGTGATTCGTACTCTCGGCTCTCCATCGACGACGACAAAGCTAGTTGGTTATTATTCCCTGGTATACTGGTGTTGGTACTCTTGCCGATGTTGTATGACTGCTTTAATGGTTGCGTGCGTGCACGCAGTCTTGGCATTGCGGCTCAAAAAATTATGGGAGAACTTTCGTCGGTATCTACAGGTATATGGTTCGTTATGTATCTTTGGCTGCCTTCACAAGAGTACAAGATTGTGTTCGGAAGAAGAAAGAAATTGAAGACCTCGAAGATTTGTTACTATCTTTTAGACTTTATTTTGTAATCGTTGGAGTCAGTTCATGTATCTCTACCATGTACTATTTGTTACTATGAATATATGTGGTATTGATTGTCAAAAAAAAAAACTTCGTATTCAGTCAGATGATAGTTATCAAATCTCAGTTACAACTTATAACTAGCACGAATCATAATGCAGATTATCAAACTTCATAGACTACTAACCAACTCAATCAAAGTCACCGCCCCGGTCGCCCGTGGGGGACGACACGGAGCGGGCCCAAGCGGATTTTTCGCTTTCGCGCACCGTCTGTTGATTGAGATCATTACAACCAAGCGCAATACATATTCGCTAACAATGTTAACTGAAAAAGATATTTAGCCAGAATTTAGCAAATAAAATAGTACTCCTTTATTGCCAAACTACAATGGTAATGTACTAGTATTACTAAATCTGAATCTCAAAAATGTGCTTCTAACTACAAATGAGATTTTTATAGAGATGATTTAACATTACATGCGTAATGTTGGATTAATTATTGGTCAAAATCAACGCGACGGAGAGATTATTATCACAACTTAATAACTCAAAGTCGTTGTGGAAAAATTGTATTTGGGTACCAAACTGATTTGTCCCTCGCGTCGCCGCGCAAGGGCGGCTCGGGGGAACCCTAGCCCACCGTGCTGCCACCCTCCCTCCACCCATGCCCGCCGCGTCGCGGCCGCCGGAGGAAACCGTCGGGCGAAGCCCTCGCGGTGGATAGCGGCGGCGGGGCCTTTCGCACCGCAACGTCCCCAGTGGCACGAGATCTTGGTGGGGGAGGCTCGGCCCCAAGCTCCGCGACCCCGGTGCATCCCAGTGTTCTCCCACGCCCTCGGCCTCTATAGCAACCTCCTGGCGGTCGTCTGGCGTGGCGGCACCACGAGCTTCTACTAGGCGCGTCGGGGTGGGGTGGTAGCTGATGTCTACGCCCCCTCCTTTTCCTGTAGACAGTGTTGGGCCTCCAAGAGCAGAGGTTTGTAGAACAGCGGCAAGTTTCCCTTAAGTGGATCACCCAAGGTTTATCGAACTCAGGGAGGAAGAGGTCAAAGATATCCCTCTCATGCAACCCTGCAACCACAAAGCAAGAAGTCTCTTGTGTCCCCAACACACCTAATAGGTGCACTAGTTCGGCGAAGAGATAGTGAAATACAGGTGGTATGAATAAATAGTGAGCAGTAGCAACGGCACCGAGAAAAGTGTTTTGCCGCGGGACAATAAACAAGCATGATAGTAACACGAGTAAAACGAGTAAACAAGCGAGCGATAGCGATATTTAGGAACAAGGCCTAGGGATCAGACTTTCACTAGTGGACACTCTCAACATTGATCACATAACGGAATAGATAAATGCATACTCTACACTCTTGTTGGATGATGAACACCATTGCGTAGGATTACACGAACCCTCAATGCCGGAGTTAACAAGCTCCACAATTCAATGTTCATATTTAAATAACCTTGGAGTGCATGAAAGATCAATACGACTAAACCAAGTACTAACATAGCATGCACACTGTCACCTTCACACTATGTAGGAGGAATAGATCACATCAATACCATCATAGCAATAGTTAACTTCATAATCTACAAGAGATCATAATCATAGCCTACGCCAAGTACTAACACGGATGCACACACTGTCACCATTACACCGTGCGGGAGGAATAAAACTACTTTAATAACATCACTAGAGTAGCACATAGATAAATTGTGATACAAAACACATTGCAATCATAAAGGGATATAAATAAGCACTTCACTATGCCATTCATAACGGTGAATAAGTATTCGTGAAATATAGCCTAAGAGACCCACACGGTGCACACACTTGTCACCTTTACACACGTGGGACAAGGAGTCTCCGGAGATCACATAAGTAAAATTCACTTGACTAGCATAATGACATCTAGATTACAAGCATCATCATATGAATCTCAATCATGTAAGGCAGCTCATGAGATTATTGTATTGAAGTACATAGGGAGAGAGATGAACCACATAGCTACCGGTACAGCCCCGAGCCTCGATGGAGAACTACTCCCTCCTCATGGGAGACGAGCAGCGTGTGGATGGCGATGGCGGTGGTGTCGATGGAGGAGCCTTCCGGGGGCACTTCCCCGTCCCGGCGGCGTGCCGGAACAGAGACTCATGTCCCCCAGATCTTGGCTTCGCGATGGCGGCGGCTCTGGAAGGTTTCTCGTACCGTGGCTTTTTCGTCTCGAGGTTTTAGGTGAGGGACCTTTATATAGGCGAAGAGGCGGCGTCGGAAGGTCGAAGGGGCGACGACACCATAGGGCCGCGCGGCCGGGGGTGGGCCGCGCCACCCTATCATCCGGGGGCCCTGTGGCCCCCTCTCGGCGGCTCTCGGGTGTTCTGGATGCTTCCGGTGAAAATAGGAACCTGGGCGTTGATTTCGTCCAACTCCGAGAATATTTCGTTACTAGGATTTCTGAAACCAAAAACAGCGAGAAAACGAAGCTGGCACTTTCGGCATCTCGTCAATAGGTTAGTTCCGGAAAACGCATAAATATGACATAAAGTATGCATAAAACATGTAGATATCATCAATAATGTGGCATGGAACATAAGAAATTATCAATACGTCGGAGACGTATCAGCATCCCCAAGCTTAGTTCCTGCTCGTCCCGAGCAGGTAAACGATAACAAAGATAATTTCTGAAGTGACATGCCATCATAACCTTGATCATACTATTGTAAGCATATGTAATGAATGCAGCGATCAAAGCAATGGTAATGACATGAGTAAACAATTGAATCATAAAGCAAAGACTTTTCATGAATAGTACTTCAAGACAAGCATCAATAAGTCTTGCATAAGAGTTAACTCATAAAGCAATAATTCAAAGTAAAGGCATTGAAGCAACACATAGGAAGATTAAGTTTCAGCGGTTGCTTTCAACTTATAACATGTATATCTCATGGATATTGTCAACATAGAGTAATATAACAAATGCAATATGCAAGTATGTAGGAATCAATGCACAGTTCACACAAGTGTTTGCTTCTTGAGGTGGAGAGAAATAGGTGAAGCCGACTCAACAAAAAAATAAAAAGAATGGTCCTTCAAAGAGGAAAGCATCGATTGCTATATTTGTGCTAGAGCTTTTATTTTGAAAACATGAAACAATTTTGTCAACGGTAGTAATAAAGCATATGAGTTATGTAAATTATATCTTACAAGTTGCAAGCCTCATGCATAGTATACTAATAGTGCCCGCACCTTGTCCTAATTAGCTTGGACTACCGGATCATCACAATACACATGTTTTAACCAAGTGTCACAATGGGGTACCTCCATGCCGCTCTGTACAAAGGTCTAAGGAGAAAGCTCACATTTTGGATTTCTCTCTTTTGATTATTCTCAACTTAGACATCCATACCGGGACAACATGGACAACAGATAATGGACTCCTCTTTAATGCATAAGCATGTGGCAAAAATTATTATTCTCATATGAGATTGAGGATATATGTCCAAAACTGAAACTTCCACCATGAATCATGGCTTTAGTTAGCGGCCCAATGTTCTTCTCTAACAATATGCATGCTCCAACCATTAAGGTGGTAGATCTCTCTTACTTCGGACAAGACGGACATGCATAGCAACTCACATGATATTCAACAAAGAGTAGTTGATGGCGTCCCCAGTGAACATGGTTATCGCACAACAAGCAACTTAATAAGAGATAAAGTGCATAAGTACATATTCAATACCACAATAGTTTTTAGGCTATTTGTCCCATGAGCTATATATTGCAAAGGTGAATGATGGAAATTTAAAGGTAGCACTCAAGCAATTTACTTTGGAATGGCGGAGAAATACCATGTAGTAGGTAGGTATGGTGGACACAAATGGCATAGTGGTTGGCTCAAGTATTTGGATGCATGAGAAGTATTCCCTCTCGATACAAGTTTTAGGCTAGCAAGGTTATTTGAAACAAACACAAGGATGAACCGGTGCAGCAAAGCTCACATAAAAGACATATTGAAAATATTATAAGACTCTACACCGTCTTCCTTGTTGTTCAAACTCAATACTAGAAATTATCTAGACCTTAGAGAGACAAAATATGCAAACCAAATTTTAGCGTGCTCTATGTATTTCTTCATTAATAGGTGCAAAGTATATGATGCAAGAGCTTAAACATGAGCACAACAATTGCCAAGTATCACATTACCCAAGACATTATAGCAATTACTACATGTATCATTTTCCAATTCCAACCATATAACAATTTAATGAAGAAGAAACTTCGCCATGAATACTAAAAGCTAAGAACACATGTGTTCATACGAACCAGCGGAGCGTGTCTCTCTCCCACACAAGCATTTATTCAAACAAAAACAAAAACAAAAACACACAGACGCTCCAAGTAAAGTACATAAGATGTGACCGAATAAAAATATAGTTTCAAGGGAGAAACCTGATAATTTGTTGATGAAGAAGGGGATGCCTTGGGCATCCCCAAGCTTAGATGCTTGAGTCTTCTTGAAATATGCAGGGATGAACCACCGGGGCATCCCCAAGCTTAGACTCTTCACTCTTCTTGATCATAATATATCATCCTCCTCTCTTGACCCTTGAAAACTTCCTCCACACCAAACTCGAAACAAACTCATTAGAGGGTTAGTGCATAATCAAAAACTCACATGTTCAGAGGTGACACAATCATTCTTAACACTTCTGGACATTGCCCAAAGCTACTGGAAGTTAATGGAACAAAGAAATCCATCCCACATAGCAAAAGAGGCAATGCGAAATAAAAGGCAGAATCTGTCAAAGCAGAACAGTCCGTAAAGACGAATTTTAAAATGGCACTAGACTTGCTCAAATGAAAATGCTCAAATTGAATGAAAGTTGCGCACATATCTGAGGATCACTCACGTAAATTGGCATAATTTTCTGAGTTACCTACAGAGAATTAGGCCCAGATTCGTGACAGCAAAGAAATCTGTTTCTGCGCAGTAATCCAAATCTAGTATGAACCTTACTATCAACGACTTTACTTGGCACAACAAAACACAAAACTAAGATAAGGAGAGGTTGCTACAGTAGTAAACAACTTCCAAGACACAAAAATAAAACAAGGTACTGTAGCAAAATAACACATGGGTTATCTCCCAAGAAGTTCTTTTCTTTATAGCCATTAAGATGGGCTCAGCAGTTTTAATGATGCATGATACGTCTCCAACGTATCTATAATTTCTGATGTTTCATGCTTGTTTTATGACAATACCGACATGTTTTGTTCACACTTTATGTCATTATTATGCGTTTTCCGGAACTAACCTATTGACGAGATGCCGAAAGGCCGATTCTGTTGTTCTGCTCGTTTTTGGTTCCGAAAGGCTGTTTGGGCAATATTCTCGGAATTGGACGAAATCAACGCCAAACCTCCTATTTTTCCCGGAAGGCTCCAGAACACCGAAGGAGAGTCGGAGGAGAGCCAGGGGGGCCCCACACCATAGGGCCGCGCGGGCTAGGGCTGCGGCCGCGCCGGCCTAGGGTGAGGCCACCCTGTCGACCCTCTGCGCCGCCTCTTCGCCTATAAAACCCCTTTCGACCTAAAAACGCAGTACCAATTGACGAAACCCCAGAAAGACTCCAGGGGCGCCGCCGCCATCGCGAAACTCCAATTCGGGGGACAGAACTCTGTTTCGGCACCCTGCCGGGACGGGGAAGTGCCCCCGGAAGGCTTCTCCATCGACACCGCTGCCATCTCCACCGCCATCTTCATCACCGCTGCTGCTCCCATGAGGAGGGAGTAGTTCTCCATCGAGGCTCGGGGCTGTACCGGTAGCTATGTGGTTAATCTCTCTTCTATGTACTTCAATACAATGATCTCATGAGCTGCTTTACATGATTGAGATTCATATGAGTTTTGTATCACAATTCATCTATGTGCTACTCTAGTGATGTTATTAAAGTAGTTCTATTCCTCCTGCATGGTGTAAAGTGTGACAGGTGTGTGCATCATGTAGTTCTTGGCTTAGTGTTATGATCATGATCTCTTATGGATTGTGAAGTTAACTATTACTATGATGGTATTGATGTGATCTATTCTTCATGGTGTGATGTTGATCTATCTTACTACTTCGTCAAGGTTACTAAAATATGAACAATGAATTGTGGAGCTTGTTAACTCCGGCATTGAGGGTTCGTGTAATCCTACGCAATGTGTTCATCATCCAACAAGAGTGTAGAGTATGCATTTATCTATTCCGTTATGTGATCAATGTTGAGAGTGTCCACTAGTGAAAGTCTAATCCCTAGGCCTTGTTCCTAAATACGCTATCTGCTTGTTCTTGTTTCTGTAATACTACCACCATCAACTACACGCCAGCAAGCTATTTTGTGGCACCGTTGCTACTGCTCATATATATTCATACCACCTGTATTTCACTATCTCTTCGCCGAACTAGTGCACCTATTAGGTATGTTGGGGACACAAGAGACTTCTTGCTTTGTGGTTGCGGGGTTGCATGAGAGGGATATCTTTGACCTCTTCCTCCACGAGTTCGATAAACCTTGGGTGATCCACTTAAGGGAAAACTTGCTGCTGTTCTACAAACCTCTGCTCTTGGAGGCCCAACACTGTCTACGAGGAAAGGAGGGGAACGTAGACATCAAGCTATTTTACGGCGCCGTTGCCGGGGAGGAAAGGTAAAAGGTACTCACACTCCGTATCTTGGCTACTAAGCTATTCTCCGCGCCGTTGTAAGTACTCGAAGCTATTTCCTTTAGATCCTGCAATTGCATCTTTTTGTTTCTTGTTTACACTAGTTAGGCATAATGGAAAACAACAAAAAAATTGGTGAGCTTTTTAATCTTTTTCCTGATTTAGAATTGTTTGATGCGAAAATTAAAAAACCTATGGAACCTTATTTGCATGCTAGTAGCGATGTTATTAGTATGAATGCAATTACTTGCTAATGCTATGGAGAAGTCTAAGCTTGGGGAAGCTAGTTTTTGTGATATTTTTAGCTTCCCATCTTTAGGGAGAAAATTTGCTCGATAATACTTTATCTCCCATATGCAATAACTCTAATGATGCTTGTGATATTTTAAATCCACCTGCTGAAAGTATTCCGTATAAAATACCTATGAAAATTATTGAACGTGTTATGGATAACCACTATAAAGGGGATGGAACTGTCCACCCTAGAGATCATTTACTGTTTTTGCATGAATTATGTGGGTTATTCAAGTGTGCAGGTATCTCTATGGATGAAGTGAGGAAGAAGCTATTCTCTGTTTCGCTGTCTGGTAAAGTGGCGCATTGGTATAAATTGTTGGAGAATAGTCAATCTCTTGGTTGGGAGGAAATTGCATCTCTCTTTTATTCTAAATTTTATCCTCCTCATGAAGTGCATATTGATAGGAATTATATTTATAACTTTTATCCTCGTGATGGAGAGAGTATTTCTCAAGCGTGGGGGAGATTGAAATCACTAATGCTCAAATGTCCCATTCATGAGCTCCCCCGTAATGTTATTGTTAACAATTTTTATGCGAGGCTTTCAGGACAACATAAGGACTATCTGGATGCATGTTCGGAAGGATCTTTCACAAGCAAACAGGTTGAAGCTAGGTGGGATCTTCTTGATCGGATTGAGGACAACGGCTGAAGGATGGGAGAACGACAAAGGTAAAGAGTCGGGTATAAATTATGATTATGAATGCATTGAAGCTTTTATGGATACCGATAAATTTCGAAATATGAGTGCTACTTATGGTCTTGACTCTCAAGTTGCTGCAAATCTTTATAAAGTCCTTTGCTTCTCATTTTGAATTGCCTAAAAAGAATTTTGATAAGTATCATGAACCTTTTAAAGAGGCTTGCATGAAGAATGAAATTGTTGTTAATTATTGCAATAAGCATGCTCAAACTCCTAAGAATGCTATTTCCTATAAGCATGTTAATTTTTGTGGAATACATAGACCTTGTGGAATTAATCAAATCAAAGATGAATATTGTATCCATCATGCTAATGAAAAAACTAGAAAGTGGTTTAGGGCTCTAGATGATCTTGGTAAAAAAGTTTGTGCCCTCTATCCTTTTATTTGTGAAGTTTGCCATGAAGTGGGTCATTTTAATTTTCAATGCTCCTCCAATGATAATTTGAACCCAATGAGTGCTGCAAATTTGTATTGTGATGATGAAATTACTCCTAATCAGCATGATGAACTTACTTTATTTTTGGGGTGTGAAGAGCTGTCGAGAAAAATCTCTTTGTTACATATGAGTGATCTTGATATTGATGATGTCCTGCATGGGTGTTTTTCTTATTGCATTGATAATAGCCATACAAATACTTACATACAAAATATTTTAGAAGATGACACCTTGCCAAAATATGATAGGACCGCTGTGTGTTTTCAACTAATTAATGAAAAGGAGGGTTCCTCCCAAGTTTCTTCTATTGTTTCTGAAAGTAAATCAGGTTATGCGGACAAGCCACCCTTCAAGCCTCCTCCTCCTAAAGAAGGGAACGAGGAGAAGGAAGAGAAGAAGAAGAAGAAGGGAACGAAGAAGAAGAAGAAGAAGAAGAAGAAGGAGAATAAAAAGAAAGAGGTAACGGCGTATCCCCGCGTGAATGAGATAACGCTAGGTAACCGTAAGTATGTTGCTCCTAATGATTATTGTGATAATGAATCTGAATACGATGATCTTCCTATGCCCTTTACATACATTAGTGATCATGATTTGAATGAGCATACTACTTTTGATATTGCAAATCTCTGGGAAACTAATTCTGAAAATGATGATGATAATAATTGCCATAGTGTCAGTGCTATCCATGCTTCCTCCCATAATGATATAGAAAGCTCTAAGCTTGGGGAAGAGGTGTTTGAAAATCCTTTTGCTACTGATCATTATGTGTTTGATACATCTCCTTCTAATAACAACGATGGTATGGTCATAGATAAACCGACTGTGAAAGATAACTATTCTATTTCTTATGATGACACTGTGCCTCCGATCTTTGATGATTATTATAATGAATGCTATGATATAGGTTCTAACTACCCTTATGAAACTTGTCATAGTCATGATTGGGTTACCAAAAACAATTCTCTTAATATGCAACTTGTTTACCATGTTCAAATTCTTGATAATAATCCTGCTCCAATTACTATTAATGAAAAGAACTCTCCTCATGCCAAAATTAATGATGCTTCTATGCATATGAACCATGATAAGAATGTTTTAAGTGATGGGTATATTGTGGATTTCATCAATGATGCTACTGAAAGTTATTATGAGAGAGGGAAATATGGTTATATGCATCTTAATAATATTAAGTTTCCCCTCTTTATGTTGAGAATCTTGAAGTTACTCGTGTTTTATCCTCTTATGCTTGTCACTTTGTTCTTCATGAATTCATTTATGTACAAGATTCCTCTGCATAGGAAGCATGTTAGGCTTAAATGTGTTTTGAATTTGCCTCTTGAAGCTCTCTTTTGCTTCAAATACTATTTCTTGCGAGTGCATCACCAAAACTGCTGAGCCCATCTTAATGGCTATAAAGAAAGAACTTCTTGGGAGATAACCCATGTGTTATTTTGCTACAATACTTTGTTTTATATTTGTGTCTTGGAAGTTGTTTACTACTGTAGCAACCTCTCCTTATCTTAGTTTAGTGTTTTGTTGTGCCAAGTAAAGTCGTTGATAGAAAAGTTCATACTAGATTTGGATTACTGCGCAGAAACAGATTTCTTTGCTGTCACGAATCTGGGCAAAATTCTCTGTAGGTAACTCAGAAAATTATGCCAATTTACGTGAGTGATCCTCAGATATGTACGAAACTTTCATTAAATTTGAGCATTTTCATCTGAGCAAGTCTGGTGCCCTTTTAAAATTCGTCTTTACGGACTGTTCTGTTTTGACAGATTCTGCCTTTTATTTCGCATTGCTTCTTTCGCTGTGTTGGGTGGATTTCTTTGTTCCATTACCTTCCAGTAGCTTTGGGCAATGTTCAGAAGTATTAAGAATGATTGTGTCACCTCTGAACATGTGAGTTTTTGATTATGCACTAACCCTCTAATGAGTTTGTTTCGAGTTTGGTGTGGAGGAAGTTTTCAAGGGTCAAGAGAGGAGGATGATATATTATGATCAAGGAGAGTGAAAGCTCTAAGCTTGGGGATGCCCCGGTGGTTCACCCCTGCATATTTTAAGAAGACTCAAGCGTCTAAGCTTGGGGATGCCCAAGGCATCCCCTTCTTCATCGACAACTTATCAGGTTCCTTCTCTTGAAACTATATTTTTATTCGGTCACATCTTATGTACTTTACTTGGGGCGTCTGTGTGCTTTTATTTTTGTTTTGTTATTTTCATTCTCTGAATAAATACATGCTTGTGTGGGAGAGAGACACGCTCCGCTGGTTCATATGAACACATGTGTTCTTAGCTTTTAATGTTCATGGCGAAGGTTGAAACTGCTTCGTTCATTGTTATATGGTTGGAATTGGAAAATGATACATGTAGTAATTGCTATAATGTCTTGGGTAATGTGATACTTGGCAATTGTTGTGCTCATGTTTAAGCTCTTGCATCATATACTTTGCACCTACTAATGAAGAAATACATAGAGCATGCTAAAATTTGGTTTGCATATTTGGTCTCTCTAAGGTCTAGATAATTTCTAGTATTGAGTTTGAACAACAAGGAAGACGGTGTAGAGTCTTATAATGTTTACAATATGTCTTTTATGTGAGTTTTGCTGCACCGGTTCATCCTTGTGTTTGTTTCAAATAACCTTGCTAGCCTAAACCTTGTATCGAGAGGGAATACTTCTCATGCATCCAAAATCCTTGAGCCAACCACTATGCCATTTGTGTCCACCATACCTACCTACTACATGGTATTTCTCCGCCATTCCAAAGTAAATTGCTTGAGTGCTACCTTTAAATTTCCATCATTCGCCTTTGCAATATAGCTCATGGGACAAATAGCTTAAAAACTATTGTGGTATTGAATATGTACTTATGCACTTTATCTCTTATTAAGTTGCTTGTTGTGCGATAGCCATGTTTCTGGGGACGCCATCAACTATTCTTTGTTGAATATCATGTGAGTTGCTATGCATGTTCGTCTTGTCTGAAGTAAGAGAGATCTACCACCTTATGGCTAAGCATGCATATTGTTAGAGAAGAACACTGGGCCGCTAACTAAAGCCATGATCCATGGTGGAAGTTTCAGTTTTGGACAAATATCCTCAATCTCAAATGAGAAAATTATTAATTGTTGTTACATGCTTATGCATAAAAGAGGAGTCCATTATCTGTTGTCTATGTTGTCCCGGTATGGATGTCTAAGTTGAAGAATAATCAATAGCGAGAAATCCAATGCGAGCTTTCTCCTTAGACCTTTGTACGAGGCGGCATAGAGGTACCCCATTGTGACACTTGGTCAAAACATGTGCATTGTGATGATCCGGTAGTCCAAGCTAATTAGGACAAGGTGCGGGCACTATTAGTACACTATGCATGAGGCTTGCAACTTGTAAGATATAATTTACATGATACAAATGCTTTATTACTACCGTTGACAAAATTGTTTCATGTTTCCAAAATCAAAGCTCTAGCACAAATATAGCAATCGATGCTTTTCCTCTTTGAAGGACCATTCTTTTACTTCAATGTTGAGTCAGTTCACCTATTTCTCTCCACCTCAAGAAGCAAACACTTGTGTGAACTGTGCATTGATTCCTACATACTTGCTTATTGCACTTGTTATATTACTCTATGTTGACAATATCCATGAGATATACATGTTACAAGTTGAAAGCAACCGCTGAAACTTAATCTTGCATTGTGTCGCTTCAATGTCTCTACTATGAATTTATTGCTTTATGAGTTAACCCTTATGCAAGACTTATTGATGCTTGTCTTGAAAGTACTATTCATGAAAAGTCTTTTCTATATGATTCAATTGTTTACTCATTGCATTTACGTTGTTTCTAATCGCTGCATTCATCTCATATGCTTTACAATAGTATGATTAAGATTATGTTGGTAGCATGTCACCTCAGAAATTATCTTTTATCGTTTACCTACTCGGGACGAGCAGGAACTAAGCTTGGGGATGCTGATACGTCTCCAACGTATCTATAATTTCTGATGTTTCATGCTTGTTTTATGACAATACCGACATGTTTTGTTCACACTTTATGTCATTATTATGCGTTTTCCGGAACTAACCTATTGACGAGATGCCGAAAGGCCGGTTCGTTGTTTTCTGCTGTTTTTGGTTCCAGAAAGGCTGTTCGGGCAATATTCTCGGAATTGGACGAAATCAACGCCAAACCTCCTATTTTTCCCGGAAGGCTCCAGAACACCGAAGGAGAGTCGGAGGAGAGCCAGGGGGCCCCACACCATAGGGCCGCGCGGGCCAGGGTCTGGCCGCGCCGGCCTAGGGTGAGGCCACCCTGTCAGCCCTCCTGCGCCGCCTCTTCGCCTATAAAACCCCTTTCGACCTAAAAACGCAGTACCAATTGACGAAACTCCAGAAAGACTCCGGGGCGCCGCCGCCATCGCGAAACTCCAATTCGGGGGACGGAACTCTGTTTCGGCACCCTGCCGGAGACGGGGAAGTGCCCCCGGAAGGCTTCTCCATCGACACCGCTGCCATCTCCACCGCCATCTTCATCACCGCTGCTGCTCCCATGAGGAGGGAGTAGTTCTCCATCGAGGCTCGGGGCTGTACCGGTAGCTATGTGGTTAATCTCTCTTCTATGTACTTCAATACAATGATCTCATGAGCTGCTTTACATGATTGAGATTCATATGAGTTTTGTATCACAATTCATCTATGTGCTACTCTAGTGATGTTATTAAAGTATTCTATTCCTCCTGCATGGTGTAAAGTGGACAGGGTGTGCATCATGTAGTTCTTGGCTTAGTTTATGATCATGATCTCTTATGGATTGTGAAGTTAACTATTACTATGATGGTATTGATGTGATCTATTTGGTTGTGTTGATCTATCTTACACTGTAAGGTTACTAAAATATGAACAGTAATTGTGGAGCTTGTTAACTCCGGCATTGAGGGTTCGTGTAATCCTACGCAATGTGTTCATCATCCAACAAGAGTGTAGAGTATGCATTTATCTATTCTGTTATGTGATCAATGTTGAGAGTGTCCACTAGTGAAAGTCTAATCCCTAGGCCTTGTTCCTAAATACTGCTGCAATACTACCACCATCAACTACACGCCAGCAAGCTATTTTGTGGCACCGTTGCTACTGCTCATATATATTCATACCACCTGTATTTCACTATCTCTTCGCCGAACTAGTGCACCTATTAGGTGTGTTGGGGACACAAGAGACTTCTTGCTTTGTGGTTGCAGGGTTGCATGAGAGGGATATCTTTGACCTCTTCCTCCCTGAGTTCGATAAACCTTGGGTGATCCACTTAAGGGAAAACTTGCTGCTGTTCTACAAACCTCTGCTCTTGGAGGCCCAACACTGTCTACAGGAAAGGAGGGGGAACGTAGACATCAATGCACTCGCAAGAAATAATATTTGAAGCAAAAGAGAGCATCAAGAGGCAAATTCAAAACACATTTAAGTCTAACATGCTTCCTATGCATAGGAATCTTGTAAATAAACAAGTTCATGAAGAGCAAAGTAACAAGCATAGGAAGATAAAAACAAGTGTAGCTTCAAAAATTTCAGCACATAGAGAGGTGTTTTAGTAACATGAAAATTTCTACAACCATATTTTCCTCTCTCATAATAACTTTCAGTAGTGTCATGAGCAAACTCAACAATATAACTATCACATAAAGCATTCTTATCATGAGTCTCATACATAAAATTATTACTCTCCACATGAGCATAGTCAATTTTATTAGTTGTAGTGGGAGCAAATTCAACAAAGTAGCTATCATTATTATTCTCATCATCAAATATAGGAGGCATATTGTAATCATAATCAAATTTATCCTCCATAACAGGAGGCAACAAAAGACTACTATCATTATAATCATCATAAATAGGAGGTAAAGAATCATCAAAGTAAATTTCCTCCTCAATTCTTGGGGGATTAAAAAGATCATGCTCATCAAAACCAGCTTCCCCAAGCTTAGAATTTTCCATAGCATTAGCAACAATAGTGTTCAAAGCATTCATATTAATAACATTCCCATTAGCATGCATATAAAGTTCCATGGGTTTTTTAATTCTCTCTTCAAACACATCATGTCCTAATTCAAGATAAAGTTCATAAAGATCTCTCATATTTTTGTTGTTTTCCATTATGCCTAACTAGTGTAAACAAGAAACAAAAAGTTGCAATTGCAGGATCTAAGGAAATAGCTTCGAGCACAAACACAATGGCGCCAGAAAAGTACTGTTACCTGGAACCGAACTATGAGTGCCTTTTACCTTTCCTCCCCGGCAACGGCGCCAGAAAATAGCTTGATGTCTACGCCCTCCTTTTCCTCGTAGACGAGTGTTGGGCCTCCAAGAGCGAGAGGTTTGTAGAACAGCAGCAAGTTTCCCTTAAGTGGATCAACCAAGGTTTACCGAACTCGGGGAGGAAGAGGTCAAAGATATCCCTCTCATGCAACCCCGCAACCACAAAGCAAGAAGTCTCTTGTGTCCCCAACACACCTAATAGGTGCACTAGTTCGGCGAAGAGATAGTGAAATACAGGTGGTATGAATAAATAGTAGCGATAGCAACGGCACCGTGAAAAGTGCTTTGCCCAGGACGATAAACAAGCAGTAGTAACACAAGTAAAACAAGTAAACAAGCAGCGATAGCGATATTTAGGAACAAGGCCTAGGGATCGGACTTTCACTAGTGGAGACTCTCAACATTGATCACATAACGAATAGATAAATGCATACTCTACACTCTTGTTGGATGATGAACACCATTGCGTAGGATTACACGAACCCTCAATGTCGGAGTTAACAAGCTCCACAATTCAATGTTCATATTTAAATAACCTTGGAGTGCATGAAAGATCAATACGACTAAACCAAGTACTAACATAGCATGCACACTCGTCACCTTCACACTATGTAGGAGGAATAGATCACATCAATACCATCATAGCAATAGTTAACTTCATAATCTACAAGAGATCATAATCATAGCCTACGCCAAGTACTAACACGGATGCACACACTGTCACCATTACACCGTGCGGGAGGAATAAAACTACTTTAATAACATCACTAGAGTAGCACATAGATAAATTGTGATACAAAACACATTGCAATCATAAAGGGATATAAATAAGCACTTCACTATGCCATTCATAACAAGTGAATAAGTATTCGTGAAATATAGCCTAAGAGACCCACACGGTGCACACACTCGTCACCTTTACACACGTGGGACAAGGAGTCTCCGGAGATCACATAAGTAAAATTCACTTGACTAGCATAATGATATCTAGATTACAAGCATCATCATATGAATCTCAATCATGTAAGGCAGCTCATGAGATTATTGTATTGAAGTACATAGGGAGAGAGATGAACCACATAGCTACCGGTACAGCCCCGAGCCTCGATGGAGAACTACTCCCTCCTCATGGGAGACAGCAGCGTTGATGGCGATGGCGGTGGTGTCGATGGAGGAGCCTTCCGGGGGCACTTCCCCGTCCCGGCGGCATGCCGGAACAGAGACTCCTGTCCCCCAGATCTTGGCTTCGCGATGGCGGCGGCTGGAAGGTTTCTCGTACCGTGGCTTTTTCGTCTCGAGGTTTTAGGTCTGGGACCTTTATATAGGCGAAGAGGCGGCGTCAGAAGGTCGAAGGGGCGACGACACCATAGGGCCGCGCGGCCAGGGGGTGGGCCGCGCCACCCTATCATGCGGGGGCCCCGTGGCCCCCTCCGGCGGCTCTCGGGTGTTCCGGATGCTTCCGGTGAAAATAGGAACCTGGGCGTTGATTTCGTCCAATTCCGAGAATATTTCGTTACTAGGATTTCTGAAACCAAAAACAGCAGAAAACAGCAACTGGCCTTTCGGCATCTCGTCAATAGGTTAGTTCCGGAAAACGCATAATAATGACATAAAGTATGCATAAAACATGTAGATATCATCAATAATGTGGCATGGAACATAAGAAATTATCGATACGTCGGAGACGTATCAGTAGCCCCCCTCCTGCTTCTTCGCCTTGGGCTAGAGGATGGCTGGCATTGCTCTGCCACGGTTTGGGGCGCTGTATCTGATCGGCGCCTTGCTCTGGCCTGCCGACTTCTGGTGGTGGTGAGGAAGGTGGCTCATGCGCGTTGGTGGCGCCGCCGTTGCATTCAGAGGTGTTTGGACCAGTGGGGTTGCAGGTCGGCGACGTTGCGGGTCTCTCCCCCCTCGGTCCGACTGCATGGGGTTGAGGAGTCCGGGGGAATCTCCGGGCGAAAGCCTGATGACGCGCCATCCGCGGACGTCGCTTTCCTCCTTGGGGGGGGGTCATCGTGGAGCTCCCTGTTCCCCTCAACCTCGGGTCACTGCAGGGTCGGACGACAGCGTCGTTCCGCGTCACTTCCCCTCCTAAGGGCGTCGTTTTTGGAGTTCGTGATTCTCTTCGTGCTTCCCCGAGGCTGGACTTGCACAACGTCGCGGTTCACAGTTGGCCGGTGATGCGAGTGTTCCGTGTGGCGACCTGTGTGGCAACGATGGTGTTGAAGAGTGATGATTTGGTTGCTGCAAGACCTTGTTAGTCGGCTCTGCTCCGGCGTGTCCGACTTTCTACATGTTGGTCCTCCCTTGATGTGAAGTTAGAGCTGCTATGTTCTCCGAGCATCTTCATTTGAGCGGCGTATGATGACCTGCAAGGGGCGGTCGGGTGAAGTTCTTCTTCGACGCGGGTCTTGCGCATCGCCTCTCCGGAGCTCGTCACCAGAGTCCAAGCCGGTCCCTTCACGAGGAGCCACCTGTTTGGCGTTGACCGGCTTGCGCTTCACGGTGTCTTCTTTTTGGTCGCTTCTTCGGGGAAGTCGGAGTCGCTGCAGAGTGATGACGATGACGCTGGTCGGCAACCTCGACGATGATCTTCGCTTCAGTGGTGTTTGTGCAGTTCATGTGGGTTGCCAGGGTGGTTGTGTGTGCCCACGTGACGGTCGTGCTCCACGACAGTTGGCGCGAGGGTGTTTGTACCGGTTTTTGGCCGGTTTCCCGTTAATAAACCGGCCACCTATTCTTCTCTATTAGATGGCAAGCCTTGACTGGTTTAAATAAAAAAGGTCGTTGTGTGCAGATGAACTACGGCATGAGGCTCAATGGTCTTCTACTCCAACTTAAACATGGATGTATAACCCAGCCACCCAGGTTTAAGTCCAAAACGGACGCATATTTCGATCCCCGTAAACAGCCAACAATGTAAGAGGCGGTTTCCAAAGCTTTGCATTTCATTTTTTGTTTTGAGGGTAGCTTTACATCACATTGGGTGTACAAGTGAATGTACATTTCCATCCATTCGATTCGATCATTAATTTCAGTCTTTTATCTTTTCAACTGGCAATCCAATTTCTGGTAGGCTTCTACGGTCAGCCTTGTTGCTACAACATCATGAGGAAAATGGGGAGACAAATAAACAGAAAAAGGTTATCAAATATTATGTTAATGACAAATGCAGGAGCAGATACAAGGTAGTAATAAGTTGCTGCATCTTGCGTGCCCTTCCGTGGCACGATGTAAACCTACCGAAGAAAAAGAGCTCGTCACGTCAAGCGTCTAAGCTAGCCTGCATGCTGACGAGCTGGGCTGCCCATCGACCAAAGCGTCGCAGGTGAAGGACTGCCATGCGACGCCCACGTCGATCTCCAGCTGCGCCACGCCCCACCTCCGCTCCGCCGCCATCAGCCGACCCAGATCCGCGGGCATCCCCAGCCCCGCGCTCGTCGCGTTAACCGCCCACCGCCCCGCCTCTCCCGCCGGCAGCCGGAAGCCGGGCGTGCGCCCGCGCGCGAGCGGGACGCCGGCGTACGAGACGACGACGTCGCCGCCGCCGTGGCGCAGCTCGTAGAAGTGTCCGTTGGCGACGTGCACGACGAGGTCGAAGGCCGGGGATGCCGCGCCCGGGGCCAGCGCCGGCTCGAGCCCCCTGGCGCCGAGAAACTCCACGGAGCACGTCGTCGGCTTGTCGTGGGCGCATGGAGAGCCGTCAAGCTCTCGGAGCCCAGGCAGCAGTGCGTCGATGTCGATCGGCGGCAGGGCCACGAAGACGACCCATAAGGACCAGTAGATGAGCACCCCTATCATGCAGCACCCATAGCCGCAGTCGTCGGATCCGGCGGCCCGGGAAGCACCACCGCCGTCATCATCCTTGGATGCCATCGGAAGCACGCCGGGAATAGAGCGAGGCGTGCTACTTTTCTTGCGTGGCTTTGATGATCGAGTCGAGTCTCTGGCTGGATCGACGTTGAAGATGTTAGCTAGGTGCCTAGGTATATTTGCCGACTTGAGCCGTCATGTGTGGTAAATATCTCTTCGTTTTATTTTCGTTCAAAACATCCCTATCAGGTACGTTCTGCGGCAAGATTCAGATAGGCCGTTAGTCTGTTATATATACGCACACGAATCGGTAGACTCTAGTCCGTGACAACCTGATCAAGGACCCCTCGAGAGAACCAACAAAGATATCTGATCGTCGACATGCGCCATTTTCAGAGCACCAGCTCTTCTGCCCATGGCCAGAGTTTTGCATCGACACTAGAATGGTCAACAGAGAAAACCATGAAAATCGTTCTGAATGAATACATCATTCATAGCTTGGAGAGGTAAGAGCAGAAAAGGGCGACGCAGCTTCATTTTGTTATTTTGGACTCTTTGTTCAACATTTAGCAGGCGCTCCACAAGAATAATCATGAGGACGGATGAATGGCCTACAGAGTTATTGCCACAACTTCTCACCGGATCCAGTCGCAATGTTATACTCAGCACACCAAACCTTTCGAGCAGTATACAGCAAAGACAAACCACCCTATCAGAAGAGAACAGAATGCCGATATCCCTATTAGGAACGACCAGCCAGCCATTAAAATGCCAATGCACGACACAATTACGAAAGGGGCGAATGACCGAACAATAGACATCTTGTCCACCCATTCGCCATGGAGCCAAACAAGAGCGGCCACGTTCAAGACATTCCACTCCACCGAGCCACCGTGGGCAAGCCGGTTCAGGCAGTTTGCCACAAATGAGTAGCAGTTGCATGTGAACAGATTGTAGTACTTGTGCTGGAAATGTCTCGTGCCAAGTTGTAGGGCGCCGTCCCATGATGTTGCTGTTCCCACTTCCGCGTGCTTGTAGGAACACTCACATACATGCGCCGCAAGATTAGAAGGAAAGCAGGACTGGCCATGAACAAAGCAAGAATATTTCAACAACAATCGTCAACTTGAAAGGAAAGTGCTGAAAGAAAAAAAAATGCAAGTAGGGCACGAAAGAACAACAGATAATAGACTGACAAGATTGTGGAACAACATAGGCATTTTCACCATATAGATGATCAGATGTAGTGTCAAGTGGAATCCCATCTAAGTCCCACTTGTAGTGCATTTTTCTCTCCCATGTCAACAAGAGAGGTTACCTACAGAATGCGGTCCTAACTATTTATAAATAAAACTGGCAGAAAAAAAAAATGAAAGTGATGGTAAGATTTTCAAAATGCCTAGCCATGCTCTGTCTGTGATAGTTCCCAGCCCATTTGTATGAGATTGCAAATACTAAGTCTGGTGATATGATTTTCAAAATGCCTACAGCCATGCTCTGTCTGTGCTAGCAGGCAGGAGTTAGACAACTCGTGCGTCCAGTGTTCCCAGCCCATTTGTATCAGATTGCAAATACTAAGTCTGATGATACGATTTTCAAAATGCCTACAGCCATGCTCTGTATGTGGTAGCAGGCAGGAGCCAGACACTCACTCGTACATCCAGTGTTCCCACTTCCCAGCCCATTTGTATCAGATTCCAAATACCAAGTCTATGTGTTAACATAAAGCCTAATAGGTATTAATGTGTTAATATTTACTGTTTCCCACAGAAAAGAAGTATTTACTGCTTAGAAAATGGAAAATCTTCATGCACGGCATGTCAGAAGAGTAAAGCTAGTTGCATCACAAATTCACAGATCCTTTAGGAGTTACTGACACAAAAACTACATGTCAAAATGAAATAGTACTACAAGTAAACTATGTCAGCAATGGAGTATGTCACATAGGAGACTAACCAGTAGACATTTTCCATCAAGTATAAATAACTGAAAAGTTTACTACGGGGTAGCAGACTAGACTAATAAAGTAGGGCAAGTATGTTTGATCAGATATACCTTTTTTCTGTCAAGCTGGAGGTATCTGGCAACAGAACCATATGCGAAATTATCCATGCTCACTAAATTTGATCCAGCAAAATCCAGGACAGACCCATCCTCCTGACAGATTCCAACATGCCCTATGTAGGGAGCAAGCCATGAAACTACAGGAAGAGGAGTCCAGACAATGCAACAAGGGAATCTCCCTCTCTTTGGATCTATCTCACCAACTGGCCACAACTCCTGCAGTTCATTCTTTGATCTGATATCTTCAACATCAAAATCAGCTTGAATCTCCATGGTGGTAAATACTTCAGTTAACATTAATGCTTGTTGAACTTATACAAATTAGAATCCCATGACCATGTCGACCTTTGCTGGAAATAACAAATAAAATTAGGTCCCTCGACACTTTTGGACAAAAAAAAAGGTGAAGAATTATAATCAGTTCACATTACTCCACTATTACTGTCGCCAGCCTTGGGATTTTAGTTTCAAATAATAGTCCATTGAGGAAAGATTGATGGTGATAATGCAATGATTTAATTTATTGGAAGAGGTTGAGTGGTTGTAGGCTTGTACTATGTCATTTAATTGGGACATGCTCGGACGTTTCTAATTAACTTTCTTTTAGATTTAGTTCTTCCTTGGTCAATGCGCATGGGAGCCGGAGGACAGTTAAATGGAGTAGTACTTCAACACCATTGCAAATCCATATAAGAACTTGAGGCTAAGAAATGTTGAATATGGACATTAAGATATGAACAAGAGAATGACAACTATAATTTCTCAAGTGACAGCCATCATTGCAAATTCTCAGTAGCAACTTGAGTCTTCGGCTTCGCACTGTCTGCCATTTTCAAGCCCAAAACAGATAGCCACAGTATTGCAGGGTAGAGCAGGGGGTAATTTTGTTATAATAAATTGGTACATCAAAACCTCCTTAGCCAGCATAAGCATGAATGTTCACACTTAAGACTTACAAAGATACGACTCGAACAAAGTAAATGTGTCTATCTACAACGCTTTAGGTGTCAAACATTTCATGAGCTGATCTCTTTAGTAGGAGAAGAGATGTTGTAGAACACAAGATCAGCTTGTCGAGGAAAGGAACACCTATCAACTAATTAAAGTAAATGTGATACAGTATGCTTGTCAAATGTCAAGGAGCCACGCCTCCTCCCCCTATTCTAAAGCAACCTGCTCCCGTCGCTTCTGCCAGCCGTTTGACGAAATGCACAAACAAAATGCAGGAGCAGATTGCAGGGAGCAGTAGCTCCAGCGGGGCGAGAACCTTATTTATTCATGAAAAAAAATGCATTCTTCGGATGGCTATAAACTGCGTCTGATACTAAATGGCTACCGCTAGTTTTCGGGTGACTGTCTGCGTGGGTGCAGACCATTGGCCAGTTCTCGAAGCGCGAATATCTATTCGATACGATATTGAAAAAGGGGCTGAATGGCAAAGCAATCACCTCCATTTCAGAATCTAGTAGTATAGCAGTTTTGCCAGTCAGTAGGCAAAAGAAAAGCAATGAAAGCTCCTAAACTGGCCCTAAAAGTACAGGCGCCCGACGAAGTACACGAACCAATGGAATCGAAGGAGTAGCGGAGACTGAGAGGAGAGCTCACCGGAGAATATCGGCGGGCAGGGTCCTCCGCGATCTGGTGTGCACGTAGGGGGGTGGGGCTCCGGTAGATTGGGCGGCGACGCGTCACCTCTGGCGGCCGTATAGGTGAAGGCTGGCCTGAGAGAGTTGGGAGTAGCAGGGGAGGCGCAGTTGCAGAGGAAAGTGGAGAAAGGAGGGAGGGGAAGGTGCATGCACCTCGAGTCTGTACTGGATGGGCGCGGCGAAAATGGTAGGCGCACGCATCGCGGACGGCACAAAGCTTTACTTCAGCCTGCCGCGTTTGTTTGTTGGTTGCCGGCAACTTGGTCGCTGGCAAGGTCTGGCCCATGCGCCAGCGGGAAAGACCTATTGCAACTTGCAGATGGCAAAAGATGCATTTCTGACAAGTAAAAAAAAGATAGCAAAAGATACAACATAATTCATGCCTGTGAAAAAAAAATCATATTTAAAAAAAAATACAACATGCAACATTATCGTCCTTTTAGAGTTCGAAAAGAATGTGAACAAAAACGTTGTGATGAGTTGTGTTGTATCTTACGCATGTAAATTTTTCATCCCAAAGTAAAACCATAAGTGACTGCAAAAAAAGAGAATACCACTATGCTTTTCACGTTTTTTTTTTTTTTGCTAGCCACATGACTGTCATATTTTTGGATGAAAAAACATTGTAGGTGCACAAGATACAAACCCATGTCTATGAAATATTTCTCAATTTTTGAAAAAACTTAAAAGTACAGCAGGCGAGAACAGGGGTTTGCAAATCACAGTTCCCCTACTCAATGTTCACGCTATCTGAACCCCACTGAAATGATCATCTGTGAAAATATCACCCGTCAGTTGAGACAAATAACAAAAACCTCCCAAGAATACCTATCCAGTCTAATCAATAGAATGCTTCTATAATTTGTCGCTTCCCAGTCTATACAAAGGGAAGGCGATCTAACGAATCAATGTGCTACACATGACGCTTAACCAATGGCGAGTACTGAAATTGCCAGCCTCCAGCAGCAGATAGAGTACCAATCTACTGAACTCTTCGAACTGCAGTAGCAACAGGTGGGCACAGCTCTATTTACTTGTAGTATCCCCGATGTTTCTTCTGAGAGCAGCACGTACTTCATAGACCTGGAGAATCCACATTTTCTGTTCCGACAAAGCAGCCTTTTGTATTTGAAAGTTGACTGAGCAGTTGAATTAGTCTTCAACTTGTGTGTTGAAAACGAAACTGGGGAAAGTGGATGTAGTGTCCCTGGTAAAGCCAAAAAAAAAAAACACTTTATGTTAGCCATTCACACTATGACAATAGATCATTAACAGGGATACGTGGACATATAACATTAGCATGCATGGATGAAGCTTTAGTCAGTGGCGACATTCCATGCTGCTGCGCTCTAGGCTTCTAGCATACTGGTATTTTTCTTTTCGAGGGAAAGAAAGTACTGGTTTGTGCAAATACAAAAAAAAAAAAAAATACAGCCAGAAAAGACTAGTTGATGAAATTTGTTAAGCACAAGCATATCCATACTTGAGGTAAGGCAGTGTCATCTTCTTTATAACAGATGGATGCTGCAACACAAAAGCCCTCCACTCCTGTTTGCTTATCCTGTTGTCCTTGTCAGTATCAGCATCCTCAAATGTCTAGACAAGAATACAACATACATAACTCAGTCAGAACTACCAAGCATGGAGTATTACTGAGTTTGCAACTCCAAACATAATAGACTGAGGTGAGAGTAATATTGACATCGATGATACCTTGTCTAGTATTGCTTCCACAATCTCGTCAGACAGCTCAACCTGTGACTCCATTAAAGTAGCAACAACCATTTGCTTAACCTGTGGGGAAACAGAGATCTGGAGTTTTAATTACCAACTTGGAGCATGCCACATAACAAGCCTGACTTTATTTTGTCATTCATTATTATATTCAAGACTTCCATTGCAGGGAACAGTTAAATGTGCATTGTGAGTTCGTATCGAGTTTTCGTATTAGTAATCACCAGTTCCCCACTCTATTTCTATATTAAAAAAAAAAACAGGTAACTACATAAATTGCGAAGCCGTAACTTGCTTTCTGGGAGAAGAGAAATACCCAAGGTAATTATAATCAAAAGCGCCAACAAAGTTCATGACCCATGGTGAGGCTCATTTTGACATTTCAGGGGAATTCTACTATGCTAACATCTCAAGTTGAGGTTTATGTTGAAATCCAAAGTGTAGCTTTATTTATAAAGCAAGGCGAAAGCTTGTTCGAGGACAATGAAGCCAAGCAACTGAAGAATATGCATGCAGAAATAATGGTGCATCGGTTGAACTCTCAAATCATGAGGAGCAACCAAGCTCAGATAGGGCTGGGAGTGGCAATGAAGAAAATCTTGAGTACTAAATGTTAGCACAACAATAAAAATCACAGAAAACACAAACCAATGAAACATACCTCTTCACGCTCAATGAAACCAGTTTGCCTCAAATCATACAATCTGAATGAAACTAGAAAAAAAAATCATCAATTGAAGATATAACTTATAAAGTGAAAAACTCTTGATTATCCCCAGTTTTATCGTACTTACAATTAATTTTATCTTCCATTGGAGTATTTGGATGAAACACGCTTATTGAGTGGATAAACTCTTCGAATTCAATAACGGCATTTTTCTTTTCGTCAAAAAGATCAAAAACCTACATAGAGAAGAAAATACATACTCAAACCACTCAGTAATAACAGGATAGAATACAGTTGTGCGGACATTGAATGGTAATTTCAGACCATATGCACTGCAGTTCCTTACTTCCTATTAGGACTGTTCAGAGCAAATAATACAAAACAGTTAGAAAGTTACGACATACAGTAT
This sequence comes from Lolium rigidum, assembly GCF_022539505.1. Taxonomy (NCBI): domain Eukaryota; kingdom Viridiplantae; phylum Streptophyta; class Magnoliopsida; order Poales; family Poaceae; genus Lolium; species Lolium rigidum. The sequence goes on along the minus strand of NC_061513.1, from coordinate 123,133,916 downwards.
TTTTCATCAAGAAATAAACTCCACAACACAAGCTCCCTAGCTTCAAGCTCTTAAATAGTATTTGATACAAGCTCAATTAAAAGAATGACAATAAAGCAATAATCTTTGTCAAGTAGGACTAGTTGGTCTTACTTTTAGATACAGGACAAAAGAACAACTGAATTAGACTTCCATACGCAAAAGGTTCTAAGAATATTTAAACGACATGAGTGGGGGAGCAACTTTTGCACTTACCCTATCTAAGAAAAGGTTCTTCCCTGACGGTGTCATGAACAATGCTAACTGCAGCTCCTCCTAAAAATGTAAAATAGTCTTAGCAATTAGGGACGAACAAAAGGTTAAAGGGAACATTTCTTACACTGATTACATGTATTGACTTCCTTTACCTGGAAAACATCTTCCTATTGCCTAATAGAGCATTATAAAATTCTAGATTAATCACAAGTCAACATCTTTAACGGAAGTCCTACTGTCCATGCCCGACAAAATCTTGCTACACTTTATTAGCTTTCAGGTTGTCTATAAGAACACTAGGGTCATTTTCACCTGAGCATTTGCTGTTATCAAGCATAGTAATAACCAGTAAACTAGTGAGTAAACTACCAAGTCCTTCTAAATATATATTTATAGTCCTTAAAGGAAGCTAGTCCTGATCATATAGTACTAGTTTTTTTGAGGGACTGATCATAGTACTAACCTGAAAATCCTAATTGACAAAGGACTTTTTTTTTGCAAAACAAATTGGAGAACCATTTCCCAGATTTCATGTTTGATCTTCCCCAATCGTTGAACAGTTCTGGGGCTGCCATCCATGACAGCAAGGCAGTTTGGGAAAGACAAGCTCGACTGATCCGAAATCTAACAGCATTGTTCATACGGATAGATAGGATAAACTGAACCGGCAGGCTAAAAAGAAAAGATGAGTTTTTACCTTATGGATGAGTCCGTCGTTGATGATGGAGCAGCTGATTTTCTTGTACAGCTCGTACAGCGCCTCCACCTCGTTGACCGAGACTGCCAAATTCACCACAAGCCACAGCCACCTCAGGCCACACATATAGAGATACAGGAGGACACGCAACCGAACAAATTATTAGCCGTACTTACAGCAGCGGGACTCGTGGGCGAGGTCGGCGAGCTCGCCGAAGGTGAGGCGGCCGCTGGTTCGGGCACGCTGGCGCGCGTGGGCGCCGACGAAGGACAGCATCGGCGGCGGGCGCTGGTGGAAGCAGCGCGCGGCGGCGAGCGCGACCGCGTCCACCACGGCGAGCAGCGGGAACAATGCCATGCACGCGAGCTCCCCCAGCGTCAGCGAGCTTCTCGACTCCTGACGCATCGATCCGAGAACAAGGACCGGGTCAGACTAAGAGGATTGGCCGCGGTCAGATCAAAGGCGGCGGTGAGGCGGCGGAATTACGAAAGCGTCGGAGGAGCCGGAGGAGTCCATGCGCGGAGCAGCTGGCAGCGAACCATCGATCGACGGGGCGTCTTCTTCCTCGCCGGGGGCGGTCGCCGGGGCAGGTGGCCGAGGTCGTCACGTATCTGCGCGCGGCCGTCGGTGTGTTTGAGGGGAATTGGGAGATCCGTGTGTCCGCCCAATTGTTCTGGCCCAAGTTTAGCCATCTGCGTGGCCGAGTTGGATTTGTGCCGTCCAGTGGGTCCCCAATCATTGAGCGATCCACCGCGGCAGCACGTCCTCCCTGTCAAGTGATAGGTACTCGGATTTCGGCATTTCCCACGGTCGCTTTCTTTAAGATAAAAAAGCTCGAAAAGCTTCGACCTTAAATTAATACTATATAAATAAATAATTAAAAAATTGACTACATGCATGTTTCGTATATCATCAAGATTTGTATTGTCTGTTTTCAAAAAAAAGATTTGTATATGGCTGATTATGTTTGCCACGCGATAAAAAAAGAAGGAAAAAACAACTTAGCCAACAAGCAGAGAGAAAAATAAAAAGATGAAGTGCAGCCTTGAGCATCAAGATCCTTGTCCCGCTCTGTAATTTGATCGAGGAAGAACCGAAGTCTGCGAATGAAGATCGCCCCCAGGACTCACACTATTGTCAACTACCAGGAAGCCAAGACGCAATGTCACTTGTTTTCACCTCCCAAGAAAGCACTATGCCTTCTCGCCCCAGATTGAAGGTGTTGCACCTGTCAAGAGGTGGAGCAGCTCACTCTGAGCACGCATAGACATTGACATGCAATTGAGGAAGACTGTGAGCACTACCGCCTCACTATGCAGCCACCCACGAACACCACTGCTTCCACAGCACCTACCACAACGCAAAGACCCAAATTGTCAGTAGATGACACCTACGAAGGGGCGGTGAAAAAATGTGTCAGTGCCATCAGGCATGCCCGAGAAACACAGCTTGATCACCGGGAGGCTGCTGCTTCCGGAGAGGGGGGCACTTCCCTCTCACCCAGGCTCGAGGGCGTCGACACGTTGCCAAGCATACAACTCCAGGGGAGCAGAGCGAAGGCAAAGCAACTATCAGCTACTAACAGACCGCAGTTGACCTCGTGCAGTGACCTTGCAATCTCAAGGTGACACCTCCAAGGAGGAGATGATGTCGGGGCGTTGTCGCCACCCAAGCCGAAGCTTTTGGGTTTTCACATAGAGAAAAGCATATCATGGATGGGAGATTATATCTCGAAGTCACCTTGAAGAAGGAGATTGGCGCCTGCAGCATCGTCAATGTCGTGGTCACTGCCGTCAGCCAATGCTTTCCCCCTATAAAGAGTGATGTGGGCATTACCCTTCGGGTACCCAACATTGGCCTACCTCCTTTGGCCCAACAAGGGATCCATGAAGATCACCGTTTCCCAAGATGGACCAATATGTTGGTTGCGATGGAGGAAAGGTAGAAGGAGGCGGATTCTTGATGGACAAGGCGAGGAAACGTCGAATAAGGATAGGATAGATTAGATCTCATTGTAACATAGTTGAATCCGAGCAGGACTCTCGGAACCTGGCCTCCTATATAAAGGCCAGGAGAGGGCCTGTAGGAGGACATCGAGATCATCCTTCTACCTTGTCCCGCATACACCAAACCCTAGAAACCTTGTCTTCCGGCGAGTTCACCATAACACAGTCTATCGGTTGCCCCATTGTAACCTTTTTCATCGATAAATCAAGATCTGACAAGCAGGAGTAAGGGTTTTACCTCATAGAGGGCCCCGAACCTGGGTAAATCTCGTCTCATGTTTGTTTGGTATACGATGCTCGTGCTAACTTGCAGGATTCCGTCAACCCTAAGCCCCTCATGGTGGGGTCAATTGGCGTCGTCCGATCTGTGAGGAACCTGCTAGTTCAAGACACCTCGTCGACTATTCCAATCGAGCCAGCTACACCTTCACCGGCATCGCCATCACCATCGGCTCCATCGTCAGCGATCTTAGAGGGCTCGATCCGTTTCGGTCCTTAGAGTTCACCCCTCACGCCTCCGCGTCGCGTTCAGCCTTCTCAGGCCTGCGCGGCGGGATGAACATGACGTTCGGGAGCGTCCACCTCAACATCAGCGCTGGTAGCGTTCTGCGGCTCCCGGACCCGATCACTTTGGGTCCTGCAATAGTTGTGACTTCATTGACTGGCGCGCCCGCCGCTTCATCACCAACTATGGTTGATTTATTGTCGATTACGTCGGCTCCGGCCTCACCATCATCATCATCATGCCGCACTATGTCCACCATGTACGTCGGGTCTGATGACTCTGAATCATCGGATCTGACGTCGTACTACTGCCTTGACTGTGATACCAAGCACGAGCTCGGTTCGGAGGCCCCTCCCTTCGTGTGCGGCATCATGTACTCCTCTGACGAAGAAAGCATCGACGAGCGCAATGACAACATCCCTCTGTCCGCAGCACGGCCGACGCAGCATCAGATATGTGTTACCTTCGACTCTGAGGACGGAACCAAAGCTCTCGTGGAAGAACATTGCGCACGTCGGGAACAATCAATGACATGATGGCAAAGCTAACGATAGCAACACCAATACTACCATCTTAGTCTCTCATATAGAATGGGATGCAACGCAAAGGTGCGTTCGACTCGTCAGAGAGCAATCAGAACTCAATCAACGTCGGCTGGCAGCTAATCTATCAAAGTCCATCACCAAAATGATGGAGACCACCAACAGCTGGGCTGATGGCGAAGACCACGCGCGGAAACCCCGCCCACGCAACAACGACGATGAGAGTAAGCAAAGGCGCCCGAATAACTCAGGGAGCGGACAGGATCGCCGAAAGAGGAGAAGAGGTCTCAACTACGGAGCAACTGATTGCACCAACATGGTTACCACCGGTCATGCTAATTGGCGCGGCGACGAGTGCAACGAACAGTATAATGATTATTGGATAACAGCCCTAGCGGATCTGGAAGCAGCCGACAGAACCATCCTCCACGGACGCTCGACCTGTCAGCCATGGAGCAGCTAAGCGCTCCATGTTATCTGCACGCCTACGTAGACTAGAAAGAAAATATTAAGAATGCATCTCACCTGCTCTAAGATTGTCGGCAGTTCCTCAAGCTTCAGAAGCTGTGCTACACATTGAGATCCGGCTCCAATACACAAGCGCACCCGACGACACGAGATGCACCCGCAACCATTCAACCACCCGCGCTGCAGCAGGATCAGCCTCGCGTGTCGGCTGAAGTTTTCCTTACACCGCTGGGACAAGTGAATATGATCCACAAGACCGGCGTTTCCAAGAGGGAGCTAAAAAAAATCACGCTGAGAGATAAATCTCATGGAAATCGCCATGGCAAACGTCCCAGCTGGTCTGAACATAGCATTCTATTCAGCAGGGCCGATCATCCGATGGCCGTTCCTAGGCCAGATCACGTTGCCCTCGTACTCGAAGCACAGATTAACGGATTTATTATGAGCAAAGTATTCATGGACGGAGACAACAGCTTAAATCTTTTGTTCTCAAGCACAATAAAAGCAATGAGCATTACAGTCGACATGCTGCAAGAATCCGACATAGGCTTTCACGACATCATCATGGTCCTGCCCGCATACTCTCTCGGCAAGATCTCCTTGGACGTTGTCTTTGCTAAACCCGATAACTTCAGAAAGAACGACTTGAGTTCGAAGTAGTGAATTGGGAATCACATTACCACACTATTCTCGGGAGGCCAGCATACGCAAGTTCACGCTAGTCCCCCGTTATGCGTACCTGAAACTCAAGATGTTAGGCAATAACGGGACCACAATCACTATCCGTGGAAGTTTCTCTCGGTCCGATAATTGCGACAAAGACTTTCAGAAGATCGCCTCCAAATTCGGGGTCAAGGAGGAGCTCAATTCATTAGAACGTACTCACCGATCACAAGTATGTGTGATCATAAGTAGCCACCTATTGATAATCGAAACGCAAAAACCGACGAGTTTGATGCTGCCAATGAAGCATCAAGTGCATCCCTTCGACTCGAAGAAAACAATCAACACGTCGGTTGACCTCACTATCGCATAGGAAGACGCGCGCTCATCGAGTTCCTCCGCGAGCGCTGGAAAATATTTGTATGGGAGCCATCCACATGCCAGGTATTCACAAGGAACTCGCTGAGCACGTCCTCAACGTTGACCCCAAAGCCAAACCTGTCCAGCAGACACTACACCGTGTTTCGGAGGCAAAGTGCAAGGCCATCGACAAAGAAGTTAATCGGCTCCGCAAGGCTGGATTCATCCGCGAACTCAAGGAAGCTAAGTGGGTAGCTAACCCAGTAATGATATCAAAGAAGGATACGACAGTTCTTCGCATGTGTATCGACTTCACCAGCCTCAACAAACATTGCCCAAATTATCACTTTCCGCTACCGCGCATCGACCAAATCGTCGATTTTACAACAGATCACACAAGCTGATAATCTACAGCAGATCACACAAGCTCATAATCTAGATTTTCTTTCTTTATACGTATATGGCCAGGACACAAAAACAGATCTCAATTATTTTTCCTGTATTCAGAGAAGAGTATTAAAAGCTAGCCAATATAGCTAATATCACTTTTAGATGGGAATGTGGAGGCAATGAGGATACAGAAATACAGGAGAAGGTGGCATCTGAGGAGAATATATACAGTACATGAGAGATTAAGAAGCAAGCATGCTTCCCTCCTACAGGAAGCATTGCAACTTCTTTACACTGTTTCACACACCAGGTTCGTCATCATCAGAAGATTACGCAGTAGCAGCTGCAGCTTCTTCTGCCACTTGGGATGCCTGCTGCAGAGTGCAAATGAGGTTGCGATCCCCGTACACGTTGTCCACACGACCTGACAATAGTAGAACAGGGATTATTAGCTTGCATCTCAACAATAACGATGTAAGTAACGCGAAGTATTCAGAGTTATCAGTACATGTTGTTGGCCAGAACTTGGCACCGCGGAGCCACGCCGCAGGGAATGCGGCGTACTCCCTGGAGTATGGCTTAGTCCATGCGTCACTCATCAAGAGTTGGGGTGGGTGGGGAGCGCCCTGTGTAATATAACAGGCAAACACATGTCAACTACCCTGTTCATGTGTATTGAGTTGCATGCACCCAGCCGGTTCAGCCAAAATCTCATGCTGTTGGAAAAATGTTTTAGTTATTTACTGAGACAATTTGGAGTAGATTACCTTCAGGACATTGTTGTTCGCATCTGCTACGCCATTTTCTACCTGTGCAATTTCTTCCCTGATGGAAATAAGGGCATCACAGAACCTGTCTAGTTCAGCCTACAAGACAATTATGTGGCAGTAAGCTAATGCAAAAAAAGAAAAAACCAACGGTTTGGTGCAAAGTCAAGCAATAGATTAAGTTGGACATTCTTACCTTGCTTTCACTTTCAGTGGGTTCAATCATAAGTGTGCCTGGAACAGGCCATGACATGGTTGGTCCATGGAATCCATAGTCCATCAAGCGCTTCGCCACATCCTCAGGCTCTATACCAGCAGTCGCCTGTAAAAAATCCATATCTAGTCAGAGAACTGAAATGGATAAACGCAAGGTTCAATTGCTAACGTAGTTCAGACAAGTACCTTGAACCCTCTTAAATCAATGATGAATTCATGGGCAACAGTTCCATTGACTCCACGGAAAAGAACTGGGTAGTGTTTCTGCAAAGTTCATCATAAGGGAACAGTTAGAGAAGTAGTTTAACTATAGATACAAATTGTGGCAAAGGGTATGCAAATGTGACCATGAGTAACTTCAAGTACCTCCAGACGCTTTGCCATGTAGTTTGCATTCAAGATCGCAATCTTTGAAGCATCAGTGAGTCCCTGAGACCCCATCATGGCTATGTATGTGTAGGAAATTGGAAGAATCAAAGCAGATCCCCATGGAGCAGCAGAAATGGAACCAAGAGGGTCGGTTTTCTCAGGGAGAGGAAAGCCACCAGTGGGGATCTAAGGAATAACCGGATTAGTTTGATAATGTAGTTGCATTTTCTTTCAAATGAAACGAGAAGTCAAGCAAAAAAACATGATTGATTCCTTTGATTATAGTACTTGACATTTAAAGCATTGCTTGAGTAGTTAATACATCATCACCGAAAACTTAATATTTTAAAGCTTGCAAATTAAGATTACAAAGAGATGATATACTTCCTAATATCAAGCTCATATGTTATTCAAATTAAACTATTAGACAATGGGTGTTATTTTGTTAGGACTGAAATCTGAATGCTAGAATTTTATTTTGGAGTGACAGCATAAAACATTCAGGACACCTACCACTGGATGAGATGGTAAAAATGGTGCCAGGTGCTTCTTAACACCAATAGGACCCATGCCAGGACCACCTCCACCATGAGGAATGCAAAATGTCTTGTGAAGGTTAAGATGGCAAACATCTGCTCCAATAAAACCAGGGCTTGTCAACCCAACCTGTAAGAACACAACTTTTATATGTTAAAAAGGATTATATGGCTCTTAGAACATCAATATATAGTATGGAATATCTGAAATTACCGCGTCGCAATTTCTCAACTATGTCTAGGTGAGCTTGATATTTTCTTACCTAGACTAGATCTAAGCATGCATAACTGGTCAAGTACAAGTTAAACAGAATTCTTTTAAAAGATGAAAACAAATGGAAAGTAGATAAAACAGATATAGTACAATTTGTAGTCTTAAGTTTTTGTAGAGTAAACTTCACCATTATGTTGGAAAGATATATTACAGTGTTGCCAATCTGTGGACCAACATATAATGTTCCAGTCTATTAGTATAAAACAATTGACGGGAGCAAATGTATAAATAACAAGTAGACAAAGTGGTATAACAACGTGCAAAGAAAACTAACCTGAGCATTCATGTTGGCCCCATCCATATAAACCTGCCCACCGTTCTCATGAATGATCCTGCATATCTCATCGATGCCTTCTTCATAGACTCCATGGGTTGAAGGATAGGTAACCTGAAGAACGAGGTGATCATGTAACATTCTGTTATTCTTAGCACCGGGAAAAAATAATACTCCCTCCGGTTCATATTAAATGACTCAACTTTGTCTAGATACACATGTATCTAGTCCAAAAACTTAACTAGATCCATACGAATTTAGACAAAGTAGAGTTCATTAATATGAACCGGAGGGAGTACAAATATCTATAAAAAAAAACTTCCAACTCAATGAACTGGTTCCAGATTAGTTACTCTTAGTCACTTCGTTATAAAAGTTTCCCTTATTCTTCAACCATGCGTAGCTTTAAAGCAACAATACATAACATAAAGCATTTGGACATGTTCATCCATTATATGCCAATTAATAAATATATGACCAAGAATCATTAGAGGGAAAGACCAGTCAAAATTCAGCAAATTGTGCGGCTAGATACTATAACATACATCGATTTGATTAATTATTCTACACCACCGAAATCTGAACCACCAAAAGAGGCAGTATAGATTCTTGCTACTTTTACTCTGACTAATGCTGGTACTAGATTAGAAGCTGCCATAAAACACGATAGTGAATGTTTCCTATTTATTAAGAGTGCTAGATTGAACTTTAGTAATGAACAGTTCAGCTGCAAGAGTATAACTGAGGCCAGAATCCGTGATAAATTCTCAACGAGCAGAGCGTAGAAACAGTACCATCAGAGCAGACAGGTTGTCCTTGTTTGCTTCAGCAGCTTTCTTCAACTCCGGAATGTTAATGTTACCTTTGGAGTCAGTTCCGACAGTAATAATCTTCATTCCACACATAGCAGCACTTGCAGGATTGGTGCCGTGTGCCGAGACAGGAATGATGCAGACATTTCGGTGGTGGTCTCCTCTTGCCTGCATTTTCGTCATATGGTTTGTAAACAAAGAATGCTCAACAAAGCAAGAGAACTAGCACAGCATATTTATCAAGGCATACCCTGTGGTAGGCCCGAATAACCATCAGTCCAGCATACTCTCCTGAAGCACCAGCATTTGGTTGCAGAGAGAAGGAATCGAAACCGGTGATCGTGTTTAACAGATCGCCCAAGTTGTCAAACATTTCCTTCATAGAAAAATTTTGGTCATTTTTCTTATTATTGACAGTCTGCCATTGGAAACGAAATGAATGGTAATTGGTCCTTACATGATAGCCTGCAGCCTGATCAGTAGGGGCAAATGGGTGCATGTTGGCAAACTTGGGATCAGTGACAGGCATCATCTCGACGGTGGCATTGAGTTTCATGGTGCAAGAACCAAGAGGAATCATACTGTGGCACAGTGAAAGATCCTTGTTTTGCAGCTTGTGCAGGTAACGGAGAAGCTCGTGCTCTGTGTGGTACCTGCAAGGCCGCAAAATAATTTCAGCTTATTTTAATACATCTTGACAAATAATTTCAGCTTATTTTAATACAACCTGACAAATAATTTCAGCTTAATTTAATACATCCTGACAAAGATGCAAGCACCATACGTACATGCTAAAGATTGGGTGAGTTAGGTAGGGGCTGTCGCGCACAAGGCTGCTGGGAATGGAGCTTGAGACTTCAGGTGCAATGGATTCAGCTGTGAAGCCCACCTGAAAGTGTTTGTGACAGAACATCATTTAATGTTGCGAAAGAATTTCACATCAAGCAGGCGGGTTTTGCAGTGATGGAAACGACTACTTACTGGCTTGCCACCAGAGAACACCTTGAACAGCTTGTCAACATCCTCCAAGGTTGTGGTCTCATCGAAGGCAACGGTGATCTGCAACATCAAAACTCAAAGTTAATGCTCAACGCACATAGTATAAGTCGGTTGTAGTGCAACAGAAAGCATGAGCAGAAAACGAACCGTGTTTGCGTCGACAACGCGAAGGTTCATCTCGTTTTTGCGAGCCTCCTCAGCGATAGCGTTGGCATCGGCGCAAGTGATCTTGACGGTGTCAAAGTAGGGCAGCTCCTGCACTGTGACTGTGCCGAGCTTCTTGAGCCCATGGGCGAAAGTACCAGCCAGGCCGTGGACACGGTCGGCGATAGCCTTGAGCCCAGCGGGGCCATGGTAGACAGCGTACATCGCCGCCATGTTGGCGAGCAAGGCCTATAAAATTGGAAAGTGTAATGAATGAGTATATTTTATGACAGATATGCTCGGCCACTACTACTAACCCAGGGTACAGTATCAGAAACAATAAATAATTAACTAGTAGTGTGCTGTCGCTATGAGACAATTTTGTGGTGAGCGGGTGGAGGAGTGCGTACCTGCGCGGTGCAGATGTTGCTGGTGGCCTTGTCCCTGCGGATGTGCTGCTCCCTGGTCTGCATCGCCATGCGTAGCGCGGGCTTGCCGCTGGAGTCGACGCTGACGCCGATGATGCGTCCTGGCATGAGCCTCTTGTACTCCTGCGAGGTTGCGAGGAAGGCTGCGTGCGGGCCGCCGTAGCCCATGGGCACGCCGAACCTCTGCGCTGAGCCGACGGCGATGTCGGCCCCGATCTCGCCCGGCGGGCGCAGCGTGGTGAGCGCGAGCAGGTCGGTGGCCATGACGACCTTGACGCCGTGCTTGTGCGCGTCCTTGACGAACTCGGCGTAGTCGAGCACCTCGCCCTCGGTGCCCGGGTACTGCACGAGGACGCCGCAGACGTCGCCGCTGCTGTAGTCGAAGTCCTTGGCGTCGGAGACGACGACGTTGAGGTCGAAGCCGGAGGCGCGCGTCTTGCAGATGTCGATGGTCTGCGGGTGGCAGTTGGAGGCGATGAGGAAGGTCTTCTTCTTGGACTTGAGGATGCCGTTGCACATGGCCATGGCCTCGGCGGCGGCGGTGGCCTCGTCGAGGAGCGAGGCGTTGGACATGGGCAGGCCGGTGAGGTCGGCCACCATGGTCTGGTAGTTGAGCAGCGACTCGAGCCGGCCCTGCGCGATCTCCGCCTGGTACGGCGTGTACTGCGTGTACCAGGCCGGGTTCTCCATGAGGTTGCGCAGGATGACGGCCGGGATGTGCGTGTTGTAGTAGCCCATCCCGATGAAGGACTTGTAGACCTTGTTCATGGACGCCAGGTGCGCCATGTGGTCGAGCATCTGCGACTCGGTGAAGCCCGCGTCGAACTTGCCCGTGAACTGCATCGGCGGCGCGCGGATGGCGGCCGGCACGGTGGCGTCGATGAGGGAGTCGAGGGTGTTGAAGCCGCAGGCGGAGGCCATGACGGCCTGCTCGGCGGGCGTGGCGGAGTTGTGCCTCCGCGGGAAGGTGTCGCTGGGCTGCAGCGCGGACACGGAGACCGGGCGGGACGGCGTGTGCTGGTGGTGCGCGCGGCGGGGGCGCGGACCGGCTGGCGCCGGCTTGGGGACTAGGGTGGAGATGCCGCGGGACGGGGAGGGGGAGGTGGTGGATGAGGAGGCCGCGAGGAGGCGGCGCAGCAGCGCGCGGTTGGCGAGGCGGCGTGCGCGCTCCATCGGATTGGATTGGGGAGAGAAGCGGGAAGTGGCGGAAGGAGGCGGCCTCCGCTCCTGACGAGAAGAGCGGATGTGGGCGTGGATCAGGGGGAGTGATTTGGTTGGCTGTTATATACCGGCGGGCGCATTGAGAGAAGGAAAGGAAAGGGGGCTCCGTCTGAGTGGAGTGAGGTGGAGAGCACGGCACGAGAGAGAGGTTAGGGAATGACGTGGGCGCTGACACTGCTCATCGGCAACGGGAGGCGGTGAGGAGGATGGCGTTTGGATGGACCAGGAGCCGAGCTGCGGCCGGTATAAGAGGTCTAGCCACAGAATCGAGCAAGTTGAGACGTGGGCGGGGGAGGTATCGGGGAGGAAGAAGACGATCGAACGCGGAGGTGAGGGAGGGCTGCGGGCACGACGCGCGTCTGACCTGCGCCGCTACAAGCTGCCCGGACCTTATCGCTTTCCTTGCCCCAATCCGCCACTCCGGCCGCAGAAATTTCTGTGGTGAGGGCAGGGAGATCTCTGCCCGCCGGACCGGATTTTTTGCGGCGTCCGTTACGCCCGGTGGGGGAGCCCCGGCCAGAGCATGGCACGAAGAGAGCTGACAAACTGGTGCGGCGCTGGCGACGGCGACGGCGACGCCACCGGGATGTATGTATGCTAGATCCAGTCCACAGTCCAGGACGCTAGGACGGAACACGTGGGGATGCCGCGCGCACGGGCGGAGCCGCGTAGGAGTAGGAAGCTTTTCGCTCGGAGGTTCACCGGGGCAATCCCAACGTCAGTGAGCCGGCGAGGGTTTGGTGGATCGAGGTGGACCAGACCGGGACGTTCGCTTCGTCGGGATCACCTACCGCGGGAGAATCTCTGGGAGCCCGTGAGGTGGGAGGCCGCACGTCGTTGTTCCACCAACCTCCGACTATTAACACACTTGCTTAAACCTGCCCATATTTTAGAACAACTTTTTCGATCTTTGCTGGATTTGATTGGGCAGAGCTGCAGGTGGGATTTTTTTTTTCTTCGACGCCAGCTGCATGTGCAAGTTTACCAGACTATATGTATACGGCTAACCATATACTACATGAAAATGACAACAACAAACAAAATAAAGTTCACAAAAAGAAATCTGATTCTAGAATAAAACTTTAACCACATTTCACCATTTTCCTCAACACCAGACTCTACATGTTAAACTTTGACTAGGTAAGCTCTAAGATTAAAATTCTACCTTTATGAGACACAGAAATGTTAAACCGAAGGTTTGATCCCCAGTGGGCTAGGGACCAGTGTCCTCCTAACATCCAACCATAGGTTGGTTCTTCATCAAGGAGTGGTTTCATCTTGTGAAAGGTGGACATGGTATTGTAACTTTAATTTCGGCAAAATCTTTGGTTAATGATGGTAGGGGGTAACCATTTGATTAAAAAATGAAGGAGTGGTTTGACAGAGAATGTGAAAATAAAAATATCCCAAAAGGTCATATTCCCAAGCATGATTGATGCCAAAATGAAGGGGTGTGGTTCTCGATCAAGAAGTGGTTTCGCCTTGTAAAAGGCATACATTCTATTGAAACTTTGCTTTCATTAAAAACTTGCAAGCGTTATACATTTGGTTGATTTGTGTGGGTAACTCTTTGATAAAAATGAAGAAGTGGTTTGACAAAAAAAAATATGAAAACGAAAAATATCACAAAAAAGTCTTGCTACCTCTTGCATGATTGCTACCAAAATGAAGAGGAGGAGTTTGACACACAAAAAATATGAAAATGAAAAATAACACACAAAAGTCCTACTCTCTCTAGCATGATTGCTACCAAAATGAAGGGGAATGGTTTGACACAAAATATAATAATGAAAAATATCATAAAAAAGGCATACTTGCAGGCATGATTTCTGCCAAATGCTTGGCACTTGTCGATTGCCCAAAAGTTTTATTATGGAACACTTTCGTATTTCTCTCAGCTACAAATTTCCGAAGATGTGAGGGACGCCATGGCCTTGCGGTTTGGTGTGGAGTCGTGTCACATGTTATACCAACAAACTTCTGATAGTCTACGCTTGTAATTGTTGGAGATCATGTATTTCAAGCCAATAGTTAATCATGTCCAACTCGTCAAGGTGATGCGATAATTTACGGGGAAAAATTGGCTGAGTAAAACCATGGGGAAAATATTGAAGTGATCATCTTGTTTTAACAACTACTTATATATCTTTATCAAGTAAATACATGCTCATGTTCAAACTAGAGATATACAAGTCCTTATTGTAAATGAGATTGTCATCTCATGTACTCATTTTAAATAGGTCTTATATGATCAAGTAATGATAAACCCTAATCTGTTGATCTTATGTCCTCACCCTTAATCACCATTCTTTAGTATAACATCATTGTGATCAACCATAATAGCAACCCTATGTAGTAACTCACTTTATATGTTCATGCTCAACTAAAACTTACAAGTACTAGAGGATTATGAACCATCTTGTTTTGTAACCAATTATTACTTAGGAAATCAAATCAAAAGGCATAGTAAACCCTAGAAACCAATAAACCTTGTTTGAAATACTTCTTGTTCATTAAGAAACATGTTCTTCAATAGTTATTATTTTAAAGTCAATGTCAAGTGATCATTATTCATTAACCATGTCTTCCAAGACTTTAAGCAAAACCATTGTTCTTTAAATGTTAAGATTATGCCAACTAATATTCATGGTGTGTAATTATGATTGTTATGCTTTGTATACAACTAATAATATATACCAAGTTAACATGATGACAATCATGAACCATTGTTCTTTAAATTCTCACACCGGGTGTGATTGAATCATGAACAAGGTTTTTGAGACCTTTGATTCCTTCAATTGTTGACAAGTAATTTATCATGCTTGCATTGCAAACCAAATAATGGAAGGATGTCGTATCCTTCCAGTCCTTTAACATTTAAACAGTCATAGAAGACTCATACAGTAGTAAGTATCTAGTATCTTTAGTTGACTAGAGGATAGGCTGGAAGTGGGATAGGTATTCGCTTCTTAGCTTTAACACCTTATGAGTGGATGGGGTTCTTCCCCTTTGGAGTATATTGGCATTTCTTTAATTTGTCTTTGGGCACTTCTTAGTTTTAGCCCTTTCTTTGGTGTCATCATACTAGCCGACTCATTGGGTTCAATCTCTTCTTCTTTTCTTTCTTTTATTTTCTCCTTTTTCTTTCTTCTCTTTCCTTTTCTTTTCTTTTCTTTTTTCTTTTCGTTTTCTTTTTATAGGTAGTTGTTCATTGGTTCAAAGGCTAGCAAGAGGCTGGTTGGTTAAAGATGCTATCAGCCAACTTACATATGCTTCAACGATGAGGTCCACCATTTAAAAGACTGGACCGTCACAAAAACATCAACCAAAAATAAACTATCTTGCAACAGCAAGCATGCATAATAAAAACAAAAAAAAATCAAAGGTAAATAAAAAATATGGTTCCCGTAGACATTCAAAAGGGATCATGAAGATAAAACTAGAACGTGAGTTTGAAATGATTTACTTGAGATATTTGAAAGAAGAGGGGGATGCATGGGCATCCCCAAACTTATCATCTTTCTACTTCTGGTCCTCCACTTCTTTCTCATCATATCATTTTACTCATCTCAAATAAAGAAATATTTTCATCTACATGATACTCCAATACCTACAAAATGGTTAATTCTCCAAAAAAAATGATGTGATAATTTCTACCAAGATGGAAACAATAGTAATTATTGGGAAATCATTTTATTCAAGAAGCTAACATGTATAGAAAGGAAACACTTTTTATTTTGTTTTAGTGTAGAAAGAGGTTTAGTGATATAGACTTTGCAATGATTTCATTGGCATGAACAACACATGCTCAAGGACGATCCCAACTTTTCCATTCCTCATCCTTCTCATTTACTCTTCCATAGTTTATTTTTACTTTTATTAAAACTTATAAAATAATTACTATGTGATGCATGTAAAATGCATACATGAACTTTGCATTTTATTGTTACATATTACCATATATTTGCATCTTATATAATGTTATTTTAATATTTTATATTGTTTTCGGGAATTTTCTAAACAATCCCCTCTCCTTCGGTTCTAATTGTGTTTGACAGAAAACGTCTCTTTTTAGTGTTTTTGATTTTACAGGAGCTACGGGACTCGAAAAAAGGTAAGATCAGGGGCCACACTTCGGAATTTTCAAGACGAACAACAAATGGGATGAAGAGAGACACCAGGAGGTACTCGTACTCGCGGGTATACCCATACCTGCCCGTTTATTGTAAAAAAAATTACTTGACACGTCTACTTTTGTTGACTTATGAGTTAGAATATGAAGATGTGATTTTTATATTTTGTTAATTGTTATGCACTCAACTACCTATTATTGAGTTGAGATAATTTATTTTTTAAATTAAATTTGTTACTGATAAATTTAAAATTACGAGTGACTTGTGTACAATTTAACCTACCCACTGGGTACGGGTACCCGCCGGGTATAGGTATGGGTAAAGTTGTATACCCATGTGTACATGTATGGGTAGAAGTTTGTACCCATTGACTATACAGATATGGATACGGTATTTCTCTGCCCATACCATGCCCTTTGCCATCCTTACAAAATACCATAGGAAATTGATAGATTACAAAGGGGTAGATGAAGATGGTGCTGATGATGTTGATGAAGATGATGATGATTAGCACACCGGAGGGGGGTGGAGTCCATCGGAGGCGATTCCGGCAGCGTTTCCCCCATCTGATCTCCGCTGTCGGTGGCTACTGACTCTTTGTTTATGTGTTTTTTCCTCCACCGTCGTAGACTCGACGAAACCCTGCAGGGTCATATATATATGGGTTTTAGGTAAAAAAAAGTCTGTGAGCGCGAGATTGAGGCGAATCAGACGAACGAGGGTGTAAGAGCAAAATTCATATCCCTAGTTTTGTGTGTTTGATGACAACACTTGAGTAATCTCACCGTGTGCCTTGAGTATTATTGTAAGATTTGCAAGTACACGGTGACCTCGTCGGACGCGTCAAGATCAGAAGACTGAAGCGTAGTTGATAGGTTTTCCGGTTTTGTGTGCGTTTAGCGAGGTAACAAAGTTGGAGAGAAAAAGGGAAGGAAACCAGTTTTAGCCAGGCCGGTACTACCGGTACCTATAGCGGTAGTACCGCTACCCCTATAGGTACCGCCCTCGGTACCGCTCTGAGTTCTGCTGTGAATTCGTCCCTCAGAACAAGTTGCGGTACCCCTGCTGTACCTGGGGCGGTAGTACCGCTCACGAGCGGTAGTACCGCTCACGGTACCGCTCGAGGTACCGTAATGCGTTACGGCAGTACCGCCCTGGTACCGCTCTGGTACCGCTTCGAGTCCAGTAAGGTCTGGACCCTATTGCGGTACCATGAGCGGTACTACGGGCGGTAGTACCGCTCTGTGTCCTTTGACCAGATCTGGGGGCATTTCGAACTCAGGGCGGTAGTACCGCTTGCACCAAAGCGGTAGTACCGCTTAGGCCAAAACTGGACATAACGGTTGGATTTGGAGGAGCCTATTTAAGGGCCCCTTCTTCCCCACCCGATTTTATCTCTTCCACTTCTCTCTCCTCCATTGTTGCTGAGCTTAATCCTTGAGGATCTCCTTCCCCCTCCAACCAATCTTGCCCTAATTTTGAGGATAGGTGGAGGAGACCCCGATCTATAGTTCTACCAAGAGAGATTTCACAAATACTAGCTATTCCTTAGTGGATCTTGGTGGTAGGGTTCCTTTGGTGGATCTTGGAGAAGAGTTCCTTTGGTCGAGCATTGGGGAGTTCCTTTGGTGGAGCCTTGGAGAGTTCCTTTGGTGGAGCCTTGGAGAGTTTCTTGGTGGAGCATTGGAGGAGTTCCTATGGTGGAGAATTGGTGATGGGTTCCTATGGTGGAGCATTGGAGATGAGCAGCTATGGAGTCTAGCTTGGTGATGTACTAGCTCCATAGGGTGTTGGGAGCATCCTTGTGTGTGTGGAGCTCGCCCCAACCTTGTGAAGGAATCACCGCCTCGACCGGTGCCTTAGTGGAAGAGGGAGAGCACCTCCGTGGAGCTCTCTCGAGGAAGAGGGTGAGGCCTTCCTTCGTGGTGTGTCCGCCTAGTCTCTTGTGTGATACTAGCACCTCCTCAACGCAGACGTACCTCCTTTAGTGGAGGGAACTGCGGGAAACAAACCTCGACTCGCATCGCGCCCCCCCCGGTTGTCTCGCTCCTTACTTTTACTATCTTGTTGATTCCTTTACTTGTTGCACATGCTCTAGCTTCATTGTAGGATCACCCCCATTGCTAAAAGTCACACCTTTACCTTCCGTTGCATAAAACTTGAAAAAGACTAAAAATTGTCGTAGCGCCATTCACCCCCCCCCCCCTCTTGTTCGCTACGATCCGTTCAAGTGGTATCAGAGCAAGGTTTTCTTGCTCGGGCTTTACCGCCTAAGAAATGGCCGAACAAGAGACGGTTGTGAATGGGTCACCTTCCCTTGAGCCACCCGCTCCATCATCTCCCGTCGATTCCACGACGGCTACGTTGGATGACCTCAAGAAATTGGAGTCATCCATCGTTGCCCAAATGAAGGCGATCATGATGGAGTTGGTGGTTCAAAAACCTAACCCTCCACCAATAGCAAGTGCCGAGGTTCCGCCACCAAAAGCTAACACCCTTCCTCTTGTTGATTTTGTCGCGGAAGCGACAAAAGATTCACAAAAGGAAGGGGTTGGGGATACCGGCACTTCAACAAAAGGGAAGGATGATGACACACCGGTAGCGGAACGTCAAGGGGGTTATCATGCGGTGCCACCACCAAATGATTACACCATCAACGTTCCGATACCGATGCCGCATATCTTGTCGCATGGTTCTCCACCGTTACTCGAGTCAAACAACTTTGAGAATTGGCAATTCTTAATGCGTTCACATGTGCGCAGCGCTTCTACCGAGCTTTGGCGTATCATTGAGGAGGGCTATTCACCACGAGATCTCAAGAAGATGACAAGAAGAGATGTGGTGGATGACCAACTCAACGCCACCGCCATCAACATGATTCATATGGCCATCTCCCCCAAGGACCGCGCTCATATCCGCTCGATCAAGACCGCCAAGGAAGCATGGGACAAACTTGAGAAGCTCTTCCTCGGCAATGCAAGCATCCAAAGCTCTCGTTTTGATGAATTGAACAACATGGCCGACAATTTCGTCATGATTGAAGGAGAGACCCCCGAAGAGATGTATCGGCGCCTCATCGCTCTTGCCGTACAAATGCAAGATCTTGGAGCAACGTTCGTGGATGACCATTGGATCAAGCGCAAGTTCTACAACGCTCTCCTCCCTTATGAGGAAGTGAAGTTGACGGCCATCCGCCAAAACGCCTCCTTCCGTGCTATGACATCCGATGAAGTCCTTAGCGAGGTCATCGCTTTGGACATCTCCAAGAAGAATGCGGGGGATCTTGTTGCTCGCGCCCACAACTCCCGCAAGCCCAACCTCGCTGAGGGTGCATGAAGCTAGTGAAAGTGATGAGGATCCCGTTGAGTGGGGTTCGGATGATCTAAAGTTCAACTACCATGAGCACATGGCTCTCGCCGCCAAGAAGTTTTGGGATGGAAACATGTCACCAAGCACAAGACCAAGAAGATCACGTGATTCTCCAAGAAGACCCTCCAAGAGCCCAAGAGAAAGGACAAGGGGAAGAACATGCTACATTGCGGCGACCAGAAACATTTTGTCGCGGATTGTACATTTGAGAGAAGAGAAGATCATGGTGGAAGGCTTATCCCAAAGGATAGGTACAAGCCACACTCCAAAGGATTCTCCAAGTTCTCCCCAAGGTCCGATGACGACAAGGTCTCCTCCAACAAGAAGCCTAGAGCCTTCATCATCCGTGAAGAGTACACCTCCGATGAAGATGGGGAGCATGAGGACAAGCACTCCAACAAGGAAGGAGAGGGAGTGGCCGCCATCGCCATTACCACTCCCTCTACCTCCCTCTTCGACTCTCCAAATGAGAACCTCGCCACCAACAATGCACGGTGTCTCATGGCAAAGGTATCCACGGAGGTAAAATCCCCTTCCAAACCATCATCCTCTACTAATGCCTCATATATTGATGATGCCACTAGTCTCACCGTTAAACGTGAGATTATGGGTTTGGATTCCTTGGATTCTTTTCTCACTAACATGAAGGGGGACACCAAGATTCATGTTGGG
>NC_061513.1:123007699-123113737 GCF_022539505.1 Lolium rigidum | reverse complement strand
AGGGGAAAAGGAACCTGGTGGCGCGCCCATAGGGGGGGGGGGGGGGAGGGCGCGCCGCATGCCCTCTTTCCCAGCCTATTGACCTCCCGGTGTCCCACTTTAGCTCATTTTGTTCGTCTCGAAATTTCCAAAGCGTGCCCCCGGCCTGGCCTTGCCCTTTTTCGAGTCTCATAGCTGTTTGAAAGTCAAAAATACTAACAGAAGATGTTTTTTGCGACAAAGTTAGAACCAGAGGAGAGAGGATTATTTAGAAAATCCCAAAAACAATATAAAACATGCAAATAACATTATATAAGATGCAAATATGTGGTAATATGTGCAAAATAAACTACAAAGTTCATGTATATATTTTACATGCATCAGATAGGTGTAGGGTGGTATGTAGGGTTTCTCTATACTCTAAAAGCCGGATGTTACTGTTACACCGAGCTCTGCAGAGTAGGAACATGCATATGTTTGTTAGAAATAGTATTTCCAAATATTTATGCATTTTCATATATTTAATTATTTTTTAATCCCTACGCACTTACACTGTAAAAAAACAACATATCTGAGTAATTTAGTATCAGACGCGTCACAAAGCTCATAAAAATGTCTATCTATGGCGTTCACAAAAGAGATAAATGTATATCATATGCAAGCTATATAACTTGAGCACAATCCATTCATACATTATCTTTTTTTCTAATATGGTCATATTGCACATAAACATTTATTTGTGCATATGGTATAGGTGTATTATTATTTTTTTGCAAAAGTTTCTCCAGTCTATTATTCTACATTTCTGGAAACTTGGAAAAAAAAGAACAAAAAAACCATAGAGAATATCTGGAATATGACAACTCATTACAAAATTGAATTTGTAAATTAGGTTCAAACTTTGAACTCACAAATTGGAGCACTAGTATTGCAGTAAGAATGTTTATTTTTGCCATCTTAGAGCATCTCCAGCCGCGTCCCCCAAAGCGTCCCTCAAAGCAATTTGGGGCACGTCGGACCAAAAAACCGTTCCAGCCGCGTCCCCCAAAGACCATTTTTTGTCCGGCGCGCCCCGATATGGTGTCCGGCGCCCCGAGCCCGTCCCCGTCCCACAGGGGACGCTCCGGGCTTGCCGGACACAACGAAAAGCGAGGCGGGGAGTGGCTGCGGTGACCCAGCATACCACTGCATGTTGTAGTATACAAGTCGTTGATATGATCTTTGTGAAGGGACTTCTTCACAATTTGACATATCCCTCAGAGTGGTACAACAGAAACATTGCAGGTCATAACACTCCATATATTATTACAAACATGGTCTTAACAAGTTGGTATTCTCACAGGTCCTATGAGAACACCCTAAGATACTACTTAAGTACGATTACAACTCATAACCAAATATAAAGAGAGCTCAACAACTTATTTAGGTAAGTTCTACGTTGCTCGGCTCTATGATGCTAGGGTATATCACTACTCCTCCACCTCGGTGTCATCGGGTCCGTAGACTATCCCATAGTCTACTCCTTCCACTCCGCCGGTAAGATCAGGTTCCTCGTAGACTAGCTCGTAGCTTAATTCTGGTGCTCCATCGTTGATGGCCTCCACTTCCGGATCACAGTCTAGCAAGGGTGTCGAAAGAAAGTGAGTACAGAGGTACTCAGCAAGTTCTAAAAGAGTAAAAAGGTGTTTGATGCACTAGCTACGACCATTGATCGGGAAATCGCAGGTCAATGCATGTTTTGAAATTATTTCTTAAAAAGGTTGCTTTTATTATGAAAACTATGCCCGTCGGTCTTCACGGAGTTGACCGGAACTTCGTGGAGTTCCTTTCCTGCCGCGTTCGCAGTTCCCTTCCCGGAACAAGGAGTGACAGCCACAATTTGATACACTCTGCAGAGGTGCGTTACTTTTCCCACAAGCGATCCCACCCTTTTTCCCATCCGCATGGACTTGCCCCCGTTCACACTTCCTTTGGTGTGAGGCCAGGTATAAAGATCCAAGCCCACACCGCCTTCTCCGCGACTGCAAACCCACCCTTTTGTCCACCCGTACACCCCTAGTAGTCCCCGATTACGGCTTTACTCACGGTGCACTTTGGACAATCCATCATAGATCGTAGAGCCTATCATCACTAATGGATGGGGATTTAAAAGGCTATCCCAACCTACGGCAGTGCCTCCAACACCCCGCCGGCTCTACCAATCCGTTGGCGTGCAGAAGGGAAAAGATACGGCTGGCTTCACTAGAGCCATTATAGATCTCATGGTTAACGCGATTTGTACGGCGCTAGAATCACTGGACGACATTGGTAATTAATCCTAGGGTGATATAACCCATGCAATGGAACCTCCACCATATCAACACATACCATGGTTCCATTGCCAGCCACATAGTCATATTCATAGTTGGAAAGTAACATTTTATTTGCGATGCAGGAATGATAAGTATATAGCTTTGCATTAAAGTAGTAGAAAATAATCAAGTTGACATGAGCAAGGGTGAACTTACCTGTGGATCTGCGAGATAGTGCGGTTCAATGCGGTTGATGGAACCTGTACCTCGGGTTACGTAAGAAGCATCATTGTCCGGTAAGGACAATGTTATAAAATCCAAATAATGCAATCATGGATGTATTATTTTATGTTGAATCCCTTTACCCCAATGAGTTATTACAATTTAGGGTTGAGTTAAGATTTATGCCTTTGGCAGTAACTTGCAATTGATTTAAGGTGTAAACCATTTTAATTCACATAAAGTAGCTTAATTCAAAGTAAAACTACTTTACTTGGTGATTCATTATTCATTCCAAAAATGATTTGAAATAATAGAGTTGCCTCTATATTTTTGGAATAAAAAGGGAATAGAGTATTTTTCTTTGAAAATACCTTTCTCAATAGAAATGACTTGGAATAATAGAATTTCCTTTTCTCTGTGTTTGGATGTTGGAAAACTAGCGTGGAATTGGCTATCTGGAATTTCTGGCCCGCTTTCATGTGTTTGGAATGGTTCTGGAATTTAACCGTGGAAACTGCAAAACTTTCCGAGCCCACCCCCTCGCAACTGTCCCGCGGTCTCTTTGGATTCCGAAGTCTGAGGCTTGGAAACGCGTGGAAATGAGTCCCCCAGGCTACGTACCCCTTCGTCTCTTGCATCGCGTGGAAACGAGTCTTCTCCCTCGATCCCGAGAAACACATCTGAGTCGCGACGCCCCAGACCTCAACCACCAGCCGCCGCCGGCGAGGGCGGTAAGTCCTCTTCCATGGCGTCCTCTCTCCCTTCCCGGCCTCCTCTCTCCCTTTCCGCATTTCTCTGGCGCTGTGGTCGTCATCCCTGCCCTAACTCTATGACAACTGTGCGCCTCTCGCCGTGACCGCCATCGATGAATTACTATGGTCTACCGCCTCAACCATGGTGTTGCGTAAATCGCGGGCAGGTTTTAGTCCGTACGTCGCACCAGCCGGACGTCCGCATCGCTCGCTGGCGCGCGATCATCGATCCCAGTCTGAGTACAAGTTGGATTCCATCTCCGTCTACTCAAGTGCTACAGACAGGCGAGGCTAGAACCGAGAGATGGAACAAAAAACGGAAGCCTATGGCGGCCTAACGATACGCGGCGAGGCAGCCCGTTTCCATCGATCTACTATCAGACCCAGAGATGGCACTCGGTGGACAGCTCCATGACACGCTGCACAAGGCCATGAGGAGGTCCACTGTCAACGATGTGGTGTACAACAACCCTTGCGGCCTTGCCGATCGTCTAGTGCATTTGACATAGCAATCACACCCTTTCCCCCAATTCCCTTCCCAGATAGCCCATCCAGAATATTTTTAGCAGTGCTCACACGAGCCAGACAAGGCCATTGAGATACATGCATGCATGAAAAACCAGGTCAGACCTAATTGGTCTGCTGTGGGTGCCTCCAGTATTCGCCTTTTCTTTCTGATCCTTCCAATCAAGCCCTGTATGTAAATTATGTACTGTATATGATACGTTTGAGTTAAATACTTTCTAGGGTGTGCAACCATGGAATTATGTAAATTATGTACGTACTGTATATGCGTGTTGTTCTTGTGCCTTATTTATATTATTTTATAATGCTATAATGTGTGAAAAATAATATATACACAATGCACTATATACATGCTATTTTTATTCATATACACAACTATATATTATCTAAACTCAACAAAACATCCAATTCAATTGTTATACATCCAAACAAGAATTGGAATTGGTCACCAGCCTATGATTCTAATAGGAAATTTCAAACACACCCAAACAACAGAATTGAAATTGGAAGGCATTTCCTTTCCATCCTGGATTTGGAATTCCTTTTTCAATTCAATTCCATGCCAGTTTTCCAACATCCAAACACAGCGTTTGAAATTTTTGAAAATAAGTATTTGAACTTATTTGAGATTTTTCCTTGAATTTTAAATACAAGGAAATATTAGTTTGAAATTCCAAGTTATTATTTTAAATTCATCAAATTCATAATTTTGAATTTGTTTCTTAAATTCCATTTCATATTTTATTCTGGTTAAGATTTATTTTTTATTTACTAATCCAATTTTTAATGGATTTTTAGAGTTGTATTTTATTTACTAAAAATTGGTGAAATTCTGGCCCTTTTCTAAATTGTGAAAAGACCAAAATACCCCTGGCCCCTATTGGGCCAGCCCACTAACCTAAGCCCATGGGATAGCCCACTAAGGCATGTCCCATAACGGGTCGGTGGCGCCGAAGCGGCCCACCTCGCTCACTCACTCGTCTCTCTCACTCGCTCGCCCTAACCCTAACCTCTCGCGACGCCCGTGGTGATAGCGTCGCCGCCATGGCCGCCGCCGTGCTCCGGCCACCTCCTGGCCTCCCTACCGTCGCCACCTACCTGATCTGGACCGCCGCGAGATGATCTATCGATCTGTCCGCGTGGTTTCTCCGATTTCCCCTTCTCCTGTCGAATCGCCTCCTCTCTGGATCCACTGGAGAATCGCCTCGGGCGATTTGGTGGTCTCCGGCGAACTCTCGTCCTCGCCGTCGACGTGCGCGCCCCCTGAGACCGACCTGGTGCGGTGCTGCTTGCAGTACCAGTGCCGTCGTCTCCGTGCCGTGCTGCTGTGGTGGTGTTCGTGCTCGTCGGCGTAACGCCGGCGCCTACCCTGGGTCTTGCAGCTGCTATGGCCGCGCGAGCACTGCCTCGCCATGCCATAGCCTCGCGCCACCAGGCTCATGTAAGTGATCCGCTCCATCTCCTTCTCCTCTCCATGCCTGTGCGCCTCCCAAGCTACTGTGCTTCTTCTTCCTCCTGTTCTACTGCTCTCTGGTGATCCTGTGATTGTACAGAGCCATGCAATTGCTGCCTAAGCTACCTGTGCTTCCATTTTCTGCAAGCTATGGCCAAATTACCAATTTCTAGTACTGGCCAGTGCTGCCTTGCTTGCTGTACCTGCTCTGTGTTGCTTCTCTATTGCTTCTAGCATGCTCTGATCTTGCTATGCTATGATGTGCTTGCTTATGGGCTTGATATACCATGCTGTTCATACTTATGGCTTGCTTAAGCTTACTGGCAATCTACACTTGCTTGTCTAGGTGTACTGCTGTGCATTTGTGACACTTGTGAATGTCAGTGATGTGTGTGAGGTGCTCTGTGCCTTCTGTGTAAGCCATTGATCCATTGGATCAACCATTCCTTGTTGGCTAGCTTATCTGTGTGGCTTGATTTGATTCAATTGATCTGTTTGATCAATTAAATGTCAGTGCTTGGTTGTTGTTTAATTCTGTGACTAAGTGAAGCATTTTCCTTGTTGATGCTGATGCTCAAGCATCACTATGCTACTGCATACATGTGCTGTTGCTTACTCTAGCTTACTGGACTTGATCCAGTGGCTATGATGCAGTGATTGTACTGTGTTGCCTTACAGTATGCTACTGTCATTACTTAGCATGGATCTGTGATATATTCATGCTTGAATAAATTAATTATGATGAACTGCTTATGCAGTGATGATTTAAATTATTTGCTTGTAGATGAATTTGTTGTTCATGATGATTTAACAAGCAAATGAATCTGAATCCAATTCTGGATGATGATGTTCTATAGTTGGCTTTACTTTAACTGGTGCTAAGTGTGATGTGACCTCAGTAGCCTTGCTACTGATTGGTTGCTCACCTATTTGGTTGGATCTTGTGGACTACTCAACTTTGCTTGCATGTTTGGGAATCATACCAAGTATGAATGCCAATATGCTTGCCTGTGATGAAATCTAGGGTTTTACTGATGGTTATGTGCCTAGGATTTTCTGTGTAGTCTATACTAGCTGCTAATCATGGCAATACCTCTACTGGTGCTATCTGTGCATCAGATCTTGCTTCTGTGCACAAGATCTGTATCTGGATGGTTTCTATTTTGGTGGCTCTTTTTAGACTAGCAGTGATCCCTTGGTGAAAACCAAGTGATGATTCACCCTGTTGAGCATCTGCTCACCCCATGACTGTGTCATGCATATTTTATGGATCAGATCCATTGGATCTCTCCAGGAACTTGGTATACCTTGTTCCAGCTCCTAGAATGAAATGTTTTGTTGTTGCAGACTTGTGGTTTGTGCATAGCCCTTCACCTCCAGATCCTGGTTGATCTTCTAGGTCACCATGATTTCTGGTGGGTGAGTGGTTGTGTGTGTTGGTTCTGTTCTTGGACAAGAACTGGATGAACTTTGTGCTGCTCTAGCTTCACCCTTACCTGGTGAATTATCCTATCTGGTCGACTGTCATGATTCTAGGGTTTGTGTTCCTTTTATATGATCCCTACTTCTATTCTGGCCATGACGCACAAGCCTGGCTTGCTTTGTGACTCAGCTCTTGCATTGCCTTGCTGTGACTTGCCCAGCACAAGCTCTCATATGCTGAAACTTGAGCCCTCTGTGGTGCTCAGTTTTGGTCTGCCTGATCCTATCTTGTGCTGTCCAGGTTTTGGACAAGCACAAGTGTGCAGTGACAGTGTACTCTGTCCAAACTGAATTTCTGTGATGTTTTTCACTCTGTCCAAACTGAATTTCTAACACTAACATTCTGGCTAGCACTTGTGATTCTATTTTGCAGGTTTGAAGTTGAATATGACCAGAAGATAATCTTCAAGTCATTTAGTCTAGGTTTTAGTTTAGGTCAAACTTGTAATTTTCCTTTTTCATTTATGTTTATTATTCCTCAATTCTTGTATCAAAAATTATTGTAAAGACATTGTATTCTGTGTTGAATTAAATATTGTACTTAATATTCAATGTGTAATTCAAAGTCATTTGATTTCATAAGTTGTGTTTGAATTGTGAATTCATATTTATATTGTGTGATGCTTATTGTTAAATTTATTAACAGTTGTCAAATGCAATCATACCCCAAATCAATCAGATACAAAAGAGATCATGTCGAAATTTCCCTAACTCACATTGCCTAACCCTAATTGCAAAATGAGAGAGAACCTCGATCCCTCTTAGGTTTAGTTGCAATAAGGCGCGAAAATTTCCCCCGTTTTGCGATGAAATGCACATCCCATTTCTAAATCTACCCTTCGTTGTTCCTATGTTCTGGGTTATTACAGTGGCGGGGCCGACCCGTCAGCGACACAGTTAATTTTAACCTAACCGTCGCCTACCTCGCGACGGAAGTTATTCGCGCAGTGACACACGGCGGCATCTTTGCCTTAATGGCAACGGAGGGGCAGGCGAGACGTCTCGTCGGTGCTGCGCTGCCTCCACGCGTAGCCGGCGTTCGCACGCCACCGCCCGTTTCCGCGCGATCTTCCCGCCTCTTCTCGCCTGTTCCCGCGCTTTCTTCCCGACGTCGGCGTTTATAAAAGGTCTCCCGGCTCAATGGTAGCCACCACACCCGCCGGCAACAAACACAGCCCTCGTCGCTCGACCGCCATCTCCTCCACCACCAGTGCCAATGGCGAACCGCCCCGGCGCTGGCCACTTCCCGCCGTCTCCTCCACTTGCAGTCCCGGAATCGCAGGTCGACACCGACCCCGCGGCCCGGGAAGAGCGGTGGCGTGCACACCGTCAGCAGCGGCGGGAGGCAATGGAGCAGCAGGTCCACCAGCAGCGTGAGGCGGCGCAGGCGGGGGATCTAGCGACGTTCTGCGCCCATGGCCCCGCTGCTGACGAGGCCGCGGCGGCAGCAGCATGGCACGAGCAGCAGTGCGACACTGTTGCGGCGTTCGACGCCTCGGCGGGAGAAGAGGCGCGCCGGCGCCGGACGGAGGAGATGGAGCAGCAGTGGGTTGACGAGCGCCGGCGCCGACGCGTTGAGCGGGATGCGATGTACCGTGAACGGCGGGAGGCGATCGAGCGCCGGCGGCAGGAGTCGATCGAGCGCCAGCAGCAGCTGGCGGCAGAGGAGCGTCAGCAGGGGGAGGCGGGCGGACCAGTTGGCGGCGGAGGCCGACGTGTTGGCGTCGATGATGATGGAGGCGCCAACAGATGTGGAGGAGGAGGCGCCAATGGAGGAGGAGGAGGCCGAGGCGGAGGAGACCGAGGTGGACGACGACAACGACGACGAGTTCGAGTGGTCCGACGACGACGGGCCGCACCCGGACGAGACGGCCGATCAGCAACGCGCGCTCGTCGAATCCTTCGAGTCGGAGAAGAAGCTCCAGGACGACGCCCGTGCCCGCGAAGAGGAGCAGATTCGTCGCGCCGTCGAGCTCTCCCTCCAGGCGGCGCAGCAGGGGAGGGCGGAGGAGGACGCGCGGGCTGGAGCGGCGGCGTCTGGCCACCGCCCAACGCAAGGAGAGGAGGCGCGCGCAGGAGGAGCTGCGGCGTAGGGGAGGCGACGACGGGGCGGGACCGTCGAACGCACCGCCGGGCGGTCAGTAGTCTAGGTTTAGATGAAATCTAGCCGTTTTCATTCAAACTTTGTAATATATAATCAAAATTTAATGAAAACCTTTATTTTCGTGCACCAATATTCATTTGGGAGAGGCGTTTGGGGGACGCGACTGGGGAGCGACGTCCCCCAAAGACGGCACGAACAAAACACGTCCCCAAACGTTCGATCTAGCACGGTTCGGGGGACGCTTTGGGGGACGCGACTGTAGATGCTCTTAGTGTATTAAGAGAATGTCAATTCCAAAATCATACGGTTCGAGTTTCACTAAACCGGGCCTGTTGTTTGCGGAAGTAGGAGTACTAAAATGTTGCGGTGATAGCAAATCGGCAAGTTCTATTGTTTAACGAACAAACAACAAACGATATGGACAGTGGCTAGTGGAAGTATCGAGTGGTGTCAGATTATTGATGGAACAAACAAAGGATTTTGTACAGTGGTCACCAACAAACAAACAAAATACTGTACATCGGACAGAGGTATAACCAGTGGTGACGTGGTCTCACACACAAAATACACAGTATATTGAAGAACAGAGGAAAAGCTTGCGTTAACCAAGTGGAGTGATAACATTCTCAATAAAAACAGGAAGGCAATAGAGGCACGTCATCTCGAGAATTAGGAGCAACAAAATGAAGAACACACGTAAGGTGGCCAAATTTTGGGGGACGATATTTGTGTTCAATATTGTAGAATTTTAAAACTTCGCGATATTTCTGGAAGTTCATTGTGTCCCAAAGTGTTTGGATATTCTGCGTTTAGTTCATCCGATGTCATGTCACAGTGACCGGCCTTGTTGTTTGGATGGCCTCGATCTAAATATCCAAAAAAGAAAATGCTATCGTGAACCTCTGAATTGAGACTATGTATATACTTTCTCTATTTTCAATTACAAGGTATTTTAGCACTTTAAAGTAGACTACCAAAATGTCTTATGTTAAGAAACTAAGGTGGTATTGCACATAAGCAATGCAACAGTCTTGATATTCTAATATCCGTCTGATAAACTTAGCTCTTCGGACCATATGGTTGTGGTTGACTCGCAAGGATGCTACCAGGCCGTGGCAGGAGTTCAACATCCATGCCCCTCCAAACAAATCTTTAGCGTGACCAGTACATTGCAGCTGAGAGATAGGTAACTACACTCTTTTGGTTGGATAAGAGGCTAGATGAGAGATGGATTAGAGATTCTCATCCTTACCTCTTCATCGTGGTGAGCAAGGAAGTTCTCAAATTTCGGACGGTGCAAGCGCTACTAGGAGCCTGGCTTGGAGATGTCGGTCCCAACCTTACACTAAGGCTCTAGGTGAGGTGCTTGCATTTGCCAATCGGCTCGCACTCCATATATTGGTCGATGGGAATCAAAATAAGTTCATGTGAACATCAGAGCCAAACAACGAGTTCTGGACAAATCTGTCCTATTTGTGTTTCTTCCACCACACTGTCTTTCCTAATGGGTCTTACATACCAGGCGCTTGCGGCACAGGCCAGCTGCGCTATGCGGTTGACCTTTTTCTTCGGCTTCATTTCATGGGTTGGGCCTTTTATGTTTTGGGGCTTTACTACATTGTGTATGTGTGATAAATACAACAGTATTAACATAAGTTTATTCTACATGACAATTAAAATGATATATCCACAGTTTTTCTATACGTAATTACTAACTTTTTACATTGTATGTACCTAATAATCATAACGGTATACACAAAAGTTTTATCTACCCTCAAATTACTAGGGTGTCACAGTGTATACACATGAAAATTTACATTAGGATATACATGTTTTTTCAGGTCAAAACCGTTTACATGAATTTAGGGTGGCATATACAATTTTTTATCCTACATGAAATTTGCTAGGTATTTTAGACTACATTTGTTTTTAAAATTGAGGCAAAAGATTTGCCCCATTCAATTAATTGAAAAGTAGTTTTGCAAATTACAACAAAGGCTTTAAAAGTGGATACACCATGGATTACTCTCCTGGCATTATTTCACTCAAACATTTAGCTCCCAAGGCCACCCAAAGGTTTGCCTCTTTCTTGATATATTTTTAAATATCATCATCGGATTAGCTTGCTTGTTATGGAAGGTTCTTGCATTTCTTTCGTTTCAAATCTCCCAAGTTACTATTAAAGTGAGGGAGCCCATTGCTTTTCGATTTGGTGAAGGTGAGCCGGTCATACGAAGCCACCAATTCTCAAGCAACATATATACTTGCCCAATCTTGAACATCAATAGAAAAAATCCCAAGCAACTTATTGATCAAGTCATGTAGTCTAACGGTGTAGCGGCAATGCGTGAACAAGTGTGCCGCCGATTATGTGGTTCTTTTGCATAAAGGGAACAATCCACAATTTGGCTACCCTCTTCTCTCCAATCTACACTACAAGAAAAGTTGCCATGGCCGACGAAGTTGAAGTCGCGCCGTGGTTGCTGGTGTACCATGGCCGACGATTTTGGGTCTGTTCGTTGTGCATGTCAAAACGTTTTTTTCTCGTTTTTGAGGCCACCTAGCCCGACGAAAACGGCCAAAACGTTGCGTATGGTGGCCCGGGATGTGGTGCATCTCGAATTCTCGGGTTCGCCGGCCGAGTCAACGCAAATCCGCACCGCCGAGGGATGTAGGGCCCAGATGACAGCCTCTCTGGCACTGTTTTTTTTCTCGATCGCGCCATCTCGTTCAACGCTCTCCGATCGAGCCGTTTACGATGCAGGATCATGGGTCCCGCATGTCATCCTCTATGAACCAAAATTCTTTCTATTCTTGGATTTTGTTTACCCCCTGATTTCTGGCTACTTCCTTTTTCTTTTGATCCCTTACCGCCTTGGAAACGTTGACACCGCTGCTGCTAATTGGGACCCGCATGTCATCCTCTATGAGCAATCAACTTTCTTTTCTTGGAGTTTTTTTTGGCACCTCAAATTTGGTCACTTGCCTTTTTCTTTCGATTCCCTGCCGCCTCTCAAACGGTGATACCGCTGCTGCTAAATGGGACCCGCATGTCATCCTCTATGTACTATAAAACTTTCTTTTCTTGGATTTTTTTGGCACCTCATATTTGGTCACTTACCTTTTTCTTTCGATCCCCTGCCGCCTCTCAAACGGTGAGACCGCTGTCTGCTAAATGGGACCCGCATGTCATCCTCTATGTACTATAAAACTTTCTTTTCTTGGATTTTTTTTGGAACCTTATATTTGGTCACTTGTCTTTTTCTTTCGCTCCCGTGCTGCCTCTCAAACGGTGATACCGCTGCTGCTAAATGGGACCCGCATGTCATCCTCTATGCACAATCAAGTTTCTTTTCTTGAATTATTTTTGGCTCTTGATATTTGGTCACTTGCATTTTTCTTTCGATCTCATGCCACGTTGAGGACCCTGCAGGCTCATGGGACCCGCATGTCATCCTCTATGTACTATAAAACTTTCTTTTCTTGGATTTTTTTGGCACCTCATATTTGATCACTTGCCTTTTTCTTTCGATCCCCTGCCGCTTCTCAAACGGTGATACCGCTGCTGCTAAATGGGACCCGCATGTCATCCTCTATGTACACTCAAGTTTCTTTTCTTGAATTATTTTTGGCTCCTGATATTTGGTCACTTGCATTTTTCTTTCGATCTCATGCCACGTTTGAAACGTTGAGGAACCTGTTGGCTCATGGGACCCGCATGTCATCCTCTATGTGCTATAAAAGTTTATTTTCTTGGGTTTTTTTCACCCTCTGATTTTTGGCTATTTCCTTTTCCTTTTGATCCCCTGCCGCCTTGGAAACGTTGAGTAAGCTGCTGACTCATGGAACCCGTATGTCATCCTCTATGTACAATCAACTTTCTTTTTCTTTTGATCTCAAGCCGCATTTGTAACGTTGAGACCGCTGCTGCTAATTGGGACCCGTATGTCATCATCTATGTACAATAAAGTTTCTTTTCTTGGATTGTCTTTGGCTCCTGATATTTTGCCACTTGCCTTTTTCTTTCGATCTCATGCCGCCTTTGAAACGTTGAGTAAGCTGCTGGCTCATGGGTCCCGCATGTCATCCTATACAAACAATAAAAGTTTCCTTTCTTGGAGTTATTTTTGACCCCTAATTTCTGGCTATTTGCCTTTTTCTTTTAATCTCCTGCCCCCTTTGAAACGATGAGGACGCTGTTGGTAGGTCGGTCCCACATGTCATCCTCTGTGAACAATAAAAATTTCCTTTGATGGATTTATTTTGAACCCCTAATTAATTTCGGGATATTTCCTTTTTTTCCTTTGATCCCCTGCCGCCTTGGAATCGTTGAGGATGCTGCTGCCTCATGGGTCCCGCATGTCATCCTCTCAGAACGGTAAATATTTCTTTTCTTGGATTTTGTTTACCAAATGATTTTTGGCTAATTTTTTCTTTCGATCTCCTGCCGCCTTTAAAACGTTGAGAACGCTGCTGGCTCACGGGTCCCACATGTCAGCCTCTATGAACAATAAACGCTGAGGATGCTGCTGCCTCATGGGTCCCGCATGTCATCCTCTTAGAACGAAAATGTTTCTTTTCTTGGACTTTGTACCAACATATTTTTGGTTTATTTTTTCTTTCCATCCGCTGCCGCCTTTAAAACGTTGACGACGCTGCTGGCTCATGGGTCCCCGATGTCAGCCTCCCCGTACAAGAAACATATGATATCTTGATTATTTTGCAGACAATAAACAGTGTATTGCGCTCTGAGCTATATCAAACGGATAATTAAATCTTTATTTTTACATAAAAAAACTTGTATGTTGAATCTCCTTGTTTTTTTGTCTTTGCGAAGCATAGGACTTTCCTGTTTTTTTTAGAAAATTCGGAACTTTCCTGTTTTGGAGTGGGCTAAAATTGTGCGAGTCAAAAGGCCAAGCAGGATAGTTCGAAGGCCCAGATGTCCAGATGCAGCCCAATTGAAATCTTTCTTCTTGGATTTTTTTCACCCCCTGATTTCTGGCTACTTCATTTTTCTTTTGGTTCTGTGCCGCTTTGGAAACGTTGAGACCGCTGCTGCAAAATGGGACCCGCATGTCATCCTCTATGTACAATAAAATTTCTTTTCTTGAATTATTTTTGGCTCCTGATATTTGGTCATTTGCCTTTTTCTTTCGATCCCGCGCAGCCTCTCAAACGGTGAGACCGCTGCTGCTAAATGGGACCCGCATGTCATCCTCTATGTACAATCAAGTTTCTTTTCTTGAATTATTTTTGGCTCCTGATATTTGGTCACTTGCCTTTTTCTTTCGATCTCATGCCACGTTTGAAACGTTGAGGAACCTGCAGGATCATGGGACCCGCATGTCATCCTCTATGTACTGTAAAACTTTTTTTTCTTGAATTATTTTTGGCTCCTCATATTTGGTCACTTGCCTTTTTCTTTCGATCTCATGCCACGTTTGAAACGTTGAGGAACCTGCTGGCTCATGGGACCCGCATGTCATCCTCTATGTACTATAAAAGTTCATTTTCTTTGTTTTTTTTCACCCTCTGATTTTTGGCTATTTCCTTTTTCTTTTGATCCCCTGCCGCCTTGGAAACGTTGAGTAAGCTGCTAGCTCATGGGACCCGCATGTCATCCTCTATGTCCATCAACTTTATTTTCTTGGATTTTTTTTGACCCCCTAATTTCTGGCTACTTTCTTTTTGTTTTGATCTCAAGCCGCATATGAAACGTTGGGATCGCTGCTGCAAAATGGGACCCGCATGTCATCCTCTATGTAAATAAAGTTTCTTTTCTTGGATTATCTTTGGCTCCTGATATTTTGTCACTTGCCTTTTTCTTTCGATCTCATGCCGCCTTTGAAACTTTAAGTAAGCTGCTGGCTCATGGGTCCCGCATGTCATCCTCTACGAACAATAAAAGTTTCCTTTCTTGGAGTTATTTTTTACCCCTAATTTTTGGCTACTTGCCTTTTTCTTTTGATCTCCTGCCCCCTTTGAAACGATGAGAACGCTGTTGGCAGGTCGGTCCCACATGTCATCCTCTATGAACAATACAACTTTCCTTTGATGGATTTATTTTGAACCCCTAATTAATTTCTGGATATTTCATTTTTTTCTTTTGATCCCCTGCCGCCTTGGAATCGTTGAGGATGCTGCTGCCTCATGGGTCCCGCATGTCATCCTCTCAGAACGATAAATGTTTATTTTCTTGGATTTTTGACCAACTGATTTTTGGTTTATTTTTTCTTTCCATCCCCTGCCGCCTTTAAAACGTTGACGACGCTGCCGGCTCATGGGTCCCCGATGTCGGCCTCCCCGTACAAGAAACATGTGATATCTTGATTATTTCGCTCTGAGCTTTGCAAACGGATAAATTAAATCTTTATTTTTACATAAACAAACTTATATGTTGAATCTCCTTGTTTTTTGTTTTTGCGAAACATAGGACTTTCATGTTTTGTAGTGGGCTGAAATTGTACGAGTCAAAAGGCGTCCAGCACGATAGTTCGAAGGCCCAGATGGCAAGATGCAGCCCAATTGAAAAATATCTTTTCTTGGATTTTGTTTTGACCCCCTGATTTCTGGCTACTTCCTTTTTCTTTTGATCCCTTGCCGCCTTGGAAACGTTGAGGCCGCTGCCGCTAAATGGGTCCCGCATGTCATCCTCTATGTACAATAAAATTTCTTTCTTCGATTATTTTCGGGTCTTGATA
The DNA here is from genome assembly GCF_022539505.1 of Lolium rigidum. Lineage (NCBI taxonomy): Eukaryota > Viridiplantae > Streptophyta > Magnoliopsida > Poales > Poaceae > Lolium > Lolium rigidum. The sequence goes on along the minus strand of NC_061513.1, from coordinate 123,098,225 downwards.
TTTGGTCACTTGCCTTATCTTTCGATCTCATGCCGCCTTTGAAACGTTGAGGAAGCTGCTGGAGCATGGGTCCCGCATGTCATCCTCTATGAACAATAAAAGTTTCCTTTCTTGGAGTTATTTTTTCCCCCTAATTTCCGGCTACTTCCTTTTTCTTTTGATCCCCTGCCGCCTTTGAAACGTTGAAGACTTTGCTGGATCATGGGTCCCACATGTCAGCCTCTATGAACAATAAACATTTCCTTTCTTGGAGTTATTTTGTACCCCTAATTTCTGGCTATTTTCCTTTTTTTCTTTCGATCCCCAGTCGCCTTCTAAACGTAGAGGACGCTGCTGGCTCGTGGGTCCCAGATGTCAGCCTCCATGGACAATAAACCTCTCCTTTGTTGGATTTATTTTTCACCCTCTAATTTTGGCTATTTCCTTTTATTTTGATCCACTGCCGCCTTGGAAACATTGAGTAAGCTGCTGACACATGGGGCCCGCATGTCATCCTCTATGTACAATCAACTTGCAAGATTTTCGAGCGAAAGAGCTTGTATTAGTGGGACCCATATGTCAACCTCTATGTACAATAAAAGTTTCATTTCTTGGATTATTTTTAGCTCCTGATATTTGGTCACTTTCCTTTTTCTTTCGATCTCAAGCCGCCTCTGAAACGTTGAGTAAGGTGCTGGCTCATGGGACCCACATGTCATCCTTTATGTACAATAAAGTTTCTTTTCTTGGATTTTTTTTACACCTGATTTTTGGTCACTTGCCTTGACGCTGCTGGCTCATGGGTCCCACATGTCAGCATCTATGAACAATAAACCTTTCCTTTGTTGGATTTATTGTTTACCCCTAATTTCTGGCTATTTGCCTTTTTCTTTTGATCCCCAGCGGCCTTTGAAAACGTTGAGGAACCCGCTGGCTCATGGGACCCGCATGTCATCCTCTATGTACTATAAAATTTCTTTTCTTGGTTTTTTTTCACCCTCTGATTTTTGGCTATTTCCTTTTTCTTTTGATCCCCTGCCGCCTTAGAAACGTTGAGTAAGCTGCTGACTCATGGGACCCGCATGTCATCCTCTATGTACAATCAACTTTCTTTTTTTGGAGTTTTTTTACCCGCCGTTGGATTGAAACGAATGGTGGATGGGAAGCCTCAGGTCACGCTGCGCCCTGTGAACGTGGGGGCACTGGATCTCTGTCCAGAAGATAGATGATGATCATGGTAGTAACCGGTATTTAATGTGATGATGATTTGATTTTGCACTCGGCCATGAACAGAGGTACTAGTACGGTCTCACAATTTTTTATCATTATAGTTGGACCTTAGCCAAATTCAAAATCTCATAGCGGCAAAACTTCCCGCCCACAAAATACAAAAATTTCACACGCTTCCAAATTCCCATTCTACCCCTGTGGAGATGACAACAAAGTCGGTTGGTGGGGGGGGTCTGCCCGTCATTTTTTCGATCACCACCTCCCTAGCCCGGAAACCCTCCCAAAAAAAATTCATTTCCCTCAGACCACCCACCGGAACTTCCCAAGTCCCTCTCTCCCACCTCCACGACCACCGCACCGGAACATCCCCACCGGACTTCCCTGGCCTACCCGAGGCCTCGCGATCCTCGTCATCCGGCTGCCTGCCGGAGCCGCTTCATCGACGCCGTCATCAACCGGACCGGATCATCCCCGCCGAACCTCGAAACCATATGCTCATCCAGCAGTCTACCGCAGTCGCTTCAGCCTGCGGTATCGTCCACCCCACCGGAGCCGCTCGCCGGATCCGTCGTCCACCGCATCGGATCTTGCTCACCGACACCGCCGTGCATGAACCGGATCCGCTTCACCGGCGTCGCGCATGATCTAAACTCTTCTACTCGTCGCTTTCCTATTGCTTGCCTCGCAAGTTCTTGTTTAATCTTGGGGGAACTTGTTTGTGCTAACGACGCGCCGTTACGTTTTTGCAGATGAGATGAGTAACCATGAAGTGTAATGGCCATCTCTCCAACCCCAAGTAGCACATGTTGCGTACTTCATCACCGGATCTATCAACCCCAGGAAGATCTGCTGTGACTCCCACAGAGTGCTTCTCCTAATGTAAGTCCCTTGTTTTAGCGCCATGTTCTGGGTTCAGATGCTTGTTTGTCTGAAGCTCTTTTAGTTCATTCCTAGCTATGACCGTAACACCTTGCTATTTTCTAGTTCATTGCTAACTTTAAGCGATTGAACATTTTGGTTTGCATTCCCTGCTCTGTAGATGTAGCCATCATAACTTCTATCTTACTTAGTCGTTGTTACAAAAATTATAGGTATTATAGTAACATCTGCTATTATTTAGTTCATGGCCAATTTTAAGTAATTGCACATGTTGGTTCGCATTCCCTGCTCTATAGCTTTTGGCATCGTAACTTCTATATTTGGTTTACATTGCCTGCTCTGTAGATCTAGCCATTTAACTTTATCTTGCTCGGTCGTTGTTACAAAAATTATGGCCTCGCTACTATGTTGTTTGTGCCAATTTTTTACTCCATGAACATGTTGGCTTGCATTCCCCGTACTACGAGTGATGCCATTGTTTTGTATCTACTTCATTGTAAGCTAACAAAGTAAGGACTTAGTTTGGCATGCTATCACTCGCTATCTAGCCTGTAGTACAAATAAACTTGTCATATTACTAGATAATAATTTTGCGTGCCATCTTGTTCTTGAAAAGCTGCATTATTGACTTGTTTCTCTGACTTGGCATGACACTCACATATGGAATGCTGAACATATTGGTTTGCATTCCCTCTTATACAAGTTCACAGGTGATCCCACTATATTCCGTATCCGGTCCATCCTAAGCTCCAGACATTAACTATCCTCTATGTGTTGCTCATTACAAGTTTATATCCCGAAACATCTTGATTTGCATCCCCTTCACTATAAGTTCAGGAGTATTATTTAGTTCACGGCCAAAATGAAGTAATTGCACTTGGCACATGTTGGTTCACATTCCCTCCTCTTTAGCTTTTGCCATCGTAACTTCATCTTGCTCAGTCGTTGTTACAAAATTTATAGCCTCGCTACTATGTTTGGTTTACATTCCCCGCTCCGTAGATGTAGCCATCATAACTTCATCTTGCTCGGTCGTTGTTACAAAATTTATAGCCTCGCTACTATGTTGTTCATGCCAATTTTGTACTCCCCGAATATGTTGGTTTGCATGGGACTCGACGAGTAGTAAGTCTCGTCGTTTCATTCTAACATGCTCGTTATATTGGTCGTTGGTATGCGGCATGCACTCTTTGTTTGCTTATTGTGCGCATTACAATGATCTTGTTATAACGACGAAATGATGACTTCCAAATTCTTTGGCAAACAATATTGTAGTGTATTTGCCTTTCCATTGTTGCTGTCTTAACTTGTAATGTCTTTGTTTCAGATATAGGTGCTGCATGGACAACTTAAAAGATTGCCGGATCGCTTCATTGTATTGCTAGGTTTAATTACCATTCAATTTCGCTGGGTTCTGTAATATTTTTTTCAAAGCCTTGCAGCTGATGTAATATTTAGTTAGTTTTTATAGTTCTTTCGCGCATTTTTTCCTTGGTGCTTGTGGTAAGTGAGGCTATCCGACAGAAATCAATGCTGCGTCAATATTCTAAGTATCTAAATCACGAATTCCCATCCCTTAAACGGCCCAATTAAGCGAAATCACATATGTGCCGGCCCGCAAAATCCTAAAGCGCCTATTATGCCGGCATATAAACAGCAACTAAACGGGCTGGCCCACTTACTTATTGGGCCGACCCACTTGATATATGGTGGACCCCACACACTAATTGGGCCGGCCCACTTACTATAAGGTGGACCCCACAAACTACCGGGCCGGCCCACTAACTAGTTGGGCCGACCCAATTGCTTTTGTGGTGGACCCCACATACTAAATGGGCCGGCCCTTTAAGAGGAAAGTGGGACCCACTGTGCTTTTGGCCCGGCCCACTATCTTGTTGGGCCGGCCCACTTGCTATATGGTGGACCCTACGTTCTAAATGGGCCGGCCCTTTAACAGAAAGTGGGACCCACATGTGCTTTTGGCCCGCCCACTATCTTGTTGGGCCGGCCCACTTGCTACATGGTGGACCCCACATACTAAATGGGCCGGCCCTTTAAGAGGAAAGTGGGACCCACCCGTGTTTTTGGCCCGGCCCACTTGCGTGTTGGGCCGGCCCACTTGCTATATGGTGGACCCCACATACTAAATAGCCGGCCCTTTAACGGAAAGTGGGACCCACTGTGCTTTTGGCCCGCCCACTATCTTGTTGGGCCGGCCCACTTGCTATATGGTGGACCCCACATACTAAATGGGCCGGCCCTTTAGCAGGAAAGTGGGACCCACCTGTGCTTTTGGCCCGCCCATTTGATCTAATGTGGACCCCACGTACTAAATGGGCCGGCCCGATAGCAGGAAAGTGGGACCCACATGCTAATTGGGCCGGCCCACTTGCTTTAAGGTGGACCCCACTTGGTAAATGGGCCGGCCCGATAACAGGAAAGTGGGTCCCACATGTTTTGTGGGCCGGCCCTTTCCCTGTTGACCGGTCAAACGAGTGCATTCGGCCCGGCCCACATGCTTAGTGGGCCGGCCCATTAATGTTTTGACCGATCAACCTTATAGGTTAGGCCCGGCCCACGTAACTAATGGACCAGCCCAGCTATATAGTTGACCGGTCAAACTAAGTCGCCGGCCCGGCCCGCAAACTTAATGGGCCGGCCCGCTTAAGACGTGGCGGGCCTCGTGTGGGCCTACCATCTACCACGGGGTTTCGGCGGTTAACGCCGTTAACCGCCAATTAACGGCGTCCGCCACGTGTCGGCTTGCATGACGTCGGCAGTCAACGGGCTCCCGGAAACACTTCGCAACGGTCCGATTTTCCGTGGCGGAAGGGCGCCCAAGCGCGACGGACCGAAAAAATCGTCGTAGGACTTTGCTCGACGCAGTTTCGACAACAGAACCCATATCGTCGGGTTAGGCCCATAGGCGACGAAAAATACCCCTTAGCGGACGATTTTGAGACGTTGTCTATCAGAACTTTTCTTGTAGTGCTATCAGCGGTCCAAAGCCTATTTTGGAGGGGAAGCCATGCAAAGAACTTGGTCTTTTAAGGCGCCCAAATCTTCCAAATGATTATGTTCATATGGTTGGAAATTTGAGCCAAAAATTATGGTTTTTAAGCGGAGGCCACCGAGTATTGACCCTCACCGAGAGGGTCCAAATGATGTCATGATCAATATCCTCAACGAGGTGTATTGCTTGAAGGAGTCCAAAGTGCCACAAATTGCTCAATGTGCGCAAAGGTAAGCTCATCCATCTTGATTTGCATTACCCACCTATTCTCATGCAAAGGCCTTTTTGATGTACCATTTTAGCCTAGATATGGTGTATGCTGGTCGGATATGTAATTGACTACACGTATGTACATTGATGCCCTTATCGAAAAAAATGTACATTGATGCAGGTGAGTGTTTTCGTCATGGTCCATCCAGGTCTACCTCCTTCATTGTAATAATCCATCAACTGATGTTTTTGCCCCTTACATTTTTATTTTGCTTTCTGCTAAGTAGTATGGGATCTTCCTGCTGTTGTTTTCATCTGCCCCAGGTTTCTTCCTTCTTTGTTGCTCTTGATTTCTCCGTTCGTCAGGTGGCCATGTACGACATCTTGTCGATAAGATGTTACATGGGCTTGTTTTTCTTATTCCCTGGTCTGTTTCTTGGTTTTGGCCCACGCAGGCACAGACTAGAATTGGACAAAACTAGGAGTAACATACCGGGACAGAGATTTGGTGCACATGGGCACCAGTGATCTCGTTTTAAAAAAAATTAAAATAATAGTTTTGAGTTGTAAAAAATTCTGAAAAAAATCCACAGATAGTCAATGATATATCCCACAAACGGGAAAAAATACAACTTCAAATACTTAATATTTTGAGCTACACAAAAATGACAAAATTGTAGATCTAAGTAGTCATTTTCAAATCTCCAAAATATATCAGAATTTGTCATTTTTGTCCAGGTCAAAATAAAATTAATTTCGGATTGGGATTTTCCATGATTGTGGGATGTATCATTGGTAATCTACAGAATTATTTTCATGGTTTTTTATAACTTGTAAAAATATTTTTCAATTTTTTAACTAAGCGAGAGCACTGGAGCTCGTGCGCTAAAAGCACTTTTCGTAACATACCGTTGTTTTTTGTGGTTACAAACGTTTTTATTATTGACTAAACAAGCAGGAGCGAAAATCCTGTGGCAAGCACGATATCCGCAATCTACAAACCTTGATGTTATGAAGCATGCATGTGGTCAAAAAACAAAAACAAGGAGGAGCGGAACACAACGCCCCTGTGTTATTTTTTGTGAAAAGTGTTGGTATTATAGAAGAAAAAGGTTGGACTGTTTGGTGAAAATAAAAGCAGCTGGCTGCCATAGACTCACCCCAAATCTATTATATAGTCAGGAGGCTTGGAAGTTGAGGAGAAATTAGACATAGAAGAGAGTCGAGCATGTTGTGGCAGCACATGGCGATTTTGGTGCGGTGGTGTTCTTCGAGTGATGCGAGTTTTAGGGTGAAAGTTTAGGTTATTGGTAGAAACCTGACAACTGTAGTGTTTACGAGCCTTTCCTTGTTTTTGAGATGTAATCATATTCGACACATGACAACATATATCGCGAGACAAAAGGTAAACTGCATTTAAAAATAGACATTTCAAGCTAGTGCAGTCCATTAACATTCAAGTGTACACCTCCTGGTTGGTGCAAACGTTTTATCAGTTGCTCATAGCAAATAATTCATGTTCTTTGCCAACATGGTTTCTCGAGACGACATTGTTTGAGAAAAATGTCAGAAACGAGCACACAGCTCCGTGATGACTAGTGCATAAAGTCTCAAGAGCTTGAGGCAGTGGTGGACTTTGTTGTGTCCTCTGAAACGCAAGGAGACGACTCGTACGAACATCCAGCCTGCGATGGAGAAGCAGAGTACTTGCTCCTCTTGCTCCCCCTGTTCCTGATGTCCTCGATCATCTTGGACACCACCGCCATCCTCGGCCGCTCCTTCGGGTCGTCGGCGGCGCAGAGCAGCGCCACCTGGAGGAGCGCCACCATCTCATCCTCCGCGCCCCTGCTCCGCAGCAGCTCCATGTCGAACACCTCGGAGGTCCACTCCTCCCGCACCACCGTCCGCACCCACCGCGGCATGTCCACCTTGCCGTCCTCCGGCGACCGGCCCGTGAGGATCTCCAGCAGGATGACCCCGAAGTCGCGCACGTCCTGCTTCTGCAGGGCCTTTTCAGGTGGTGCCGGCACGAGCAGCTGGAGCATGGCGAAGTCGGCGACACGCGCGTTGCCGCCGGCATCAATGAGGATGTTGGAGGAGGTGAGGTGCCGGTGGGAGAGCCTGGAGCCGGACGCGCCATGGAGGTAGGCGAGGCCTTGCGCCGCGTCCTGCGCCAGCTTCAGCCTCGTCTGCCAGTCCAGAGGGACTCGTGCCGGCCCCCGGTTCTCTGCTCAGTCGTGCAGACATTAGAAACCATAATAACGTGACAAGTTTGCAAGTTGGACGTACGGCTGATGAGAGACGGAGAGGCTACTGACCATGGAGGAGACTGTGGAGGCTGCCGTGGGGGATGTAGTCGAAGACGAGGAGAAGCTCCTCCGCCGACGCGTAGAACGCGCGCAGGTTGACGATGTTGGCGTGCCGCCACGAGCCCATCTCCCTCACCAGCTCCCTCCGCCTCCTCTCGTCCTCCCGGGTGGCGCCCTCCCTCCTCCTCAGCCTCTTCACCACCACCGCCTCGCCCTCCGTCTTCTCCACCACCCCAGCGTGGTCGTCGCCCACGTCGTGTTGGCCTGCCATGAACACGCGGTACGTCGTCGCGGCCGCGCCTTTGCCCAGCATCTCCGCGGCCCCCATCATGAGCGCCCTCACGTCGAACTCCTCGCAGCACCCGTCGAAGCGCACCGTCTCCTCCCGCGACGCCGACGTCGAGCTGGTGCGCGAGCTGGCGCGCGGCGGCGCGGGCTTCTTCTTCTTCTTCCACCACAGCACCGCGCACAGCGCCGTGGCGATCAGCGTGGCGACAGCCGCGCCCACCGCCGCCATGATCATCACCACCATCCACCGGTAGCGGGAGCTCCTCCTCCCCACCTGTCCGCGCGTTGTCTCGCCATCGCCTCTCCGCTGCTGCCGGCTGCACCGGCGACGCATAGGGGCGCCGCAAAGCTCGGGGTTGCCGGCAAACGACGACGCGGGGAAGGCCGCCGCGAGGCGTTTCGGAATCTGCCCGCTCAGGTGGTTGCCTGAGACGTTGAGCTCGACAAGCATTGTCATCGCTTCCAAAGAGGTCGGCAGGGGGCCGACGAACGAATTGCGCGCGAGACGCAGCGTCACGAGAGCGCGGAGGCGACGGCCGATCTCGGGCGGAATCGCGCCGGTGAGCCGATTGCCCGCGAGGTCGAGGCGGCGCAGGTGGCGGAGCCGTAGGATGGACAGGGGAAACCGCCCCGAGAAGGCGTTGCCGGAGAGGTAGAGGAGCTTGAGGTGCGGCGCCACGGGGGAGAAGTCCACATCGTGGAGCGATCCCGTGAAGTTGTTGTTCTTGAAGCTAAGGAACGAGAGCGCCGGGAGATCCGCGAGCGCGGCGAGAGCGCCGGCATCGCCACCGAGGCCGAGGCCTTCAAGAACGATACCACGGACACGAGGGGGGGCGAGGGAGGAGGACCGCTGGCAAGTGACTCCACGCCACTCGCCGGAGCACGGATCGGAGGACTCTGTCCAGGAGTCGAGCGCCGCGGTGCCATGGCCGGCGCATGCGGACTTGAACCCGAGCAGAGCCACGGCGTCGGAGATCGGGACAGGTGAGGAGACACAGGCAGCTGCGAGGAGCGCCAGCATGATGGGGAGCACGCGTAGTGCCATGAAACAAAAGCAGAGAGAAATGATAAGATGGAGGAAAGCTAGCTGTTTGAAGGAGGAGTTTGATCGAGAATGGCCAGAATGTATGGAGTACGTCGCAGACCACGGTAGCACAAGCGATGGGGAGACGGAGGAGTTGATTGTGCAACGGCCGAGTGCGTGATGAAGGATTAATGTGAGAGGTCCAGGAGGGGAGGGCGCGGGGGTGATGCATGGTGGCGCGGGAACGTGAGCGGCGTGAGCCCATTTGTCCTTCCAGGGAGAGAGCGGAAACTGCTGGGCACGCACAGCGCTCATCGGAGCAACGGACGGTTTCTGCTTAAAATCTGCGCATAGAAACAGCAGGCAGCGGCATATTTAGCGTCTTGTTTGCGTCAATGGCAGTGGGAAAAAGACCAAACGATGCAATGATCACCGGTCAGCATTCACTCACTGAATAGCTGGTGATTACTGTTGAAAGCCTGGCGATGGCTGATAGAGCTCCAGTAGCGTCCCCAAAGCGTCCCCAAACAGATTTGAAGCGCGTCGGACCAAAAAACGGTTCCAGCCGCGTCCCCCAAAGCCGAATTTTGTCCGGCGCGCTCTGATACGGTGTCCGACGCCCCGAGCCCGTCCCCGCCCCACAAGGGACGCACCGGGGACGCCGGACACACCGAAAAGCAAGGCGGGGAGTGGCGGGGCCGACCAGTCAGCGGCACAATAAATTTTAACCTAACCGTCGCCTACCTCACGACGGAAGTTATTGGCGCGCAGCGACGGTGGAGTTCCCGCAGAGGCGCAGCGACGCGTCTCGTCGCGCCTAGCTCTGCGTGCCGGTGTTAATGAGCGCCACCGCTCCCCCGCCTCCCTCCGGCCTATAAAAAGGGCCGCCTCTCATCGTCCATCTCACACACAAACTCTAGCGCCTCTCTCCCCAACCCTAGCCGCCACCATCTCAACAAGAGTCGACGCCATGTCTGGTAGAGGCGGAGGCCGAGCTCGCGGCCGTGGTCGTGGTCGTGGCCGCGGCAGAGCTGCACGCTCGCCATCGCCTGCCACGCCGTCGTCTTCATCGTCGGAGATGGACGTGGAGCCGGGTGTGCTGTTCGAGTTCGTCCTCGTCCTCAAGGGCGAACCACGCGGCATCCAGAGGCTACCTTACTCCTTCGCCGAGTACGTCGCCGGTGACAACCGCCCGCGCACGATGCATCTGCGGGAGGCTTCGTGCGGCTACTACCGGTGGATCGTCGACGTGATCTATGATGCGCGCGGCAAGATGTACCTCAACATCGCTGGGAGAAGTTCGCGCGCCACCACAGCCTCGAAGCCGGCTTCATCCTCCTGTTCTCCTACTTTGGCGACAAGGACATGAGCGTCAAGGTCTCGACGAGACGCGCTGCCGCCAGGACTACCACGGCGATAGCACTGACGAGGAGGACGACTGATGAAGAGTGTTGTTTCTTCGCAGCGAATACGTGCACGGAGGTCTCTGTCTGTTCTTCTTCCTCGGTAGAACCAACAAAGGCACCATCTCCCGCTGGATTTTCCAGTTTGGGTGACTGGGTGCCCTCGAGTGTTCTTTCTTGGCAGCGAACACACGAAACCTTCGATACACGACCTAGTTAGGTTTACTTTTTTTGCAATATTTTATATTTGTGTCCACCATGGTTCAAACTATGTATTAGTTTGTGGAAAACCATGTTCCAAACTATGTCTTCGTGTAAACCACGTTCCCAATTATGTATTAGTTTGTGAAAATTGAAATAAAAATACTAAAAAAAAGTATTTTTAATGTTTGGGGGCGGCGTTTGGGGGACGCGGCTGGGGAGCGACGTCCCCCAAACGCGGCACGAACACATCCCCCAAACGCAGCACGAACACGTCCCCCAAACGCTCAATCCAACGCGATTTGGAGGATACTTTGGGGAAGGCGACTGGAGATGCTCTTAGTCCGAATGAGTTTAGAGAACAAGGCACGGCAGGCGCAATGCTCCCCATGTATTCACTATTCACCCCGGAACCCAGCGATTGTCCGGTGCGCGGGACCTCCCGTGCACTATATCATCAGGTATCATTGCATAACAATATGCCCTAAAACATAATAAATCTTAATGATATTTGATGAAACACTATGGCACAAATCTTAAAGTGCGAATCGACGGCACAAACATGCACGTAACCTTGCGCGTGCACGGGAGAAGAGCATTTCTCTTGTGCCCTGTTCACACACACTTCCAGGACAACATTGTTACATCTGACCTATAAAGAAAAAAGATGATACCTAAGATTCAAAAAATGATCATATTCACTTAAAACTAATTTTCTTTTCTAATACATTTTGCTAGTTTATTATGTTAGGGGCTCTTTTGTTCCCAGGATTCTAAAAGGCATGAATATATAAAAAATAATATAGAATCGGGATGACATAGTCGTCACATAAACAATGAGTTCTTCATAAGGTAGAACTCAAGGAAAAAAAATCCTTGGAAAAAGATCATATAGTTTGTAATACTACAAATTAAACAAACTGGAAATTTTCCTAAGGAATGAAATCCTACAAAATTCGTATGACTTGATCAAAGAGCCATTAAGTGAGGTTTCAAGGCGATTCCAGGTTCAATATCACACGAAAGTGAGGAATCTAAGAATTTGCACATTTTAATACCCCCTCAGATCCATAATGTGTCGGTGATTCAGTAGAACTTTAGTTCCACCAACACTTATTATGGATCAGAGGGAGTACTATAAAATAAATAGCGTGCAAGGACGAAAAACCATATGTGTAAGGAATAACTAAAACTCTTTAAGCTAGCAATCAATTCATAAACATTATACTAGAGTTACAACAACAATATCCTGGAGCAGCAGCTTCAGTTATTTTATGCGCCTAGCGAGAACATTTTTTCCGTAAATTTCTCATCTGAACTTGTCTGTGAGCGAAACCAACTCAGCTCTGGCAAGTTAGAGACCGGTCCAACTGCAGCAAGGGCAACATCCTGAAAAAAAATTCAAACATGAGTGAATAAACTTCAGAATCACTGGACTACTCAGCGATACTGCATTATTGTAGTAAGATAATGGGTTTAGGCCATATTTGGTATTGTGGCGGATTATGATAATCATGTTTGCCCCAACCAGCCTTTTGTTGCATCGGTGGTTATTTTTCCATAGCAAATTACAGAATATCATCACAGTTCAACAACCACAAATTGAGCCTTAGGAAATCTACCTTATCAACTATGAAGTCCTTGGCTGTTTCCATTATCGCAGCGCAGTCAACTGCATCAATTCGAGCAAAAAGCTCCAAGAATGGCATTACTCGTCCATAAGTTAGCATCTGCACCAGATGGTTGTGGGCAAGTTTTGTTAGTCGGGAGAATAGTAGCTATCATTGCTGAGAATGCCAACACAAGAGTAGACTATGCATACCTGGCGACCATTATTCTCAGAAACCGCAGTTGATCCATCAATGTGGAGTAAAAGAGAAGATTTCAACTGAAAAGGGTAAAAATGGTAGTTCTTGTTACCTACTTTTTTCTCTAATTAAAAATTAAAACATGTGCATACAGAACAGGTTGCTTCCAAGTGAGGCCAAGAAAACAAGAGGGTCTCTTGCAAGTGACGAGATTGCAGGTTGATGTTCCAATTGTAGAAAATGCTTGAATAACATGTATCATAATTAATGATTCTATCCAAACAACATACTGCAATATCCTATAGATCATTAAGAACAAACTGCTTTCAAAAAAAGAGAAGAGGTTTCCTGTTGATGAGCTTGTTGCTTGTTTAACTATTGCTGAAGATGCATAGATCAATCACCAGTCACATTTTTAACTATATTACATTCAGTCACCTTGTCACTGCTGCTGTGAAGTAGGGTAACATGAGCTTAGCAACAATAATAGTAGCAAAATTTAATGGAGAAATAGGTAACTGAATGATGGAACGAATATGAAGCAGAAACATATCTACTATCACGTGCGATCCAAAATGCATAATAACACAGAGAAGCATCGTCCTATTAAACAAATTAGACTACTACAAGTACATGTACGAATCAACAAAATAATAACATGAATTTTCTCTAATATTTACTAACAAAAATGTAGGAGAAACTGCGTGGTTTTGTCTTCCATAAATATTGACAGGGAAAACCAGGCAATAAAGAGAAATGTATAAATCTAGGGAACACCCCTGGAAACCACAGCTACCTGATTACGAGCACGAGCAACCTCTGTCTCTGACACTCTGAATGCAAGTCTTCTGAATTCTTCCATTATTAACCGAGACAGGTCATGTAATGCATCAGGCTGCAATCAATTAATTTTTTTTGTAAGATAACGTTTTACAGGGGTAGTTTGGTCCAAATCCATAGCTTAAATGATAACTCATCTCCACTGCTGGTACAATTATATATTCACTTCAAAATTTGAAGAGACTTTGCATAGAGCACACGTAAGTGATTGGTATATCTCTCGAACTTGTAGCCAATTCAAATGCTATGAGGGTAAACAATAAGTTGCCTAAAAGAAAGATCTACGAGTTTGCTAATTAATCATATGTTTTTAACTCACAGCTTACACATTCCCCATAAGTGGCAAGTATACACAAATTCAGTCCCTATACAAATCTGTTACTTACAGTAGAAGAGTACCACCACTAGAATATTCCATATTTAAGCTAAACAACTATTCAGGTAAGCACTGCAATGGAAAATATTGCAGTGAACAAAAGAGAAAAGATAACGGTTACTCATTAGCTGACATCAAGATAGAAAATAATTACATCAGATCTTAAGCAAGTTATTGAAGTGATTCAAATGTTCAAGCAACTGAAAATAAGATTGAGAAACAAACTTTACCTGAGCAGTAGTATAGATGCCAAATAATCCTGTATCACGATAATTAGTGTTGAACGCCATCAGGCTCTCAGCTAACTCACCATTGCTGATGCCACGAGCTAAAGAAGACCTAGCATTTCAACATACAACATCAGCTTTAGCAACAAATTCAGTAATAAGAAACTAGAAGGGAAAAGTATCGATCAATCAATGAAAATCTTTCTCACCCTGAGCAGTTCCCTACACCTATGCTTCTGTTCCAAGATCCCAATATGCTTTGGGTGACCATAAGAGGAATTGATCTAGGGTCAGTCCAAGATGAACCCTTGAAAGCAATTGCAAGATGCGCTAGAGGCATCTCGGCATCCTCTATGCGAACCTAATGTTATATAAAATCCAAAAGATAAAGATAAGTTAACATAGCCTAATAAATTACTACAGTAACATCTAGATAAACTAAAAAGCAGACCTCTGAGCCAGTAAAAACAGCCGGGTTTGCCTCAACAAGTTGATCTGCAGTAGTTGGATCAGTAGAGAATCCGGTAAACAATTCCTTGACTTTATCAACAACCTCATCATGATCGACATCTCCAGCAGCAGACACAACCTAAGCCAACCAGCAAAAACTTTCATCAACTTCTCCAAGTTTAAAATGCTAAACTATTTTACAGAGGCAGATAACCATACCGTTCTAGGACAGGTATAATGAGTTGAAATATACTGCTGCAAATCATTCTTCGAGATCGACTGGATGTTCTCCTTCGGACCTAATATTGTGTCCCCTAACGGATGATCCCGAAATGCTGCAGTATGCAAGTGATCAAATATGACCTCCTCCATCATTCCTTGCACCTGTCTACCCATAAACATATGTAACCATGCATCAAACTCCAAACACAAGAAACATATGTAACCATGCATCAAACTCCAAACTCCAAACATATGTAACCATGAATCTAGTACAAGTAGAACTTGAACGATTGTTGCAGAAGCAAACCTATTGAACATTTGACAGAGCCTAATGAGCACATTTATCTTCACAAACACAAGAAAGGTCAACCATACATAGCAAGCACCAACAAAGCTAATTCACCTTTACTCTCAGGCCAATACTAGTCAGATGAGAAAATTACCAATGCCACAAGAAGAATAAGATTAAGTATCACGAAAGCTTACATCCAGGGACTAGTAAATCGAGGAATCTTATTGTAGCTTTTAAATTATATAAAAGGGGTGTTCCCCCGATATCAGTAAGGAATCTTATTGTAGCTGTGCAGGGGAAAAGGGTGTGACGCAGTAAAAATAAAAAAGGGGGGGCGCGACAGCTCACCTCCTCCATCTCGCGTAGGATGACGCCGCGCTCCCGCTGGATGGCCTGCTGCGGGAATCGCGGGTGCTGGAGGATGTCGCTGAGGACGTCGAGCGCGGCGGGGACGTCGCGGCCCTGGACGTCGGCGAAGAAGGTGGTCTGCTCGCGGGAGGTGTAGGCGTTGAGGCGCGCGCCCATATCCTCGATCTCGACCTCGAGCGCGTGCGCGGTGGGCCTGCGCTGGGTGCCCTTGAAGGCCATGTGCTCGAGGAAGTGCGCGGTGCCGTTGGTGCCGGGCAGCTCGAAGCGGCTGCCGGCGTCGACCCAGACGCCGACGGAGGCCATGCGGGTGGCGGCCGGGTAGGCCTGGGTGACGACGCGGAGGCCGGTGGGGAGCGTGGAGACGCGCGCGGCGGGGAGGCGGAAGAAGGGGGCGTGGTCGGCGGCGCGCGGCGCCGGCGACGCGTGGCGGAGGAAGCGGTTGGGCGAGGGGGAGGCGGCGGAGTGGAGGAGGCGGTGGAAGTATGGTAGGAGCCTGCGCCTCGAGCGGGCGGCGGCGGCGGCGGCGGCCGCCATGTTTTCGATTGGGAGTTGTTTCCCCTACGGTCGCGCCGCCGCAAGCAGAGGGAAAGAGGGGAAGGGCTGTGTGGGGTTTTCGGTTCGCTCCCGTTTATTCTTGCGTCGGGGGAAAGCCTCGATCGAGCCCTCGAGAGATCGAAAGCTTTTGTTCCACGTAAAATCAGGTCCGAATAGAACAAGGAGAAAAGAGGGATTTCGGGGACGGAAACCCCGAAAAAGACTGTGATATACTCCGTATGTAGTACGACCCCAGGTTTGGTTGCACACTTGCTAACCAGAACACGTTGCCCTTCTAGTTCTAGGCAAGGATATACTTCCTCCATTTTTGAGTAGACCACTATTAAATTTCTTTTATCTATACAAGTCCACTAACGTTAATAGCCTAAAACCTATCTAGGGTTGCATCCCCCTCGTCGGCCATGCTGATGGTCCGTTCAGTCTTCGGTGACCTTGGAGGCTTGGAGGCGTGGCGGACCTAGTGAGAGGGTTCTCGTTTTTTGTTTAGATTTTTTCTAGGGTCTTCTTTGAGATGGTGAGGCGGCAGCTACACCTCAAAGTTAGAATAAGATCATCTCCGTCCTATCCTTGCCCCGGTGGTGCGACGAGCGCCGGCAGAGGGCGTGTGGAGTTCTTCGTCCCACGGATCTCCTCGGATACCCTCAATTTTATGTTCGTTGGTGTTATTTTAGGTCTGGCTCTTTTGATCTATAGGTCATATCTTTAACGATGGTTGTTGCTCTGGTTTGCTGATATTTTTTTTAGAGAGACCATATGTATTTCATTAATAGAAAATTAAGTTAATGAGTAAACAAACGTGCATGTGCCGGTCTTTTGTGACCTTAACACGATGATTTCCCGTTTGTATATTACAACAAGCTTTGTTCGGCTCCGCTGATGGACGGGCGAGGACGACGGTGCATCTTCGTCTCGTGCTAGTGATTGTAGTCACCACTAGGTGGTCCAAAAACTAATTTGTAAATTTTATTATTTTTTTACATTTTTATACTACTATGGATGATTATTAACATATTAGTGGAAGTGTGGAACAGTTCTTAAAAAGATAGACTAATCTAGAAAAATGATTAGATTTCTACCCTAGAATGGTGCTCATTAATGTGAAATTTGCATGTAACCATAGAAAAAATGGCACCACATGCAGCACATTTAATTAATCCGAGACAAAGAGAATTTTCATGTAATTAATCATTTTATTTGTTAGTCATCTTTATTTCCTTAATTTTAACTGATGCGCAGAAGTAAGCTTTTGAGTTGCTATCTTTTCAGCTCCACCTACTCTCCTCCGCCTTCCTCATTGAACGTGTAGCCTCTCCATTAGAGTGCCAATATTCCGCAACTAGTTACGGGTGCACCTCATTCTTTTTTACACTTTTAAGTTTTCGAAACATGTAAACTAAAATTGTAGATGCTGGTTATGCTTATGTTATATGTTGTGAACCTGGAATTTTTTAATACTATTTACACATCATTTGTTCTTTTTGTGTAGAACACATATGATCACATTTTCGGATGAAACTTCACAGATGCATAAGATACAACACAATGTAGATCCATAATTCTAGTTTACATTTTTTAGAAACTTACAACACAATGTAGATCCATAATTTTAGTTTGCATTTTTTAGAAACTTGAAAGTATCAACCAGTTGAGGATTGGAGTTTGCCCTACATATCTATTTCGTTGCTTCCTAGCTTTGGTGTCATGGTGATCACTTGTAACTAAACTATTTGGCCTTTGGCCTAGTTCGTAATCATAAGCTAGTGCCCCCAGCATGCAACCCCGTGAACTTTTGTTCAAGGATTTATTAATTTAAAGTCGGGCATCTATATGACTTTTATCTGAACAAACACACATGTGAAGTACTACCTCCATCCCAAGGCTTAAAGCCTATATTTTTTCAAAAAGTCAAACTATGTTAAGTTTGACTAAGTTTTTATAAAATAATATTAACATGTCAAATACAAAATTAATATTATTACATAGATAATGAATATATTTTCATGTGCTATCTACAAAATATCATATTTATTGATAGATTATTTTAAAATTTTAGTTAAATTTTACTTGTTTTGACTTTTCCAAAAAAATATAAGCCTTAAGATTTGGGATGGAGGTAGGAGGAGTCAACTAGAAACCAATACACAGACAGCTAGTGTTTAGTAGTAAGAAGGCCACTAGAAGGTAAGTGTGATGGCTGGAGCTTTGCATGGATGCAATTTTTTTACGCTTCTTCACGTGAATACAAATCATTTCTCTCTTTATTCAAAATTCATAATATCTGGCTCAACTTGCCTCGATTATTCCCCTTCCCTTGCAACAAATGTCCTCAGCAATATGATACATGATGCGATTCAGGTAACAATGTTGATGCCCAAATTGCTAGGTGAATCATGTTTTTGTCAAAAGAAATGAGGTCTTGCTAATGCTAGCACGAATTTAAACAACAAATAGCACAAACATATATTAACTGAGCCACTGGCATGGCCTTATTGCACAACCACCATCATTTTCCAAGATAGCGCCCAAATTATGACTTAGTGGGAGGCATCACGACTGTAGAACTGATCAAGGGTTTTCGCCGGAATACGGTGAAGCAGCTCACGGGGAAAGATGCGGAGTAGGGTCCAGGCGAGGTCAAGCGACTGAAAGATGTTTCGCGTGTCATATGCTCCCTGAGCCACAAACTTCCTCTCAAACTTGTCAAGGAACTCAAGGTAGAGCTGCCATCACATTTCAAAAGTTCAGTGGAGAAGAAGAACCTGGACAAGAATTGAGAAAATAAGGAGAAAAAATGCTCGAGATTACCAAGTCCTCTGATGACAGTGCCTCCTCTCCCACCACTGCCTTCATAGCCTGCACGTCCTTGCCTATGGCGTAGTTGGCATATAGCTGAAAGGATAACATGTGATTAACCGATCCATATTCTGGAATAAGATAGTGCAAGCTGTATATTACGGGAATCTCTAACGGACCTGGTTTGAGACATCAGAATGATCCCGTCGAGTCATGCCTTCGCCAATAGCGCTCTGCAAAGGATCCAGAATATGTAAGTAGTTATTGACCTCATTGATAATGCTGGCATCACTATAACGTAGGTACCAATTGCGACAATTTTCTTTAGTAGCAAAACCATACCTTCATGAGCCGCGAAAGTGAGGGAAGGACATTAATTGGTGGGTATATCTGTCATATAGATATCAGCCACGATCAGACAAAGATTTCATGATACTACTCAGTTAGCAGCTACACAAATATTGATTTGAGATGATTATGATCCTCCCAGA
This sequence comes from Lolium rigidum, assembly GCF_022539505.1. NCBI lineage: Eukaryota > Viridiplantae > Streptophyta > Magnoliopsida > Poales > Poaceae > Lolium > Lolium rigidum. The sequence continues at coordinate 123,079,266 of NC_061513.1, read as the reverse complement.
CTTAATCATTAACAGAAATATAGGTTTTTCCATTTCATTGTAAAGTTTGTCTTACAGAAAAAGCATTTTTCTTTTCCCAGACTTGATCATTAACAGGCTCTTTCCTCAATTTGAACAGCCAGATAAATAACTCACTTCACAGAACTGTTCTACACAACGTGCTATATATGCATCTTGCCTCAGCAAAAAAAAAAAACAGATCATTTCCTCAGTAAATTGACTATCGTAGGTCTAGCCATCTTGTTCGGATCAGAAATCATAGTGAAAGTCTTAGAACATTTACAAAGTTTAGTGGAAATTTTTAGAGATCTACATAGTTTAGTGGATAACTGGGCATTATGGAATACCTGACGATTGTGTAGTTGCCTGTCAATGTAGATCTGCCCCTCGGTAATGTAACCAGTAAGGTCAGGAGTTGGATGGGTAATATCTACAAGAGTAAAAAACTTATAACAAAAAGTAATTGCCAGAAATATTGAATATATTCGAATGTAGCTTGTTTGTACATTACATGAGAAAAAGAACGTCAGCTCATAAAACATTGGCTGGAAAGTATGAATATATTATTAACTGACCATCATTAGGCATGGTTAAAATAGGTATCTGCGTAATTGATCCTTTTCTTCCTTCAATGCGACCAGCACGCTCATAGATAGTTGCTAAGTCAGTATACATATAACCGGGATAACCACGCCTTCCAGGTACTTCCTCTCGAGCAGCAGAAACCTGATTGGAAAAAAGGTGTAATTGTTATGTGGCTGCTAGGGTTTGGGAGGGAGAGAGAGGGCTGCGAGGGCGCGAGAAGGCCAGCCGGGGGCCTTTTGCCCACGGCCGGGCAAGAGAGAAGGGATTTCCTTCTTAATTCTTGCTTGATTAGATTGATACATCTCCTCTCCATATATAGAGAGGTTTACTTGACTCCCAAGCAAGGCTTACTTGACCCCTAAGCAAACCATAAAACTAACGGGCCCAGGCCCATGACGTACTCTAACAGTAATTGTACATCCATATAGAGTAAGGGAACTGATCATGCATAATTAAGGACAATACACTCAAGGATCGTTTAAATCCAAACCATACAAGAACTGAAAACCTACTGTCCTCAGCCAACACTGCAAACAGGAATTTGTCACGATATCATCTTTGCATATAGATTTATTTTAGCTAAGATCTTATTTCATAACTATAAATAGCTTAAACTAACATATATGAATCTAAGTTTAACCAAGTTATCATAACACAAAAGTATAATCTGTTAGAGCTGCAATAGTGAATATTTAGCTCCTAATGATAATACACAAATAGTTGATGACCATTTTTTTAACTGAAGTAGACGAAAATTTACCCAAAGGAGCTATAACTTTGGCTCTACAAATATGGGTTTTATATAATAAATATATATGTTGAGCTTTCTTGTAGCGGGTAAAATTAAGATGCAAGATAACAGATGTTCAGGGTTATGTGCTGATAACAGAAACCTTGTGCTAACTCCAGTTGATGGGAAAAAATTGCCAACAATTTGTACTGTAAAATCAAGGAAAATATTACTGGACATAAGCGCCCTTACTTCACGAAGTGCATCTGCATATGAACTCATGTCAGTCAGGATGACAAGCACATGCTTCCCACACTCATATGCCAAGTACTCCGCTGTTGTGAGAGCAATTCTTGGAGTAATAATACGCTCAATGGTTGGATCATTTGCCTATGAACAAAAGAAAGGGTTTATTAGTGGGAAAATTTTGCAAAATCCTTAGAGCAACAAGTGAAGGAGAAAATAAGGACGAAAAAATAATGGAGGTGTACCAGATTAAGAAATAAAGTAACTCTCTCCATCGAACCATTCTCCTCAAAATCACGCTTGAAAAATTGTGCTGTTTCCATGTTTACTCCCATAGCTGCAAAGACAATAGCAAAATTGTCCTCCTCGGCATTCTACAACAATTGTAGCAGATGTGTGAGTGTCAAAATATCCATCTAGCATGGAGCAAAGAATAGATAGAAGGTTTAAAATAAATAACTGTAACTGAGAAGTTATTAGAACGGCTTGCAGACTTAATTTTGCCATGTAAACCAAACCATAATTCTACACAACATTTATATTTAATAATTACTTCTTTGAAGTTAGAACAAACACCATAGAGACCAACACTTTAATGTTGTAAATTGTGGTTGGCTGACCATTCCAAGAGAACCCTTATATAGGCATATACTGTTACAATCCCATGATCATAGAGCCAAGAACGTATGATATTATATTATGTAGTTCAAAAGAAAATTAATTTCATAATATGCAAATAGATATTTTCTCCCATCATAGATCAATTCATCAAAACTAATCATTTCAAACGGGTGTAGAAGTTTTTAGCACGGCGAGAAAGGTTTGGATAGTCCATAGAAAAGTTCATATGTCAGTGCAGAAGCCTGATTGATAGAGCAAACATTCATCAAAGATAGTTGGTTATTTCAGCTTCATGTTAATTAGTTCTAGCTACTGCAGAGAGTTATCCAAATTACTTTAGTAAGTAAATACTTTGGATAGCTAATAGTCTTTTTGACTTTATATATACCTCCAAGAGATTATCAGTCTTCTCTTTACGCTTTACCAAACCAGCCTGGCGGCAAATCTGAGCAGCAATTTCATTGTGTGGGAGACCTGCAGCGGAGAACAGAGGGATCTTCTGACCACGAGCTATAGAATTCATGACATCAATTGTAGATATGCCAGTCTGAATCATTTCTTCAGGGTATGTCCGTTCACTGGGATTGATAGAACTTCCTGCACGAGATTAACAAAACAATATCAAAATCTAGGGGTTCTAAAATCTTCTGCACATTTGAAGAAGAAACTCTTACCGGAAATATCCAGGTATGCCTCTGGTAAAATTGGTGGCCCGTTATCTATAGGTTTCCCAGAACCATTGAAAATGCGCCCAAGCATATCCAGGGATACTGGAGTTTTAAGAACCTTAAAAAATGCAAACAAAAGAAATATGAACGAGCCAAAATTCTGTACAAATATGTTTTTGAAAATTTATCATTAGCACAAAGAGCACTCAACCATAGTCGACTAAATAGAAGAATTTCGAATTGGCACTAGTTCAGGGGAAATCGATGTTACCTCACCGGTGAATTGCACAGTTGTATATTTGTTATCAATGCCGGAAGTTCCCTCGAAAACCTGCCAGTGAATTTCCAAATTATCATGAATAATGAAAAGAATGGAAGGTGGAGAAGGAAAAACCTATACATTAACATATACCGAAGTTCGAATTTAACTCAATATCTGAGGTGATCTGAAGACGAAGTAAAGACAAAGGAAACTAACTGTTGCGTTCAAAAAAGGCAACTAACTGTTCAATGTTGCTTAAACTAAGATAATGTGTAATATTTCATAAACGTATCCACTACAACCAAGATCCTTATGGCTAAAGACAGAAAATGAGTCTTTGCAGGTTGCTTAAAACATGATATAAACAGTGGATGGGATCCCTTTTCCCAATCAAACTATACTATAAATAATCTTTTGAATAAAAGATCCCATCAACTTGCAAAGAATAAGTAATAGATGATCTTCATTCTTCATGCCGCTATGGCGCTATCACACTGATATATAAATACCTGAACCACAGCTTTCTCCCCATCAACTTCAAGCACCTGACCACGCCTAGTTGTGCCATCTCCCAATCGTATGTTGACGATTTCTTGGTATTTAGGGCCCTGAATGGCAGTTTCAGGATAAATAAATTGTTACAAAAAGTTAAATCAGCATGAAGATAGAGGATACCTTCACTTTGTCAAGAATCACGAGAGGGCCAGCAACTCCAGAAACTGTCCTGTACTCTGCAATACAAAGAGAACAGTTAGAAGATGTGTCTTATCTTAACCAAATTACCACTTAAAAGTGATGATATTATATTGTAAAATATAATTGTACGGGGATAACCAGAAAATGCATACCCATCCCGATTTCAAGGGTTCCTTCCTCCATGTCGACATTGCCATTTGAGACAACCATGTTTCTGAATTTCAGAAGCCTGATATACCAGCATGAACACACTAAGTTAACAGAGTACATTCAAACAGAAATATCCCTAGACGACTATGATATGCTAATTAGATTAATAAAATTTCTCTTTAATGGTTGTATCTTCTGATTTGACGCATTGCTTTAAGAACGCTGAAGCAGACAATAGTTAATTAACCAAATCTCAGCCTTAGACCGATTCTTTAACAGAGCGATCAATCAAGCTCCTAGGCACATTCTGACAAACTCCTTTCTCCCTCGCCATCCCGTTGACTAATCTACTGAGCTCTGCAGCGCTCGATCCGATCACCGATATCCAGAAACATCACAGCAGCACGCCCGCGCATGTGCGACACAGAGCAAACTACAGGGAACCAGACGGGGATGAATGCACAAATGCCTAAAAATCTACCCAATACGAATCCGATTTGAAGCGCAGAGTCGAAACCCAGTGCCACCTGCCTGCTCGTCCTAGGCGGGGCAACACAGCAAATCTCTCTCTCGCGCGCGCGAGCTTAAGCGTGCCGCGGCGAGCGGACGGGACACCGATCGAACGCGCGCGGAAGAGAACGAGGAAGAGGAGGACGGCGAGATCCGAGTAGGGCGCGCGTGCGTACCTTGGATTCGATCGGATGCGCTGCGCAGGCGCGGCAGAGCTTGGCTATGGCTTCAACGATCGCCCAGGCAATGAGGCAATTGCTGTCCCCGGAGATGTGATTTGATTTGATTAGCCGGTTTGTCTAGCGGCCTCCCTCTGATCCACGATTGGAGGATGGGTCATCTGGGCTGTCCGCGTGGTGGGTTCGGGAGACGTGGACGGTCAGGATCGGCCCGATCTAGGACGATTGATTGGGTGGGTCCCGTCCTGGCCTAGAGCGGAAGTCGAGCGGGTCACGTTGGCCCACGTGCAGCAGAGCTGTCAGGGAGAAGGATTCCCTTCGTCGACTTCGGCTGCAGAACGATCAGGCCAATGTTTGGGGCTTTGGGCCTCCACTGGGTTGGATTTTAATCCGCTGAAAGCTTCAAACCTTTTTCTTTTCAAGCTTCTACCTTTTTCTAGTTGCGAGTTTAGTTTACTAGTTGAATGCCCGTGCATTGCTACGGTTTTTGAACGTAAAATTCAAGAATAAGACATTGTAACATTAAATCGGCACATGAAAAAAACACAGTCACTCTCTACCCCTAGCTCACCTCCTCCCATCTTGACGCTTTCGAGCAAGCTCCCTAAAATATCTCTCCTAATCTCGATACAGAATTTTTCAAAGAAGATTCTTTTTCCTAAATTGCCCTCGAGCATATATATTTTATAACATTATATATGTGCTAACAATGTCATTTTGTCTCATCGAGTTTGTTTTCATCGTAGAGATAAAACAAAACGATACCTTTTTTTGCTTGCTTCTAGCTTGTATTCACGGGGGTGGTAGGCTGCCCATTTTAGGAAGATCAAAATATTATATGTTTGACAACAAGCAATAAAAGTAATCTAGAATAGCAAGAACGCATCGGCGGCTCTCTCTCTGTGTGTTTCTCTCTATCCCTTTCTTCCTAATATCCTCGCCGCATGCCACCTGTTGTCTTCTCTTCCTACCACGATCACTCACACAACAAGCCCCACATATGCATGTTCTCTTGCAGCAGACCCTCCACGATCACTCACATTATCGAGTTGGGTTGTTGATATTATAGTATGGTGAAAACAAAAGAGAGCACACGCCATGATAACATCTACAACGGTTATCATGATTTTGCTTCACTTTTCAGACATATCAATTATCTTCGTTTTGGGAAGATGGAGACTAAATTTCTGATAGCTGCATTTGCGCAATAAAGCATTAAAGAACAGAAACATTTTTTTTATAACATAAACAAAGATGATGTTATTTTCAGATAAGGATTACTGATATAGCTTCAAATATAGTATGGATATATGATAATAATTTAGGCATCAATAGTTCAATCCCGCGTCAGAGAGTATAGAAACCCAAGAGCGTGTTGCTTCTCCTTCTCTTGTGTCCGTATGTATTGTGCCATTGCCCACCTCAAGTTATGAAAAAAGGATAATAAACACAGTGGGCTGGGACTACTGTCAATGATGATTCAGTTGAATTACCAATACCAGGACCAACTACATAAAAGCCTAGCTGAGAGGAAAAAGACCAGAAATAAGAAAGAAAAGAAGAAACATAGCATCCTCACCGTCAGAATGGGCCTGGTTTGCTCTTGTTACTGCGTGCGGACGGTTACCATCATTGGCGGTGGAGGCGGTTCCCTCCCGCGTGATTGCGTCCCTGCTGCTTCTCGCTCCCGGTTGGTTCTTCCCGTTTTGCTGGGCTCGTTTCGTTGGTCACGGTGAGACGACGATGATGTGTGCAAGGCCGTGGTGTCGCACGTTGGTGGGCGGCAAGTTTGGTGGAGCATGATAGAGCGTCTGGGGCGTGGATTTGGGGGTCGGGAGAAATCGTTGTCGATCGGCGCCACCCTCCCTTCCTGAAGGACGTCGGGCGTACTCCTTCCCCTTGCCCCTTCGCGTACCGGGGGAAACCCCAGGACCTGTCTGAGCAGCAGCATCGTCATCATCACATTCCTTCTTGAAGGTGTTGCGTGGTACGCGGCGCATCAGAGTGCTAAGAACGTGGTGGGAATTCTCCGGAGGGCACAGAAGTTGCGGGACATTTTCGTTTTCGTTGATCCAATATTGCTGACATTAGTTTCTCTTTTGTTTCTTCTGGACTTGCTTGTGCTGAGGCTCCGGCAGTTGTACTGTGTGGTTGCTATATTAATATAGCGGGGCAAAATCCTATTTCAAGGATAAATGAATACACAAGAAAAACCTCTTTAAATGAGAATTTATATACGAAAATAGATTGTTTCTGGAGATGTGAAAGGATCTATTCTTCTCACTTTCCTAAAATAGGGCACCTTTCTAAATTATTGCTTCTATCCAAATGTATATAAGCCAAATTAAGTGCTCTAAATTTTCAGCATGTAAAAGATGACCAATTATATTAGTTAGACAACAGGAACCATGTTTGGTTTCACCTCAATTTTGTGTACAAGTATCTTTTCAACTCTCTGCCGATATCTAATAAAATTTAGCATTTACTTTTATAATAGTTATTCTTATCGTGAACATCAAAGTGAGAAACAACGATTTAATGTTTTACCCATATATATTTGAATAATTTATCCCCTCTCCTACCTAACATTATTCCCTTTATTTCGGTTGAGAACCCAGTAGGACTGTACCTGTATTTCATATAGGCCGAGAAAAAAAATCTAATTAGCATCAGGATTATGCAATTAAGTGGTCACTAACTCTCATACGTTGTCCGGGTATCTTCGAAACGCCATGCTCTTTGTGCATGAAACATTACACCTGGTAGATTTCAAAATCTGAAAACTGATCCAAAAAAAATAACCTGTTAATACAAAGAATCTAATAAATTGTAGATTTATTTTTCCAGCTAAATAGGGAAACACAAAGAGAGCATACGAACAATCTACGTTGTATGTTGTTGCTGTGCACTGTAGTACTGCTGCCTGGCTCAGCAAATGATCTATGTTTGTTGCCATGCTCGGTGAGCCATGCGTCTATTCCTGCGGCTGCTCTGGTACATACTCTATGCCGGCCAAATCTGTAGGTCGCAGGAGCAGAAGAACAGAGCCGAGCAGGGTAAGGTGAGCCGTGAGCGCCGAGCAACCGAGATAATCACGGTCTTCAGATGCTTGGCCGTGCATCGCTCAAACAAACATGCAAGGAAAATAGAGGGTTGTATTACCATCTAAGCAAACACATATGGCTCACATCTTGTAGCCGATCTACACGGTGTTTCTCCTGGAGAGCACCGAGATCCATCACGCGAAGTTTTGTAGCAGACTGATCGATTTTGGAGAGGTGGAGATGGGTGACAGTCAAAGATTCGGCGACATCTGCGCTGGTGACGGGCAGCGACAATGACCTCTGGTGCGACGGCGAAGGTCCACGCTGGTGCAGCGTAGAAGGTCCGTGCTGGTGTGGCTACGGTCGTCCTCGATGGTGCATGGGCAATGGTCGGCGTCGACGCCAACGGTGTCGGATGTGCGGCGACGTTTGGGGGAGAAGAACTGACGCGTTCGTGAGTGTTTTTGTGATAGGAAAAGAAGGAAGCCTATAATGATTCGATAGGTAGGGTAGTAACTGAATAGGAAAGCAAGATTTGTTTTGATCTGGCAATTAGAGAGCAGGGTAGTAAAGAATGGAAGGTAATGATTTTTTTCTTTTGATCCGACGGTGAATGTTGAGGTGGAGATGTTGAAAGTAATTGGATGGTCGGGATGTTCCCAATCTCCTTCACCAAACGCGTTGTATGACGTACGACCAACTGAAATATAATAGTAAAGATGTAGTAGAGAAGTGATCCTGTTGCAGATTGTTCATCAAAAGAGAAGAAATCACACCTGAATGTTGTTTGGATAGCTGATTCGCACGGTTTTACTGTTTCTTTATTCTTATTCTTAATTGGCGATGTATCTACTATGTGATCAATAAAGATCGCTCTAACGGCTTCTCCAAAACAAAACAAAAAACAGTGTGGCACAATGCATTTTCTCTTGTAGCCCCATCAAAAATATTGCATCATTAGATTTTTCTAGTGATTGTTCTCAGATTGACCCATGAGCGATTTGCGGGCTGGTTCGCATAGGCAAGAGATGGCATGTACATTCTCGCTAAAAAGAAGATGATGAGAGATATAATACATGTAGAACTTGAAAGTTATGGATGCGCCACCACGAGAGCTTTTGCAAGGTTTACGGGGTATGAGCGGCAAGAAAGAACTTGTTTACCATACCAAACACACACAAGGTCTACTTAAAGTAAGGTTTCTTTGGCAGTATTTGTTGGATTCTCACTATTTTCACAAAGTCACTCAGGAGAGCGTCGATATCAACGTTTAGAAACCACGTAACGTCAATGTAGACTCACACACTAGTGATCGTTGACCCGGTCAAAGGAGGCAGAGCTGTGTCTGATTATTCGACTACGTGATAATGGTCTCTGTTGTTCCAAATTCCACTTTCAATTGCCTCTACATCTATATATGGAAATCAAGAGGAGATATAGCGGGCACATGAACACCATGAAAATTCCAGCAAGGAATAATGCACGACGAATTTGCACTGGGCGCTAGCTAACCGCTAGAATTGATATGTTAGCTATCTTGACATCGATAAGTGGTATTACATGCAGCTTCTATTTTTCATGTTGATATGTGGGATGGCACCGCCACTTGCAGTGAAGCGATATAGTCAACCGTTGTGCTCCAGGCCCATGCAACCACTCGACAAGCACCGTTGGCACACCTTTTCGTATAGGCCAAAGTTGGGAATATGTGATGCATGTTAGCGTGAGAGTTATTGATGTCTACGCCCCCTCCTTTTCCTGTAGACAGTGTTGGGCCTCCAAGAGCAGAGGTTTGTAGAACAGCAGCAAGTTTTCCCTTAAGTGGATCACCCAAGGTTTATCGAACTCAGGGAGGAAGAGGTCAAAGATATCCCTCTCATGCAACCCTGCAACCACAAAGCAAGAAGTCTCTTGTGTCCCCAACACACCTAATAGGTGCACTAGTTCGGCGAAGAGATAGTGAAATACAAGTGGTATGAATAAGTATATGAGCAGTAGTAACGGCGCCAGAAAAGTGCTTGCTGGCGTGCAGTAAGTAAACATGCAGTAAAACAGTAAACAAGCAGCGATAGCGATATTGGAAACAAGGCCTAGGGATCGTACTTTCACTAGTGGACACTCTCAACATTGATCACATAATAAAACCACTCTACACTCTATTGTTGGATGATGAACACCAATTGCGTAGGGCTACAAGAGCACCTCAATGCCGGAGTTAACAAGCTCCACAATATTCGATATTCATGTTTAAATAACCTTAGAGTGCATGATAGATCAACACAACTATACCAAGTACTAACATAGCATGCACACTCGTCACCTTCATACTATGAGAGGAGGAATAGATCACATTAATACCATCATAGTAATAGTTAACTTCATAATCTACAAGAGATCATAATCATAGCCTACGCCAAGTACTAACACGGATGCACACACTGTCACCATTACACCGTGCAGGAGGAATAAAACTACTTTAATAACATCACTAGAGTAGCATGCAGATAAAGTGTGATACAAAACACATTGCAATCATAAAGAGATATAAATAAGCACTTCACTATGCCATTCATAACAGTGAATAAGTATTCTGTGAAATATAGCCTAAGAGACCCACATGGTGCACACACTGTCACCTTTACACACGTGGGACAAGGAGTCTCCGGAGATCACATAAGTAAAATTCACTTGACTAGCATAACGACATCTAGATTACAAGCATCATCATATGAATCTCAATCATGTAAGGTAGCTCATGAGATTATTGTATTGAAGTACATAGGAGAGAGATGAACCACATAGCTACCGGTACAGCCCCGAGCCTCGATGGAGAACTACTCCCTCCTCATGGGAGACAGCAGCGTTGATGAAGATGGCGGTGGTGATGATGGAGAAGCCTTCCGGGGGCACTTCCCCGTCCCGGCGGCGTGCCGGAACAGAGAGTCCTGTCCCCCAGATCTTGGCTTCGCGATGGCGGCGGCTCTGGATGGTTTCTCGTACCGTGGCTTTTTCGTGTCGAGGTTTTAGGTCGAGGGGGCTTAAATAGGCGAAGAGGCGGCGTCAGAAGGTCAACGAGGCGACAACACCATAAGGCGGCGCGGCCAGGGCCTGGGCCGCGCCGGCCTATCATCTGGTGGGCATGTGGCCCCCCTCTGGCGACTCTCGGGTGTTCTGGATGCTTCCGGGGATTCTAAGATGCTGGGCGTTGATTCCGTCCGATTCCGAGAATATTTCCTTACTAGGATTTCTGAAACCAAAAACAGCAGAAAACGAAGTCGGCCCTTCGGCATCTCGTCAATAGGTTAGTTCCGGAAAACGCATAAATATGACATAAAGTATGCATAAAACATGTAGGTATCATCAATAATGTGGCATGGAACATAAGAAATTATTGATACGTCGGAGAGGTATCAGCATCCCCAAGCTTAGTTCCTACTCATCCCGAGTAGGTAAACGATAACAAAGATAATTTCTGAAGTGACATGCCATCATAACCTTGATCATAATATTGTAAGCATATGTAATGAATGCAGCGATCAAAACAATGGTAATGACATGAGAAAACAAGCTGAATCATAAAGCAAAGACTTTTCATGAATAGTACTTCAAGACAAGCATCAATAAGTCTTGCATAAGAGTTAACTCATAAAGCAATAATTCAAAGTAAAGGTATTGAAGCAACATAAAGGAAGATGAAGTTTCAGCGGTTGCTTTCAACTTGTAACATGTATATCTCATGGATAGTTGTCAATGCAAAGCAATATAACAAGTGCAATATGCAAGTATGTAGGAATCAATGCACAGTTCACACAAGTGTTTGCTTCTTGAGGTGGAGAGAGATAGGTGAACTGACTCAACATAAAAGTAAAAGAAAGGCCCTTCGCAGAGGGAAGCAGAGATTAAATCATGTGCTAGAGCTTTTTAAGTTTTGAAATCATATAGAGCATAAAAGTAAAGTTTTGAGAGGTGTTTGTTGTTGTCAACGAATGGTAATGGGTACTCTAACTACCTCATCAACCAGACTTTCAAGAGCGGCTCCCATGAAGGACGTTATCTCTACCAGCAAGGTAGATCATCCCTCTTCTCTTTTGTTTACACATGTATTTTAGTTTCATTATTGATGACACTCCTCCCAACCTTTTGCTTACACAAGCCATGGCTAACCGAATCCTCGGGTGCCTTCCAACATTCACATACCATGAAGGAGTGTCTATTTGCAAAATTAAGTTGCTTACTGATGAATCGGAGCAAAACATGTGAAGAGAATTATTAATGCAAGTTGTAATTAATTGGGCTGGGAACCCCATTGCCGACTCTTTTTCCAAAATTATTGGATAAGCGGATGAAGCCACTAGTCCATTGTGAAAGTCTGTCAAAAGTAAATGACAAGATCGAAAGATAAAACACCACATACTTCCTCATGAGCTATAAAACATTGACACAAATTAAGAAGCATTTTGAATTGTTTAAAGGTAGCACACGAAGTATTTACTTGGAATGGCGTAAAATACCATGTAGTAGGTAGGTATGGTGGACACAAATGGCATAGTGGTTGGCTCAAGGATTTTGGATGCATGAGAAGTATTTCCTCTCGATACAAGGTTTAGGCTAGCAAGGTTATTTGAAACAAACACAAGGATGAACCGGTGCAGCAAAACTCACATAAAAGACATATTGTAAACATTATAAGACTCTACACCGTCTTCCTTGTTGTTCAAACTCAATACTAGAAATTATCTAGACCTTAGAGAGACCAATTATGCAAACCAAATTTTAGCATGCTCTATGTATTTCTTCATTAATAGGTGCAAAGTATATGATGCAAGAGCTTAAACATGAGCACAACAATTGCCAAATATCACATTATCCAAGACATTTTACCAATTACTACATGTAGCATTTTCCGTTTCCAACCATATAACAATTAACGAAGCAGTTTCAACCTTCGCCATGAAAATTAAAAGCTAAGAACACATGTGTTCATACGAACCAGCGGAGCGTGTCTCTCTCCCACACAAGCATTTATTCAAACAAAAACAAAAATAAAAGCACACAGACGCTCCAAGTAAAGCACATAAGATGTGACCGAATAAAAATATAGTTTCAGGGGAGGAACCTGATAATGTTGTCGATGAAGAAGGGGATGCCTTGGGCATCCCCAAGCTTAGATGCTTGAGTCTTCTTGAAATATGCAGGGATGAACCACCGGGGCATTCCCAAGCTTAGACTTTTCACTCTTCTTGATCGTAGTATATCATCCTCCTCTCTTGACCCTTGAAAACTTCCTTCACACCAAACTTCTCATAAACTTCATTAGAGGGGTTAGTACATAATCAAAAACTCACATGTTCAGAGGTGACACAATCATTCTTAACACTTCTGGACATTGCTCAAAGCTACTGGAAGGTAATGGAACAAAGAAATCCACCCAACACAGCGAAAGAAGCAATGCGAAATAAAAGACAGAATCTGTCAAAACAGAACAGTCCGTAAAGACGAATTTTTAATAAATACTTCTGTTGCTCAAATGAGAAAACTCAAAACTAATGAAAGTTGCGTACATATCTGTGGAACACGTACGTAAATTGGCATATTTTTCTGAGTTACCTACAGAGAAAACAGCCCAGATTCGTGACAGATAGAAATCTGTTTCTGCGCAGAAATCGAAATCTAGTATCAACCTTCGATTAGAGGCTTCACTTGGCACAACAAATCACAAAACTAAGATAAGGAGAGGTTGCTACAGTAGTAAACAACTTCCAAGACACAAATATAAAACAAAGTACTGTAGCAAAATAACACATGGGTTATCTCCCAAGAAGTTCTTTCTTTATAGCCATTAAGATGGGCTCAGCAGTTTTAATGATGCACTCGCAAGAAATAGTATTCGAAGCAAAAGAGAGCATCAAGAGGCAAATTCAAAACAAATTTAAGCCTAACATGCTTCCTATGAAAAGGAATCTTGTAAATAAACAAGTTCAAGAAGCATAATGCAACAAGCATAGAAAGATAAAACAAGTGTAGCTTCAAAAATTTCAGCACATAGAGAGGTATTTTAGTAACATGAAAATTTCTACAACCATATTTTTCTCTCTCATAATAACTTTCAGTAGTGTTATGAGCAAACTCAACAATATAACTATCACATAAAGCATTCTTATCATGAGTCTCTCGCATAAAATTATTACTCTCCACATAAGCATAATCAATTTTACTAGTAATAGTGGGAGCAAATTCAACAAAGTAGCTATCATCAAATATAGGAGGCATATTGTAATCATAATCAAATTTACTCTCCATAGTAGGTGGCAAAAAAAGACTACTATCTTTATAATCATCATAAATAGGAGGCAAAGTATCATCAAAGTAAATTTTCTCCTCAATGCTTGGGGGACTAAAAAGATCATGCTCATCAAAACCAGCTTCCCCAAGCTTAGAATTTTCCATAGCATTAGCAAACTAGTGTTCAAAGCATTCATATTAATAACATTCCCATTAGCATGCATATAAAGTTCCATGGGTTTTTTAATTCTCTCTTCAAACACATCATGTCCTAATTCAAGATAAAGTTCATAAAGATCTCTCATATTTTTGTTGTTTTCCATTATGCCTAACTAGTGTAAACAAGAAACAAAAAGTTGCAATTGCAGGATCTAAAGGAAATAGCTTCGAGCACAAACACAACGGCGCCGAAAAATTACGTTACCCGGAACCGAAGTATGAGTGCCTTTTACCTTTCCTCCCCGGCAACGGCGCCGGAAAATAGCTTGATGTCTACGCCCCCTCCTTTTCCTGTAGACGGTGTTGGGCCTCCAAGAGCGAGAGGTTTGTAGAACAGCGAGCAAGTTTTCCCTTAAGTGGATCACCCAAGGTTTATCGAACTCAGGGAGGAAGAGGTCAAAGATATCCCTCTCATGCAACCCTGCAACCACAAAGCAAGAAGTCTCTTGTGTCCCCAACACACCTAATAGGTGCACTAGTTCGGCGAAGAGATAGTGAAATACAAGTGGTATGAATAAGTATATGAGCAGTAGTAACGAGCGCCGAGAAAAGTGCTTGCTTGGCGTGCGAGTAAGTAAACATGCGAGTAAAACAAGAAACAAGCAGACGATAGCGATATTGGAAACAAGGCCTAGGGATCGTACTTTCACTAGTGGACACTCTCAACATTGATCACATAATAAAACCACTCTACACTCTATTGTTGGATGATGAACACCAATTGCGTAGGGCTACAAGAGCACCTCAATGCCGGAGTTAACAAGCTCCACAATATTCGATATTCATGTTTAAATAACCTTAGAGTGCATGATAGATCAACACAACTATACCAAGTACTAACATAGCATGCACACTGTCACCTTCATACTATGAGAGGAGGAATAGATCACATTAATACCATCATAGTAATAGTTAACTTCATAATCTACAAGAGATCATAATCATAGCCTACGCCAAGTACTAACACGGATGCACACACTGTCACCATTACACCGTGCAGGAGGAATAAAACTACTTTAATAACATCACTAGAGTAGCATGCAGATAAAGTGTGATACAAAACACATTGCAATCATAAAGAGATATAAATAAGCACTTCACTATGCCATTCATAACGATGAATAAGTATTCTGTGAAATATAGCCTAAGAGACCCACATGGTGCACACACTGTCACCTTTACACACGTGGGACAAGGAGTCTCCGGAGATCACATAAGTAAAATCACTTGACTAGCATAACGACATCTAGATTACAAGCATCATCATATGAATCTCAATCATGTAAGGCAGCTCATGAGATTATTGTATTGAAGTACATAGGAGAGAGATGAACCACATAGCTACCGGTACAGCCCCGAGCCTCGATAGAGAACTACTCCCTCCTCATGGGAGACAGCAGCGTTGATGAAGATGGCGGTGGTGATGATGGAGAAGCCTTCCGGGGGCACTTCCCCGTCCCGGCGGCGTGCCGGAACAGAGAGTCCTATCCCCCAGATCTTGGCTTCGCGATGGCGCGGCTCTGGATGGTTTCTCGTACCGTGGCTTTTTCGTGTCGAGGTTTTAGGTCGAGGGGGCTTAAATAGGCGAAGAGGCGGCGTCAGAAGGTCAACGAGGCGACGACACCATAAGGCGGCGCGGCCGGGGCCTGGGCCGCGCCGGCCTATCATCCGGTGGGCTCCGTGGCCCCCTCTCGGCGACTCTCGGGTGTTCTGGATGCTTCCGGGGATTCTAAGATGCTCGGGCGTTGATTCCGTCCGATTCGAGAATATTTCCTTACTAGGATTTACGAAACCAAAAACAGCGAGAAAACGACAGAACCGACCCTTCGGCATCTCGTCAATAGGTTAGTTCCGGAAAACGCATAAATATGACATAAAGTATGCATAAAACATGTAGATATCATCAATAATGTGGCATGGAACATAAGAAATTATCGATACGTCGGAGAGGTATCAGTTATATTGAATCTACATATATATGTTTCAATAGTGAAGCTGTGAAGTGGAGTTGTCCCATATATACCCTCATTACTTGATGACCCACAAGTATAGGGGATCGCGGCAGTCTTCGAGGGAAGTAAAACCCAAATTTATTGATTCGACACATGGGGAGGTAAAGAATACTTATAAGCCTTAACAACTGAGTTGTCAATTCAGCTGCACCTGGAAAAGCACTAGTAACGGGGGTGATGTGAAAGTAGCGAGTAATATGAGAGCAATAGGAACAGTAACACGGCAGCGGTAATAGTAACACGTGAGGCAATGGCACCAGAAAATAGTTGATACTACTTCCAATGACAAATAGAACGAGTATATGATGATGAGAGATGGACCGGGGTTCCCAGCGATCTACACTAGTGGTAACTCTCCAATAACAAGTGACAAGTATTGGGTGAACAAATTACAGTTGGGCAATTGATAGGATTGATAAAGCATTAAGCAAGAACATCAATTCATTAATCATGTAGGCATGTTTTCCATATATAGTCGTACGTGCTCACAATGAGAAACTTGCACAACATCTTTTGTCCTACCAGCCGGTGGCAGCCGGGCCTCAAGGGAATCTACTGGATATTAAGGTACTCCTTTTAATAGAGCACCGGAGCAAAGCATTAACACTCCGTGAAAACATGTGATCCTCACATCACCGCCATCCCCTCCGGTTGTCCCGATTTCGTCACTTCGGGGCCTTTGGTTCCGGACAGTGACATGTGCATACAACTTGTAGATACAATCTAAGCAATAATTATAGAGCTTAAATCTAAGATCATGCCACTCGGGCCCTAGTGACAAGCATTAAGCATAACAAGATTGCAGCAACAATAACTTCACAAACTTTATAGATAGACTAATCATAATGTATCATCCATCAGATCCCAACAAACACAACACCGATTACATCAGATGGATCTCAATCATGTAAGGCAGCTCATGAGATCATTGTATTGAAGTACATGGAGGAGAGTACCAACTAGCTACTGCTAGAACCCGTAGTCCATGGGGGAACTACTCGCGGAGCATGATGGAGGCGGTGGCGTCGATGGAGATGGCTTTCGGGGGCACTTCCCCGTCCCGGCAGGGTGCCGGAACAGAGACTTCTGTCCCCCGAATTGGAGTTTCGCGATGGCGGCGGCGCCCCTGGAGTTTCGTCAATTGGTATCGAGTTTTTAGGTCGAAAGGACTTATATAGGCGAAGAGGCGGCGCAGGAGGGGCGACAGGGTGGCCCCACACCAGGCCGGCGCGGCCAGGGTGTAGCCCGCGCGGCCCACATGTGTGGTGGCCCCCTGCTCTCCTCCGACTCCCCTTCGGTGTTCGGAGCCTCCCGGGAAAAATAAGATCTTTGGCGTTGATTTCGTCCAATTCCGAGAATATTGCCCGAACAGCCATTCCGGAACCAAAAACAGCAGAAAACGAGAGCTGGCACTGTGGCATCTTGTTAATAGGTTAGTTCCGGAAAATGCATAAAAACATTATAAAGTGCGAGCAAAACATGTAAGTATTGTCATAAAACAAGCATGGAACATCGGAAATTATGGATACGTTGGAGACGTATCGGCATCCCCAAGCTTAGTTCCTACTCGTCCTCGAGTAGGTAAACGATAAAAAGAATAATTTCTGTAGTGACATGCTACTTACATAACCTTGATCATACTATTACAAAGCATATGAAATGAATGAAGTGACTCGAGGCAATGATCTATAGTTGCTAACAAATAGATAACATATAGCAAAACTTTTCATGAAGAGTACTTTCAAGACAAGCATCAAAAGTCTTGCACAAGAGTTAACTCATAAAGCAATAGATTCAAAGTAAAAGCATTGAAGCAACACAAAGGAAGATTTAAGTTTCAGCGGTTGCTTTCAACTTTCAACATGCATATCTCATGGATAATTGTCAACATAAAGTAATATGATGAATGCAAATAAGCAAGTATGTAAGAATCAATGCACAGTTGACACAAGTGTTTGCTTCTAAGATGAAAGGAAGTAGGTAAACTGACTCAACATAAAGTAAAAGAAAGGCCCCTCGCAGAGGGAAGCATTGATTGCTATATTTGTGCTAGAGCTTTGGTTTTGAAAACATAAAGAGAGCATAAAAGAGTAAAATTTTGAGAGGTGCTTGTTGTTGTCAACGAAGGGTAGCGGGCACTCTAACCCCCTCGCCAGACAAACCTTCAAAGAGTGGCTCCCATGAATTATTTTTATTTTTGGGTGGCACTCCTTCCAACCTTTATTTCACAAACCATGGCTAACCGAATCCTCGGGTGCCTGTCAACAGTCTCATACCATGAAGGAGTGCCTTTTTATCTTAGTTTTATTATGATGACACTCCTCCCCACCTTTACTTTCTCAAGCCATGGCTAACCGAATCCTTCGGGTGCCGTCCAACAATCACATACCATGGAGGAGTGTCTATTTTGGTTAATTAATTTGGGACTGGGAATCCCATTGCCGGCTCTTTTTGCAAAATTATTGGGTAAGCGGATGAAGCCACTAGTCCATTGGTGAAAGTTGCCCAACAAGATTGAAAGCTAAACACCACATACTTCCTCATGAGCTATAAAACATTGACACAAATCAGAGGTGATAAATTTTGAATTGTTTAAAGGTAGCACTCAAGCAATTTACTTTGGAATGGCAGGAAATACCACATAGTAGGTAGGTATGGTGGACACACATGGCATAGGTTTTGGCTCAAGGTTTTGGATGCACGAGAAGCATTTCCTCTCAGTACAAGGCTTAGGCTAGCAAGGTTATTTGAAGTAAACACAAGTATGAACCTGTACAGCAAAACTTACATAAGAACATATTGCAAGCATTATAATACTCTACACTGTCTTCCTTGTTGCTCAAACACTTTTACCAGAAAATATCTAGACCTTAAGAGAGACCAGTTATGCAAACCAATTTCAACAAGCTCTACAGTAGTTCACCACTAATAGGTTTAAACTACATGAAAAAAAACTTAATCATGATCTACTTGAGAGCTCAAAACAATTGCCAAGTGTCAAATTATCCAAGACATTATGAGGCATTTTCTTCCACCCAAATAACAATAAGTCATTTATGTTTTCACTTGAAATTCGGAAAAATAGGACTCCACATACTCCATCATTTTCTGGGCTACCAAGCAATTGGGTAAAAAGGTCGGACCGAACACGAACTTCAAAGCACTCCGGAAGGCCTCTGAGGCATGCTCCACTACTATGCTGAATCGGCAATTCCTCCGGGATCAGGCCCATGCGGGAAGAAAGGGGAAGAAGATTATCCTTATTTTTAATGCCAGATTGTTGGACCTTACATGGCAGCCTCACATGGCATGCAAAGACGCAACCACAACTAAACACAGAGCTCACAATTTTTCGAAAGGCCACCACATACAATCCAAGATACCAAACAAACTAACAACACCGTTTTCTGCATCGTTTTAAAACATACCAAACTCTACTAGGCCAAAAAATGTATATTGTTGTGAAGCCTGCCTCCACAAGTCTGACCTACCTGGTAGTGTTCCCACAAGCTTGGCGTGTCTATCCATTCTAAAGTTCTAATCCCTCGAAGGCATTTCCATCTATTGCCTCAATCAATCAAGTAAGTCAGGATGACACTTGTCTTGGGCTAGTGTTTCCCAAGGCTGGCCATTCAGCCATTACTTGCATCTCAGGTTCTTTGTACCCTTTTTTTCATGCACACTGAGGAGGTTTCTGACATGACCAAATCTTTGTAGAATATCGCTTATTACGTTAGTTTCTTCATCTTGATGTACTAAATCCATGCATTGATTCATCACTCTAGGTCACATAATGTTCAGACTTTTCGGGGGATCCATTCCCACCTGATAGTGTTTGCAATAGGCACAACTTCAGTCTATAGACCCCAAGATGACAACACCTTGAGCCGAAAAGAACAGTACACCTTAGAATATCGCTTATTACTTTAGTTTTACGTGTTTTTTTAATTTAATTAAAAATTACTCAAAATATAAAAAGGTTGTTGATATAAAATTAGCATCATTAGAAAATGTTTTTCAATACGAATTCAACGATACTAATTACATATCTATACCTACTAATAAAGGAAGTAAGGTTTCTCCCCAAATTTTTCGTCCGTTTTTTATTACCCCTATATTTTAAACAAATTACAATCACTGCCACCGCCTAAGTCAAGTTCGCTCCGTACAGATTGTGCGGATTGCTCGGGCTGGGCGTTCCTCGATCCGCATGGGCCACCGGCCACGTTGTGCATTGGTGAGCCTGGTATGCATCGATGGGCCGCAAGCTACTCCCCGTCCAAAAGCTGCCATGGCTGCGATAGTCACCCGACACTCTGTATTATTTTTGCTTGATAGTCCCACCTCGCTATATTATAAGAAGTATAACCGGTTTAAATACGTCAATCTTCTTGAAATCAATAAGCCACCTCACTAAGATCTGATTTGAAAGGAATTATAAGGTTGCGAATGAGGACGGCAAGAGATTTTCCCTAGCCTGTGTGACTTCAGAGTCGGGTATACAGCCGGACGAAATTGATTGAGTTGAGGAAGAGCAGATCGACGAGGTGGTGACTTCAGAGTCGGGTATACAGCCGGACGAAATTGATTGAGTTGAGGAAGAGCAGATCGACGAGGTGGTGGGGCGGCGAGATACCTGAGGGCCGGGCGCTGGGAGCCCTCGAGGACGAGGCAGTGCACGCGGCGCCACGCCGCCGGAGGTGGAGAAGATGCCCGGATCGCTCGGGGTGGGCGCAGGAGATCGAGCCGACAGGGATTTACTTTGCTTCTCTGCCGGCCGGCTCGCCCTTTCGCATGGATTGATTTGGCCTCAGCTAGCTAGCTCACATCGACTTAAGAGAAGCGATTTAGCGATTTGGGGATTTACTTTCCCCTTCATCGGGCGTATTACAGGTGTCTGACATGGATTCATGGATTGAAAGCATCCTAGAGAATAGGAGTAATTGTTAGATTTGGTTGTCGCAAGTAAATAATGGCATGAAATATTTCTCAAAGATTTTTTTATCGAAAATGTACAAACAACGAGAACAAGAAAAATCCCTACTTCTCTATTCAGTTTGTCCGAGATGTGAAACACAAATTCAGTAGTTTAATCCATGTGTGTTCCTACAAATATTTATGCTATACAATATACAATACTACATGGCAAGTTGCTAAAAGTTTTTTCTCCAAAATAAAGACACAAAGATATCACATCACACTACATAAAAAATACATGACATTTTAAGACCCCTGGTACTAAATATAAAAAGGTTTGTTAAACTAAAATAGCCTACCAAAACATTTTATATTGCGAAGTAGAGGTAATAATAATATTTAAGGGCTAATGTCTTTCATGGCGTACTTCTTAATTTGTTTATAAAACTCTAAAAGATAACTTTTTAATCCACACATTTAAATCTATTTTTTTCCCGATGCAACGCACGGGTATTTTTGCTAGTACTAATATAATCATGATTTGGTTGCTCAATTTATTCTGTCCAAGTTTATTTTAGAATACACGCTCATCGAAATGGAGGCCCAATGTATGTCGGCAATTGGCAAACTGTGAACACATGATCCGTGAAAAAATCTACCAGAACTAGCAAAACGAGGAAACCTGAACAGAAGTTAATAATGGGTATGC
Organism: Lolium rigidum; assembly: GCF_022539505.1. Lineage (NCBI taxonomy): Eukaryota > Viridiplantae > Streptophyta > Magnoliopsida > Poales > Poaceae > Lolium > Lolium rigidum. Next base: position 123,057,436 of record NC_061513.1, on the reverse strand, counting down.
AATGCCGCGGTCCAGGCCCGAAATGACATCCTGTCACATTGGAACGGGGCCATGATGGTGCAAATGTTCCGGGGCCCTCACGTCGCGAACACCAACCACTCGTTGTCTTTGCCTCTTTCTGCTTCGCGCGAATCCACATCCTACACTCGCAAGCGCGGTACTCAAAGGCTCAAAGCATCACATCTCCTGATCCTTTCCCTCCCCCGAGGCCCCTGACCAGTCGCTGCTCGCTACCTGATCTCTCCTTCTCACCGACGCCGGCGCGCGCACATGGACGCGAGCCAAGGCGTCCTCCTGTCCAGCGCCCTGGCCGGCGCCAAGGCGTCGTGGCCGGAGCTGCTCGGCTCCGCGCACTGGGACGGCCTCCTCGACCCGCTCGACCACACGCTCCGCCGCCTCGTGCTCCTCTGCGGCGACCTCTGCCAGGTCACCTACGACTCCTTCAACTCCGACTCCCACTCCAAGTACTGCGGCACCTGCCGCTTCTCCAGGGCCACGCTCCTCGCCCGCACGCAGTTCCCCGCCGCGGCCGACGTCTCCGTCGCCGCCAACCTCTACGCCACCGCGGCCACCTCCCTCCCCGCGGGGTTCATGGTGCACTCGCTCTCCCGCGAGGCGTGGAGCAAGGAGTCCAACTGGATCGGCTACGTCGCCGTCTCCAGCGACGCCGCCGCCGCCGCCACGGGCCAGCGCGTCATCTACGTCGCGCTGCGCGGCACCATCCGGAACCTGGAGTGGATTGACGTGCTCAAGCCCGACCTGGTCGCCCCCGACGCCATCCTGCCGGCCGCCGACCCCGCCCGCGGCCACGCCCGCGTCATGAAGGGGTGGTACGTCATATACACCTCCACCGACGAGCGCTCGCCCTTCTCCAAGTACAGCGCGCGGGACCAGCTGCTGGCCGCGGTGCGGGAGCTGGTCGCCAGGTACAAGGGCGAGAGCCTCAGCGTCGTCTGCACCGGCCACAGCCTCGGCGCCTCGCTCGCCACGCTCTGCGCGTTCGACATGGTGGTGAACGGCGTTTCCAAGGTCGGCGACGCGTATATCCCTGTCACGGCCATCGTGTTCGGGAGCCCGCAGATCGGGAACCCGGAGTTCAAGAAGCGCTTCGACGAGCTGCCCAACCTCCGGGCGCTGCACGTCAGGAACAAGCCCGACCTCATCCCGCTCTACCCGAGCAACCTCCTCGGCTACGCCAACGTCGGCGACCTGCTCTCCGTGAACTCCAAGAAGTCCCCCCACCTCAAGCCCGACACCACCAACGTCGGTGACTACCACAACCTGCAGGGTATCCTGCACACGGTGGCCGGATGGAACGGGGAGGACGGCGAGTTCAAGCTCCAGGTGAACCGGAGCGTGGCGCTGGTGAACAAGTCGTCGGCTTTCCTCAAGGACGACAACCTCGTGCCGGAGTCGTGGTGGGTGGAGAAGAACAAGGGGATGGTGCTGGGGCAAGCTGGTGAGTGGGAGCTCGAGCAGCCCGCGGAGGAGAACTTGCCCGTCCCACCGGTCGTGACCGGGAAGGTCATCGCCGACGATGTCGCTGCCACAACTAGCAGTAAGGAGCCTAAGATACCAGAGGAGGGCAAGAAAAAGACCAAGGGAATCAAGTTTCTACCTGCATGCTTTAAAGGGATTAATTAATTTGTGAATATGCGTGATTAATCGACTGTATGATTGAATTTGTTCTGCATTTCTGAATAAAGGCTTTCGTGCTTTAAAATATGAATTTTGAGTGTTTGAAAATAAAGAGTTACGGTGTAGCTCAGCCTTCGTTTGAAGTTTTCTCTTTTGATGGGTTGTTTATTACAAATGTTGAAATGTTGATGCGTGGTGTATGTAGTAGCCATGCCTAAAGGAGCTGTGAGCGGCGTGTTGTAACTTGTAAGCTTGTATCTCAGAGAGCTTAGAGCATCTTCAACAGGCGCGTTAAAACGGTCGCCCGGTATAATAACTGTCGGTTGGCGTGCGCGGGCGTCCGCGCGGAGCTCCAGCGGACGCGGGAAAAAGACGCGCGCTAAATTTTTTGCCGCGCACGCGCGTTTGCGCTATTCTGTGTGGGAAAGTTGCCGCGTGCGCTGCCGCGACACGCGCGAACGTGGCCAACCGTCTGAGCTTTCCACGCGCCACTCCGCCTCTCTCTCTCCCCACCGCTCTCCCTCCAGCCGACGCTCCGTCTCCGCGCCTCCGTCGAGATGCCTCCGCGCCGCCGCCCCGCCTCCGGCTACCACGGCGTCCGGGCGCGGCCGAGCGGCCGCTTCGACGCGGAGATCCGCTACGGCGATGAGCGGATCCGCCTCGGAACTTTCGACACCGCGCACGAGGCGGCGCGGGCGTATGACGCCGTCGCCTGGCGCCTCGGATGCTCCCGCCGGGCTATGAACTTTCACGATGTCTGGACGCGGGAGCAGGCGGAGCAGCTCGCGCCGCCGCTGCCGGTCATCACGAGCGAGCAGTAGCGCCGCCAACGGGAGCTCGAGCAGCGCCTCCTCATCGCCGAGCGCGACGAGGCTCTCCGCCTCCGAGTGGGCGCGCCAATTCCCGAAAGACGTCGCCGCCACGGAGGTCTTCTACGCGCGGAAGGAGGAGGAGAAGGCGGCGGCGAAGGCGAAGAAAAAGACGAGCCGCGACAAGCGTCGAGCGGTGTCCACGGCGAGGAAGGCGGCGAGGAAGGAGGAGGAGAAGAAAAACGGCGCAGGACCATCCACCATCATCCTCTCCTCCTCCTCCTCCTTTGAGTGGACTTCAACGCCGGTGTCGGAGACTACTCCGAGCAGCCACTTGTCGGACTACGATTGGGAATCGGAGTAGGATTAGACTAGTTTACAATAAAATGTCGCGATGTATCGTTGAACTTTTAATATATTTTCTATTTTCAATTAAAATTTCATGTTTTATTTGAATTGTTTGATTTATTTTGAATCGAGAACGGTCGCAGTAGCCGTTCGGGCAGCTGCGCCGCGCGCTGCAAATTGGTGCGCCCGGATGAGTAGCACTTTTTCCGGCCGAGCACGCGCGGCAAAATACCGCTACCGGCGGGGCAGCTGTCACCGCTACGCACGCTATCTATTTACAGCACGCTGGAACCTACGTATAGCGCGCTGATTTATCCAGCGCCCGTTGGAGATGCTCTTACCCATGCTTATGTTAGGGTGATGAAATAATACTTCCGCCTCAACTACCGGTTGGAAAAGTACACGTGACTCAGCTAGGGATCTAAACGGATCAGATCGGATTGAATATTAATATTTTTTATATTCTTTACTATATTATTTTAGGCGGATTCAGATTGCAACGGATAATGATGGAACGCGAGTTTGAATGTGAACTATGTCGGATTGAGTATACAGATCGGATTCGGTTCAAACTCGGATCGGAAGAACAAATACGCATGGAAAATTAGACTTTCGTTTCTTTTGTATAAAGGTAAGAAAGCGTGTAACACAACAGACTACATTATTGATAAATATACATGGTTGTTGTAAGGGTACATTACCTCTATGTGTGGTTTTGGTAATTAATAATAACTTCTATGGACTAATATTTGAATTAAGTTTATATGAAAGAATATTTCATAGGTACTACTTGTAGTCCATGTGTTGAATTCAAGTATGTATGTCATGAAGATAAAAGATATACCTTGAGTATTGGCATCAAGATCATCGATTTGAAGACATATATGTGATATGATCAAGAATAAGAAATGAAGATGAAATTCTTACGTGGAACTCAACATTAGCCATGCTCTAGCTTATGTGTTAACCAATGAATGATCAAGATCTTGAGTGCTTGATTTCAAGTGAAGAATTCAAGATATGGCTCTAAATCGGTGTCATGATAGTCTCATGAGTTGAGCTATGGTTTACTAAGATTTAGAGCATGTAAACAAATGAAGAGTTCTTTATACACCTCAAGATAGTATGACCGTATTTACCAAAGTATTGAAACTGTATTTACCGAATAACCGTATTTACCGAACCGAATTAACCGAACGCGCAGCCGGAGTAACAACAACAACACCAACACTGCCCCAAAGACTGGAAGCAACGCTGTTCCCGTCAACCCCAAGGACAAGTCAACCATAACTTGTTATGAATGTGGAATTGCGGGTCACTACTCCAATGAGTGTCCCAAAAGGTTAGCAAAGACTGCTCCCAATACCGCTGCACCTGCCCAGCAACAGCGCCGCTTTGCGGCTATAAGGAACCCGAACAACCGCAACGGCCGTCTCTACCACTTTGAGTGCCACTGAAGCCCAGGAAGCACCCCAAGCCATGCAGAGTATGTTTTACTGTTAACCCCGTTGCTCAATCTTTCTTAGGAACCTAATTTTTCTTAAAAAATCTCGGGACGAGATTTGTTTAAAGGGAAGGGTTTGTAACATCCCAGATTTTCAAACAAAGAAGAAAATGAATTTCCTTTTTCCAAAAATGAGAACCAACAAAAACTTTTATTAAATCAATGGCTATACATAGTACTCATACTTAATCCTTGTGTTATTGCCATGATGATTGTGGGTATGCTTATCAAATGTTCCAAAACCCTAAACCTCACTCTTCGTTTCACCATCCAAGATAAAACAAAAAAAAGAAACTAAATTAAAAAGAATAGGCCTATGGAAGCCTATGGCTATTTTTGCAAATAATGAACTAGGCCATGTTCTACCTTGTTGTATGTTTTGAAAAACCTCAACAAACCCAACATATCACTTACCAACTAAATCCTTTGTGAAACAAAAAGAAAATAAAAATATACATAGAGGCATATGTGGTACATAGCCATAATGACAAATCTTGACCTATGCTCTCCTACCTTATCCAAATGGTTTGAAACATTTACCAAACCCAATCTAACACTAAATAAACAATAAACCATGCCTAAGTGAAACAAAGAAAAAGAAAAGAGGAAAGTAAGAAAAATGCAATTCATCACATACATGTGCTTTTGGCCATTTTTGAAAATCTCTAACCTAGGACAATTTGGCTTGTTCCATTAGTTGGAGAAAGTTATTAAACACTTATAAAAACTTTTGGAATCAAATAAACTCAAATCAAATCAAATCTGAAATCAAATTGTGCTCACATGCACTAATGGTCAAAACTGCCATTTTGAACCTGATGCCCACTTTGAGCCTCTGTATTAAGAGATTTTCAAACCAAACAATTCCAACTCTTTGCACCTTCTCCAAGACCACATCAAGGTGAACAACTTTTGTAAAGACCACCCCTGCAAGTTCATGCTGAATTCAAAGTTATGCCCAAGCAAAGTTGGAACTTTTAAACAGATTCAAGATGGTGCACTTTTTGAAATTTCACAAACCAACTTAATTTTTACACCCCACCACCACCATTGTGTGCCTTTGATTATATGAATCAACTCCACCAAATTTCATTCAAAAATTTGAAAGTTTTATTCTTGGTGCCAATGTGTCGAACACTTGGTGGGAAAAAATCAAAAGAAATCAAAATCACTATTTTCAAATAGTGTTCTGGCCCAAATTTGAATTCCACTTGCTTCTCCCTTGTCTCATTGTCCCCTCCAACCCTTTGCCCCTACTTTGCAACCCTAGACATGGCCAATGTGGGATGGATATGTCCATGCCGGCAATGCCATGCATTGCACCATGCCATCTCTAGCCCCTCCCCTCTCTAGCCTTGCCAACCTTGCCCCTCTGCTCCCCGTTGCTCTACTGGACCTGCCTATGCTAGCTCTAGTCGGAGAGGAGCACCACAACGCCGGGAACGTGACGTGCCCACGACACCCAGTGTCGCCAGAGCATGCATGGCCACGTCGATGCGTGCAAGGCAGAGCGTGCCCGGACGCCGTGCCGTGCCACTGCCCTAGCCCTCGCCTTGAACCCCGCGTCTGTCCTGAGCATCGCAACAGCACCACGGACATGCCAGACAACCCCTTGTCCCCGACCGTGGCCCGCCGTCGCCGGAGAAGAAAAGGAAAGCCGCCACGGCCGCTCAGAACCTTGCACGCGCCCGACAGCGTTAGGCACCGCCCAGCCGCGTCATTACCGCCAGAAGGACCGTCAGGAACCGCTGAACAACGCCACGCCCTCGCCTAGCTCGCTAGCACGCTGTAACCACGTCGCCACGGTCGACTTCGCCGTAGTACACGGCCTCGATCCGCCGCTATAAAAAGAGAGCTCCCCCGCTCAATTCTACCACACCACCTCACTCCCCTCCTCTCCCTGAGCATCCTCGACCTCCTCCCCCTCTCGAATTTCCACCGTAGTTCGCCAATCGATAGCCGGAGTCCGCGGCAGTGCTAAGAAGGTCGTCGTCGATTTCCGCCACCGTTGGAGTCGCCGTCGGTACCAGCGGCCTCGCCGTCGTCCGCAACGTTGTCCTGCATCAACGCCGTCGATCGCCGGAGTCCAGGCTCAGCCCCTCCCTCCGTCGTGCCAGCGCTCGCTTCTCGTCGACGACGACGACACTCGACCGTCTGATCATCGTCTAATCCAACGTCCCTCGCGCTACGTACCGATTCGGTGAGTTTGACCCGCTGACATCCTCGCCCCACATGTCAGGCGGCCCGCTCACGCCAGACGCGTAGCTGGGCTGGCCCAACTCCCTCTTCCTTCTGGCCCATTATTTTTCCCGCGTTAGCCCAGCTGTTCAAATTTGATTAATTCGTTTTAAATCAAAATTGCTCACGGATGCTTTTTCAAAATTTAATAGAATCAAATTGGCTAAACCAAATTTGATGAATTTCATTTATTTGGAAAGCTTGTGAAAAGATCTACCCAACCCCACTGGTCTCAACATTAGATCTTTTGTAGAATGAATGTGACAAAAATAACAAGGCATGGCCTTTTCAAACTTTAAACTTTATTTAAAAATCAACCAAAAATGCTTTTGAGTTGATTCCAACTCTCATAAATCACATTTCACATACTCTGCATGTTTATGTAAAAATATCACATGGTTACTTAGTATGATCATGGGCTAGAATAGGAAATGGCTTATGGCTATTTCTAGTCCATTTAAATTATCCAAAACCATTTAGTAAAACTTATGAGAGGTTTCCCTCATTTCAATCTTGTCTCAAGTAACTCAACATGAGGTAGTGACCATGGTTTACAAACTCTCATATTGAATTATTTGATGATGTTAAATTATGATAAAGGTAGTGTTAAATTGCATGAGGTACTTTACCTCATTTAAATCATTTTCCCAAATGATAATTATGAATGGTTGACCTTGGTCAACATGGGTTCATACATTATTTATTTGAGGAACTTAAATCTTAACAAGAGTCCATGAGAGGAAAGTCTTTCTTTAGAGAACTAAATAGAAACCCTAATCAATATTGTAATGAGAGGAAATTATTTTCTTAAAGGAAGAAACAAATTCAACCCACAAGTTACTTGTATTGTGATGCTAGAATAGCTTGTGTGAACCCATTTGTGTGCTTAGTCTAGCTTTTAAACCTTGTTTGGTGATTGTTAACTCGTATCCATTGGTAGACGCTAGTACCGAGGAGTACCAGGAGGAGGAGGTCTACTTCCAGGAAGAAGAAGACCACTTTGATCAGTACACCAACCAAGGCAAGCTAATATTCTTGCAAGTGAAAAGCTCTATTTGAGCAAGGCACCATTACTTTTACTTTATGTTCAATGATCCCATCCCAAGTTTTTACCCTTACAAGCTTTTACTTTGTTTATCCAAGATTACTTTTATAGTTAACTTTGGTCTAAGTATAGAGTGTTACAAGAGTATAAAAGTTAGCCTCCAAGCTTTATAAGCTAGATAGCACCGCTCATGATTAGTGCTAGTGCTAACAAATAAAATTGGCTACTCTAGATGGGAACTTGTGAATTTGAAATGACTTTGAAAACCTTGGAATGATGAGTCATTCTATTGAAAGATCTTTGAAGGTGAATATGACTAGGAAGATATGGTGAATTTGACAAAAACTGATGTTGGGTTTGGATGCGATACCTTTCCAATTATTTAGTACCCCCACAATACCTGATTATGGGTAGGGCTTAACTGGAAGTTTATGCATCTTAGTATGGGTTCCCTCTGAACAAGAATCATAGGGGTTATGCCGAGGCTTCCTCCGTTGAAAGTGAAATGATGTGAAATGAGGTGAATGTCCGGCCCAAGCCCTGTGCAGTTCCCGGTCGACGGTTTGTCTTCACTTGGGAGGCCAAGCTCATGGGGAGAGGTGCCTATACTAGGGTATGTAAGTGAAAGATTATGGTTGATGATCCGCGTACTGAGTTACGATGATTCAGGGTTATCCCCGACGGATGGAATCAAATGTTGTGGCACAAGTGTGCAACCTCTGCAGAGTGTAAATCTATTTGAATACCCGTGTCCATAGTTACGGACGATTGGAAAGGCCATACTGTTCCGTTGTCAGATGTTTTCTTGAAAAGAAAGGATGAATTGAATGGTTACTTGACTTGAATCACAACTGAGTTGTGGGAATGACACTAATGTTCCCACTTGAGTTTGTTAGCATATGAAGAGTCCTTTATTAAATGCTTGTGAACTAAAATTTGCTTTATGCAAATAAAACTAGAGCTTAGCACCCCCTTAATCAAATTTATAGTACTTACACTAGTACTAGTTTGCGAGTACTTTAAAGTACTCACGGCTGTGTCTCTGGCTATTCCAATGGCCAGACTATGAAGAAGAGCAGCAGTACCAAGATAACGGCTAGCGGGAAGTCTACGACAACTAGGAGTATCTTCTGACGTCAAGCGTTGGCCTGTGGATTAGATAGTCCATTACTATTACACTTCCGCTATGTAATGTGTCCGTTGATCATTAGATCAACTATTTGTGTAATGTTGGATCATGTGATCTAAATTTGTAAGACGATTATGGTTTGTAATGAATGATGACTTATGATATCAACTGTTATGTCTCGCAACAACAATCTTCCTGGGATTGCGAGGTATGGCATAATAGGCATCTGGACTTAAAAATCCGGGTGTTGACAAGCACCCTCCGCAAATCTATCAAAAGCTTGCTGAGTAAGATTTCTTCGCTTTGCTTCTCTTCTTCTTTCAGTATTATTGCCATAATGAACTATTTTCCCTAAAAACTTTCAGATACTGCCGACATGCCTGTCGGCCGTACCAACAACCTTAGGGTCGATTCAATGTTGGATGCCCTTACTTTCGCTATAGAATCCAGTGAGCAGATTCAAGAACTCCTGAAGAAGGCCAAGGGAGCATTGTCAAAACTTATCTCGCTGATGTTCTGAAGCTGGACCAAAACAAGACTCTTGGAGAGTTGGCAAACACTTTCTATGTCGACTCCTCCAATGCTATTGAGGTATTGAAGCGTCGCTCTCGCCTCTATGGAGCATTCCTCACTTTTCAGCTTTTAATGGGTCATGGACTTGGTTCTCACCTGGATAAACTATCCAAATCACTACCAGTGGATGTAAATGGTTGCTCTGTCGACCTTGGCCCTTTCAAGAAATCATCACAAGTGTGCGCAAATCGGCTCCTTAAGATGGTTGATGACGAAAAGAAGAAAGTTGCATCCGAGGCTGCAGCAAGATCATCAGCACAAACTTGATTGAAATGAGCCCTACTAATTTTTTTAGTTGTAACTTAAATACATTCATCCTGTCGGGGGGAAGACCCCGGGTAGGGCAAAGGACTAAGAACAACCGGCTGAAGGCCTGTCGGCCCGTGGCAAAGGCCGGCTGAGGAGCAGCCGGCTGGAGCCGTGGCCGGCTGCCTTGGGAGCCGGCTGGTTCAAAGTCCACGCTGGCCTAGCCGCAACCGACTGCGCTGTGGCTGGGCCGGCTTCACTTTGTCATATCCGGCTTGGTTTGTATCTTCCTGACATAGTCCGGGTTGGTAAGGCTTGCAGGAGAAGGAACTGGAAAGGTGGTCCGGCTCCTAAAGTCCACGATGATCTCACCTTCCGTAAAGGGCGGGGCACTGTAGAGCAACAGTGCCTCCGCCAGAGAAGGCATCATTGCGCCGTATGGCTACAGGTCATGATGGCGACAGGGACACCTCCTCTCCATACCGCTGACTTCCGGCAGGCGACAAGACAGGGCTTGCACGCCCAACGGCTCCTGACAACGGCGCCTCGGGAAGGAGCGAGAAGCCGGAGCCGGCCAGCCGGCCAGTAGGTCATAGGGACTTCTATGTAAAGTGCCAGCGCCTATATAAGCTGCACTACCCCCTCTCATGCAAGGGATCGATCACTTCTCATTCATTCTAGTCTTAGCGCTGCCCTGTGAGAGAGACCTTCGTCTACCTTAGCCTCCCAGGGCAAGCCGGATACAGCTCTAGGAGCACCATTGTACTGTGATATCATCATATACACTCATAGCAGGAGTAGAGGTGTTACCTCCATCGGAGGGCCTCGAACCTGGGTACGTCGCCGTGTCGCTCGTCCCCATACCCGCATCCGGATACCGCCGTGAGACCATCTAGGAACCACCTTCTTTAGCCATCCTATGGCATATGCCGTGACGATACCACGACATTTGGCGCCCACCGTGGGGCCTTCAGCGTCTGCGGCCTGTGTCTTCATCCAGACGGGCCTCACCATCACCACCGGCGAGCGAGTCGCTTCAGGCTTGATCTGGAGATTCGGCTCCCTCGACTGCGTCAGCGACAACGCCGTCTGCTTTGCCGACAGGCCCTTTCCTACCGGCGGCAGCGTCATCTCCTTCGGCGGCCACGACGTCTACGTCGCAACCGTTGCGCTACCCGCGGCAGGTGCTGCGCTGTGCAAGCCCCCCCAGGAGCCGGCGTCAGCAGCACCCTCGCTAGACCCTGCGTCGTGCAAGTCATGACGGTTGGCGAGGAGCAGTCCACCAAGTCCACGCGCGTTCGCGGCCCCAACCTCGAGCGCAACATCGACCCCCACGCGTCCGGCTCGGGCCCAAAGCAGCCCGCGCCACCATCCCGGCTGGAAGAAGTCCGGGCAAAGCTGAGCTCTCCGCTCACCGCAGGCGGCGACCCCACTGCCGTCGAGGCGGATCTGAAGGCGCATCGCCAACTCCTCCTCAAGCAAGCCGATGAGCTGGCTACTGCCAAGCGCCAGCTGGAGATTACCCGGCGTGAGTACGAACGCGCCCATGGCTTCACGCCAGGCGGCAACAACCCCAGCCGAGCCGGCATGATTCGCCGGAGAGGAGGCGGCCTAGGCGCCGAAATCGACCGCGATGGCGCGGATGCGCCGGCTCCGTCCACGGAGCTACCCGTCTACAACACCCCCGACAAGAACATGCTCGCAGCCGAAGCCGCTGCGGAAGAACTGAGCCTCCTTGATTGAGAAGAGCTGCGCCGCCAGACAAAGCGGGTGGCTGATCTGTGCCGAGCCGCAGCCGAACAGGCGAGGGACCCCAGGTATGCCAGCGCTCCCAGAGCTCCTCACGTTCGTGCTGCCGCAGGCAACAGCAAGGACGTCCCCAGGGACATGGCCGAATCCTCCTCGCCATCACCAAGCCGGCGCCGAGACTCCCGCGCCACCCACGCAGGTTCAAGCCGGACAAGCCGGCTGGACAGCGGCCATAGCGGCCGCAGCTGGCCTCCACCAAGCCGAAACCAGGAGCATGACTCCGAGCAAGCGGCGCCAAGGCGCCAACACCGGCCGACCCAGAAGCAAGCGGTGCTCGCCAGCCGGCATGTTCCCGGCTGGGTCCTCGCATCGAGCCGACTGACGCAAGAGACCGCCTTGACCGGCTGGTCGAATCCCGCATCGCGGAGGAAGAGGGGCCAGCTGGCCCAAAGTGCTTCGGGCCCCGCATCGCCAACGAGCCCATGATCGACGGCTTCCAGCTCCCGCGCGACACCCCCAAGTACGACGGCACCGCCAATCCGGAGGACTGGCTATTGGACTACTCCACCGCAGTCGGCATCGCCAGGGGCAACAAGCGATGGGCGGTATGATACTCCCCCTGATGCTAGTCGGCTCCGCCCGCACCTGGCTCAACAACCTGCCAGCCGTCAGCATCAACGGCTGGCTGGATTTCGAAGAAGCCTTCATCAGCAACTTCACCGGCACCTACCGCCGGCCGGGTCGCCCTCAGCAGCTGGAGATGTGCAAGCAGGGCCCGGACGAGACGGATCGCGCGTACCTAAGGCGCTGGTGCGAGATGCGCAACTCTTGCGAGGGTGTGCATGAGATCCAAGCCATCAGCTTTTTCATGGGCGGCTGCCGGCCCAACACCATGCTGTGGCGCAAGCTGCGCCGCAGCGAGCCCAAGACCATGGCCTCCCTCATGGCCATCGCCGACAAGTACGTGCTGGCTGAGGAAGCCGGCAAGGCGCCGGCTGAGGCATCGCCGGCTCCGTCCAGGCGGGACCACCACAAGTCGGCTGAGAACAAGCCGGCAGAAGGCGCCTCTCATGGCAGCCGGCGGGACAATTACCGCGGCAAGCGGCACAGCGACCAGCCGGACCGCCGGTACGGTTCTGCCCATGTGGCAGCCGTGTCGGACCATGCGGCGGCAGGCGCCAGCCGGCGCCAGAAGCAAGACCGGCCCTGGAAGCCGAAGTTTACCTTTGAGCAGATGCTCGACTCGCCGTGCAAGTACCACAGCGGCAAGAACCCCTCCAACCACACCACCCGCGACTGCCACTTCATGAAGCGTCTGACAAGCGGCGAATCGCTCCCACCTCCACCCCCGCCTCCACCAGCCGGCGGGCCGAGTGGCCAAGCCGGCGCAGAAAACGCCAACCTCGAGCACCACGAGGCTAACCTAGTGCAGCATGGCCGCTACCTGGCCGAGGATGCTACCTACATCATCTTCACCTTTGAGCCCGAGGACAAGACGAGCCAGCAGAGCCGTTCCCTCGAGGTCAACGCGGTCATACCGCCGGTCCCCCAGTACCTAAACTGGTCAGAGCAGGCCATCACTTTTGATCGCCGCGACACACCGGCTGTCCTTCCGAAGCCGGGCAGCTACGCCATGGTCCTCGATCCCACCATCGGCACAACCCGGCGCAGCGTGCGCTTCTCGCGCGTCCTCATCGATGGGGGACAGCAGCATCAACATCCTCTACCACGACACCGCCCGCAAGCTAGGCATCCAAGAAGCCGAGTTGCGTCCCACTCCCACCGTCTTCCATGGCATCGTGTCGGGCCACTGCTGCCAACCGATCGGCCGGATCACGCTGGAGGTGATGTTCGGGAAGCCGGATCACTTCCGCACCGAGAAGATCGAGTTCGAGGTGGTGGACCTCGTCAGTCCCTACCACGCGCTCCTGGGCAGGCTGGCCCTGACCAAGTTCATGGCGGTGCCCCACTATGGGTACCTGAAGATGAAGCTGCCTAGCCCAAAAGGGGTCATCACCGTAGCCGGCGACTATCGCCGCTCCATGGACTGCGCCACGCAGAGCTCCAAGATGGCCCAGACGCCGGTCATCGCCACCGAGAAGCAGCTCATCCACGACGCCGTCGCCCTGGCCAAGGCCGCGCGAGACGGACATGCCGGCTGCGGGCAACCCGGCTGGGACGACTCACTTCCAGCCGGCCAACAACACCAAGAAGATCCTGCTGGACCCGGCGCAGCCGGACAAGTACGTCACCATCGGTGCCGGCTTGAACAGCAAATAGGAAAGCGAGCTCACCAGCTTCCTCCGTGAGAATCGGGACATCTTTGCATGGACTCCAAGAGACATGCCGGGTGTACCGAGGGAGTTGGATGAGCACCACCTCCACGTCCGACCTGAAGCCAAGCCGGTGAAGCAGCCCCTCAGGCGCTTCACCGAAGAAAGAAGGAAGGCCATCGGTGAAGAAATCGCCCGGCTGCTGGCAGCCGGCTTCATCATGGAAGTACTGCACCCGGACTGGTTGGCGAACCTGGTCCTGGTCCTGAAGAAGAAAGGCTCCTGGCGCATGTGTATCAACTACACCAGCCTAAACAAGGCGTGCCTGAAGGACCCCTTCCCCCTGCCGCGCATAGATCAAGTCATAGATTCGACTGCCGGCTGTGAACTATTGTCTTTCCTAGACGCCTATTCAGGCTACCACCAGATTCCTTTGAATCCGGATGATCAAATAAAGACTTCGTTCATTACCCCGTATGGGGCTTATTGCTACACGACTATGCCGTTCGGCTTGAAAAATGCAGGCGCCACCTACCAAAGGTGCATGCAAAAATGCTTGCAGGATCAAATCGGCAGAAATGTTCACGCATATGTGGATGATGTCGTTGTAAAAACCAAGGAGACGACTACCCTCCTTGATGATCTGAGAGAAACCTTCACCAATCTGCGAAGATTCCGGATGAAGCTCAACCCGGCCAAGTGCACGTTCGGCGTGCCATCCGGCCAACTCCTCGGCTACCTCGTCTCTCAGCGAGGGATCGAAGCCAACCCGGAGAAGATCAGTGCCCTGGAGAAGATGGAACTGCCGCAGTGCCTCAAGGACGTCCAGAAGTTCACCGGTTGCCTGGCCTCCTTGAGCCGCTTCGTCAGCCGGCTGGGGGAGAAGGCATTGCCCCTGTACCAGTTGCTCAAGAAGTCGGACAAATTCGTCTGGTCACCACAGGCGGATGAAGCCTTCCATGACTTAAAGCGCGTGCTCTCAACCGCACCCGTCCTCGCATCGCCGGCTTCAATGGAGCCGATGCTGTTGTACATCGCTGCCACCAATCGAGTGGTTAGCGTTGTCCTGGTGGTGGAGCGCAAGGAAGCCGGCAAAGAGAAGTCGCTTCAGCGCCCTCTACTACCTCAGCGAGGTGCTTTCCCAGTTGAAGCAGAATTACCCCCACTACCAGAAGGTCACCTACGGTGTGTACATGGCGGCCAAGAAGCTCAAGCACTACTTCCAAGAGCACCCCATCAAGGTGGTTGCCACGGCACCCCTGGCGGAGATCATTGGCAGCAAAGACGCCAATGGCCGGGTTGCCAAGTGGGCTCTCGAGCTAGCCGCCCACACCATCCTCTACGAGCCACGCACGGCCATTAGGTCGCAGATCCTAGCGGACTTCTTCGTCGACTGGGCCGAGATGCAGTACCTGCCGCCTGTGCCTGACTCCACACATTGGAAGCTGCACTTCGACGGCTCGAAGATGCGCAACGGCTTGGTTGCCGGCATCGTCATCACCTCTCCCAAGGGAGACCGGCTAGACTACGTCCAGCAGATCCACTTCGCCGCATCCAATAATGTGGCGGAGTACGAAGCGCTCATCCACGGGCTGAAGCTGGCCAAGGAGATAGGCGTGCGTCGCATCCTTTGCTTCGGCGACTCCGACTTGGTTATACAGCAAGCATCTGGCGACTGGGACACGAAGGACGCCAACATGGCCTCATACCGCTTCCACGTCCAGCAGCTATCCGGCTTCTTCGATGGCTGCGAATTCCACCATGTGCCACGAGCAAACAACGAGGCGGCTGACGCCCTATCCAAGATAGGCTCAACCCGGCAAGCAATTCCGCCAGGCGTCGCCCTGGTACACCTGCGGAAGCCGGGGGCTGCTCCGGGGACTCGGATTCCATATTCGTGTCGGCTGACCCGGGGGCTGCTCAGCCGATCCCGGTGGCTTCATCGCCCAAGACGGGGGCTTCAAAGCCGAACCCGCCGGCTTCATGGCCGAACCCGGGGGCTTCAGAGCCAAACTCGGGGGCTTCAAAGCCAAACCCTCCGGCTGCAAAGCCGAACCCGGCGACCACGCAGTCGAATCCGGAAGCTCCCACGCAGGAGGCCTTGTTGGTCAGCGTATTCGAGATAATATGCGTACCTTCATGGGCACAAGATTTCCTTTCCTACCTCACCGACGGTGTGCTGCCTGATGACAGAGTCCAGGCCAGGTAGATTGAGAGAAGGGCCAAGGCCTATACCATCATCAACCACCAGCTGTATAAACGCAGCGTAAGTGGGGTGTTCCAGCGGTGCGTCGAGCCGGCTGAAGGGATTGAACTCCTACGGGAAATCCATCAGGGAAAGTGCGGCCATCACGCCTCCTCCAGAGCCATAGTGGCCAAAGCTTTCCGACACGGTTTTTACTGGCCGACTGCGCTCAGAGACATAGAAGAACTGGTGAAGAAGTGCAACGGCTGCCAGCGCTTCGCCAAGAAGAGGCACTCGCCGGCTTCCGCCTTGAAAACCATCCCCATCACCTGGCCGTTTGCCGTATGGGGCTTGGATATGGTGGGCCCGTTCAGAACGGCGCGAGGCGGCATGACACACCTCTGGGTGATGATTGACAAATTCACCAAGTGGATTGAATCCAAGCCAATCAAGAAGCTGGACGGCTCCACAGCCGTCACATTCCTCAAGGAAATAATCGTGAGATACGGCTACCCCCACAGCATCATCACCGACAACGGCATCAACTTCGCCCAAGGCATCTTCTCTCGCTATTGCGAGGAAATGAGGATCCGAATGGACCTAGCATCCGTGGCGCATCCGGAATCCAATGGACAAGTGGAGAAGGCCAACGGCTTGATCCTAGCCGGCATCCGGCCCCGGCTGGTGGAGCCGCTCGAGCGAGCAGCCGGCTTCTGGATTGAAGAGTTGCCCAATGTACTGTGGAGCCTGCGTACAATGCCAAACCGCTCTGTCGGCTACACACCTTTCTTCCTCGTGTACGGGGCCGAAGCCGTCCTACCAACTGACATCGAGCACGACGCGCCAAGGATCAAGCTCTACACAGAAGCCGAAGCCAAAGAAGCTCGTGAAGATGGAGTCGATTTGGTCGAAGAGGCCAGACTGTTGGCCGTGTCCAGATCTACCATTTACCAGCAAAGCCTCCGACGCTATCACAGCCGGAAGGTCCAGCCCTTAGCATTCCGAGAAGGAGACCTAGTGCTCCGGCTGATCCAACGGACAGCCGGACAGCATAAACTGTCATCCCCATGGGAGGGTCCCTTCATCGTGAGCAAGGCGGTAGGCAATGATTCCTACTATCTCATAGATGCCCAAGAGGCTAAGAAAAGCAAGGCGATCAAAACTGACGAGGAGACTAAACGTCCCTGGAATGTCAACTTGCTTCGCCCATTTTATACTTGAGAGCAGGAATGTATGTATCCCATGTACTCCTTTTGTAAGCTATGAAAAAGCAAGCGCCAAGAGCGCCGATTTCGACAAGTTTTTCGCGTACTCTACTTTGTTTCGCCGATTGGCTAACACCCTCTCACACGGTCGGCTCAGTACCGTGATCCGGTTTCCGACAGCCGGCTTCCGATCCAGCTACAGACCGCAACCCGGTTGTCCGGCTGGCGGGAGTAAGTGCTTAGGGAGCCGGCACGCGAAAGACGGCTAAGGGAAAGAGTGAAGGCGAATTGACTCTTGCACAACTCTTCATAAAAGTGCCGGATTGCCAAACTCGGCTCGTTCGACTGAAATACTGTCGGCCTCATCCAGCGGCACGCTCTTGATCCGGCGATGGACCGCAAGTCGGACGTACGATCGGCAAGAGCAAAGCCAAAGAGTGGGGCGGATGGGAAAAAGCGAACAAGCCGAAAGAAAGCAAGCCGGCACACAAATGATTAACAAACACATTAAAGTGTGCCTTAATAAAAGGATAATAATGTTCATACATATGCACCTGGCATTCCGGGGATTTAACGAACTGTTTTGCAAAAGCAATATTACAGACAGGTACATCTAAGCGCCGGCTGGATCAGGACCAGCCGGAGGAGCGTTTGCGGAGCCGGCCGCCGGGTCCGCCTCAGGCGCGTCCTCCCCCTCCTCATCTTTCGCCTCCTCACCCTCGTCTTCAGACGGCGGGTTCGGATCCTCGATGAAGACGCCCTTGTCGATGAAGTTGGCGATAGCGCAGGCTCGGGCAAGTCGGGCGGTCTTGCTTTCCGTCGAGAGCTTGTCCTCCACGTCGGCTTGCCGGTACTCCAGCTGTTCGAGGCTGACCTCGTTGTACCAGGAGAGCACGAAGGAGAGGGCCATGTCGGCCCCAGCATGCGCGGCGGACTCCTTCCAGTCAAGGAAGCGGTCAGGCGCCTTGTCAAGCCAAGTGATGAGGTTGGCGAGGTCCTTCGGCAGCGTCTCCGTTGGCCATAGCAGCCGGATCAGCTCCTCCGCCGCCTTCCGGAGTTCCCAGCCAAGCGTCGTGATCGGCGCGACACGGGCGGCCATGGACGCCAGGTAGTCCTCCATGGAGAAGCAGTCAGAGCTTCCCTCGCCGGTCTCCCGCCTTCAAGCATCTCGCGCCTCGCCGACCGCTGCTAGTGCCGCCTCCTGCGCCTCAGGGAAGGCCGCTGCAAAGAAGAGGCATGTCAAAAACCTATCGAAGCAGGGAAAAAGACAGAAAAATGCAAATTTTCGAAGTCCTATAGTAAGACTGGCGGCAGCCGGCAAGAACCGACTGCCACCAGCCTGAAGATGGAGATTCCGAAGCCCTAAAGTAAGACTGGCGGCAGCCGGCAAGAACCGACTGCCCCCAGCCTGAAGATGGAGATTTCGAAGTCCAAAAGTAAGACTGGCGGCAGCCGGCAAGAACCGACTGCCCCCAGCCTGAAGATGGAGATTCCGAAGCCCTAAAGTAAGACTGGCGGCAGCCGGCAAGAACCGACTGCCCCCAGCCTGAAGATGGAGATTCCGAAGTTTAAGGAAAAAGACTGGTGACAGCCGGCAAAAACCGCCTGCCCCCAGCCTGAAGATGGGGATATCGAAAAATAAGAGTTTCAGCCACCGGCTGCCAACCTAAGCCGGCAGCCGACAGCCGAAAGCCGGCAAAGGGAAAGGAAGAAAGAAAATGCAAAGACTCACCCACCAAGCCGCGGTCGAGCGCGCTAATCTCCTCCACCCACCGCTTGGCGGTGGCCGACAGCTCGTTGGACTTGGTAGTCACCTCGTCCCGAAGCGCAAGCTGCTGCCGGTCCACTTCCTCCAGCCGCTTGCGCAGACCCTCCACCTTCTCCTCCTCGGCCTGCTTGAGGGCGGCGAGTTCCTTGAGGTGGTTGGCCTCAAGCCGGCGCAGCCGCACCAGCTCCCCCTTAGCCACCTTCACCTTGGCGGCAGCAGCCCGGCCCGCCTCCTCGCTCTGGGCGCATTGGGCGCGGGCAGCCCGAAGATCCGCCTCTAGCTGCGGGACCCGAGCGGCGACAGCTGCAAGTCAGCAGAAGAAGCCGTTAGCCGGATGAAATCAGAGAAAGAAAAAGCAAAATCAAGTCAAAAGGAAGAAAGTCCTACCCTTGGTGGCCTCCAGCTCGCGAGCCAAGCCGGCCCGCTTGATCTTGGCCTTGTGGTAGCTGGCCACGACCTGGTTGTACAAGACGGTTCGTCTCTCCAAGACCATATGAGAAAAACACGAAGTTAGATGTCTAGGCGAAACCCGGACCGGCTCCAAGCAGCCGGCCCATGCCTCGGAGGGCTACCAGGATAACAACAAAATTGCAAAAAATAGCAGAAAGATAAAACACCTACCTTGTCGGCTTCCTCCAGCCGCGCCAGGTGGGAGTCGGTCTCGGCGGCTCTGGTCTTGAGGTGGGCACGGAAGCCGGAGAAGAACATCTTCATGGGCGCCACGCCTGGACGCCCATCCCGGCTGGACACCTCGCAGGCATCCGCCTGGTGCCATGCCTTCTCCATGGTACCGGCCGAGCCGAGGCTGGAGTCGAAGGCGGATACCACGTTCAGCAGCCGGGCGCGCTTGGCCACATGGAGGCCTTGAGACGGCTCCGTCGGGCCCTCTGTCCTCACCAACGCCCGAGCATCGGCGTCGCTCGAGCGCGCCGGCTCGTCCCTCGCCGGCTCCTCCCTGTCCGGCTCCTCCCTCGACGGCTCCAAAGATGGAGGCGGCGCGGTTGAAGCAGTCGGCCCGGTTGGGACCGCTGACTCCGGCGCCTGCGGCGCCCCCTCCGGGCTCTCATCCAGCACAACGACACTGGGCGCAGCGCCGCCAACTCCAGTCGCGGGCGGCACCGCCCCGCCAGCTCCGGCCGCAGGCTCCAGAAGTCGAGCGCGGCGCGGAAAAAGATTGTCAAGAGTGGGCGCGCCGGAACGGCGAGCCGGCTCACCCTGGGCACCGGGGCCAGGCGCCGTAGAAGAAGGTGCAGCTGAAGAAGACGCCCCCGTGGAAGGCGGCGTAGCCACAGGCGGCACGACGACGGGTGGCGTGCGCGCATGCGACATAGGCTGCGGCGTCGACTCCCTCCTCTTCCGCTGAAGTGGCGACACGACGCGGGGAGCCGGCCGAGAGCCGCCGCCCTGGGAGAACTTTATGGCAGCCCTAGTCGGCCAAGCAAGAAAAGATAAGTAAAAGAGAAGGAAAGAAAAGGAATCAAACAACGAAGAAGAGGAACTTACCCGGCCGTCTCTGGAACCTTTTTGGGCCCCATCCGGCGCTGCTTCTTCACCTTCGCCTCCAAGGCGGCCGTGGACCGCTCGCCGGCCCGCTTCTTCCCCTTGGGCGCGGCCGAAGTCGCCGAGGCAGAAGGCGGCCTCATGGACAGGGGCACCGCCGGGATCGGTGCAGTGGTGGACGACGCCGGCTCGTCCTCCTCCTCCTGCTGCTCTGGAGAAGGCGGCGGGTTGTGCTCTCCTTGGCCGCCCTGGTCGGGCGCCTCCGGCAGCTCATCGTCGCCGGCTTGATCAGCCAGATCAACGTGATCCGGCGTCCAGATCTTGTGCGCCAGGTCGCCGTCCTCAACACCCTGGCGGTCGAAAAGCTGCAGACAAAATAAAAGACTGTAAGAAACAAGTCGGCCACGCAGCCGCAAGCCGGAATTCGGCCAATACACAGAAAACTCACCAGCTCAGGCGGCGCCGCCCGGCTGAAGGGCTCCAGCCCCCAGTCCCAGCTCTCCGGCATTTTCGCCGACGAGATGTTGTTCACTCGGCGAGCAACCTGGGCCCTGGTGAGCTCCACCTTGGACGTCCGGGTCGGATCAAACCGGTCGGACATGTGCCCAATCTTATGGGCGCGTGCCTGAAGAGGCAGCACCCGGCGGTCGGCGTAGGTGCAGAGGAGGTCCTCGGCGCTCAGTCGGCCCTATGAGACGCAAGTTCCCAGAAAGTCCCATAGAAGGTTTACCTCAGCGTCCGGGTGATGTCTACGCACGCTTCTATTCTTGTAGACAGTGTTGGGCCTCCAAGAGCAGAGGTTTGTAGAACAGCAGCAAGTTTCCCTTAAGTGAATCACCCAAGGTTTATCGAACTCAGGGAGGAAGAGGTCAAAGATATCCCTCTCAAGCAACCCTGCAATCACGATACAAGAAGTCTCTTGTGTCCCCAACACACCCAATACACTTGTCAGATGTATAGGTGCACTAGTTCGACGAAGAGATAGTGAAATACAAGTAATATGGATGAATATGAGTGGTAATAGCAATCTGAAATAAATATGGCAGCGAGTAAACATGCAGTGAAACAGTAAATAAACGGAGATTCGATATTTGGAAACAAGGCCTAGGTATCATACTTTCACTAGTGGACACTCTCAACATTGATCACATAACTGAAACTACTCTACACTCTCTTGTTGGATAACAAACACCATTCATTGTGTAGGGCTACAAGAGCACCTCAATGCCGGAGTTAACAAGCTCCACAACATCCGGAGTTCATATTTAAGTAACCTTAGAGTGCATGATAGACCATTGCAATTATACCGAGTACTAACATAGCATGCACACTGTCACCTTCACACTATGAAGGGGGAATAGATCGCATCAATACTATCATAGTAATAGTTAACTTCATAATCTACAAGAGATCACAATCATAGCTTATACCAAGTACTACATGATGCACACACTGTGTTGGGAGGATGACCCCCCGGTATGCCAAAGGCATGCCAAACCGGATGGTTTGAGCCATCAAGATACCGGTTTAATATTCTTACCGGAGCACAAAGATAAGAGCTTGGCTAGGTAAGGACAGGCCGGTATCCCCAGGGGGGTATACCGGAACCGGATGATACCGGAAGGAGGGCAGGTCGGCAAGACCGGTCAAAGATTCTCTTCAGAGCTAGAAGACAAGGATGAGCTAAGCAAAGTAACTTTAGTCGGAGCCCTGGCGCCAAAGAGAGGGGTGACGCAGAAAGAAGTCGGAAGACGTCAGCGTCCCTGATTAAAGAAGACCCCGACGTCATCTATGATTAAAGTAGCTTTGTAAAGTAGTTTGTCCAGTCAAAGATGCCATTAGGGTTTCTTGCCCTGTAAGCCACCCTCTCCCCTATATAAGGAGAGGGGGCGCTGCCCTTTGCGGGCACGATGAACCTTGTAGCCAAAAAAAACCTGTAACCATGTTAAGATCAATGAAGCATGCGATCTAGAGCAGAGTTCTTCCTCTTGTCTCTCTTCTTGCATACCGGCCTTTGGTGGTGTTCTTGAGGAAAGCATCCGGAAGTTCATCCCATCTACTCGCAAACCCTCCCCCGAATCCTCTAGCGCCCATTCGGCCCCAACTTAAGCCATCCCATGGCATCTGCTCGTTCGCCACAACGACAGTTGGCGCCCACCGTGGGGCATGAAGTGGCGCTTGCTGGAGTTCACATTCGGGCGGGCATCCTCGACGTCGCCGGCCAGTGTACGGTCTCCGTGTTGGTGCAGCGCATCTACGCCATGGAATTCATCAACGACAACGCGGGCTGCTTCGCCAACGGCGGCATCTTCCCCAAGAACGGCCGCATCATCGAGTTCGGCAGCCACCGCATCTACTTCGGCACCGTCCTAGTGCGCCAGTGCCTCTCGCCGGTACTGGTGGCGCCGGATCCGCCAAGATGGCTACATGCTGGCCGCGCTCCTGGCAGCGTGGAGGTGATGATGGCAGGAGCGGTCGACGCCGGCAAAGAAGTTGCGGAAGAAGGAGCTGGGCGTGCGGTTTCGACCCGTGCGGCCAAGCCTCCGCTGGAACGTGGCGCAGGCGCTGCGGGAGCATCATCCGCACCGCCGGAAACACCACTCCAAGCGGCGATGAACGTCCTCGCCACCCCCATCGCGCAGAACATCGACCCGGCAGCGGCTCAGGCGGAGCTGGAGGCGCAGCGCCAGAAGATACTCGAGAGCGGCAAGGACGTCGTCAGGGCGCAGCGCGAGCTGAACCTAACCGTACGTGAGTATAACGCTGCCCATGGCTTTGCTTCTGTTAGCGCTCATGCTGCTAGGATACCGGAAAACCGGCTTAAGGCTCGCAATCTAGACCAGGATCTGCGCAAAGAAATTGCTGCCGGCAAAAGCACTTCTGCATCTGTGAGCATAGTAGAAAAACCTAAGTACAGTAGCCTGGATAAAACAATAAAAGCTGCTAAAGCTGCCGTAGCGCTGTGTGACTCGCTCTCCGGGGACGCTCTGGCAAAACAACAAGAGCGTGTCCGGGAGCTTCTTGAAACTATCGAGCAGCAAAATGCTGAGCAGCTTGATAAGCTGAACAAGGCTGTGGCTTCAAAATCCGCGCGTTCGACAAGGAATGCCGGTAGCAAGTTCCATGGGCAGGCTTCGTCCCCCCATCCGGACAGACGAAGAGAAAAAGAAATGAATGCGCAGCAGATGACTGTGTATGATCCGGTTCTTGCCGGAAAACAACAAGCCGGGCAATATGATGCCGGTAGAAAAAGCCAAGGGGCAATAGAGGCTATGCCAAAGAAGGCTATGCCGGAAACAATCATGCCGGTAGACAAGAGACCAGGCAAAATTATCGAGCTGCAAGGGCGGCGTACGATGAGGAGGAAATAGATCCCCCAAGGTACCGGCAGGCAAGGGCCGCGGTACCGGAATGTTACGATGAGGCTGATTCCACAAGACCGGCAGCATACCGGAACCCGTTGGGAGAACGCTTGGGAGAAAGATACTTACCGGAACGGGATGCGAGGCACCGTCTGGATAGAGTATACTTGTCAGAAATGATCGAGGAAGAAGGTCCCCCGGGTCCAAAGTGTTTTGGCCCAAGGATCATGAAAGAAAAACCACCAGTTCGCAACTTCATGTTGCCTCGTGACACAAAAACATACGATGGCACCACGAAGCCGGAAGACTGGCTCGCGGATTACGTGACCGCGGTATACGTCGCAGGCGGCGGAGGAACCGTAGCAGGAGGAGGAAACCGGCGTTGGGCCGTGAGAATCATACCATCATTCTTGGTAGGACCGGCAAGAATTTGGCTAAACAACTTGCCGGCGGGAAGTATAAATGGTTGGTTGGACTTTGAGGAAGCTTTCGTGAGCAACTTCAGCAGCACCTATCAAAGGCCAAACAGGCCGCAGCAGCTCGCTCTGTGCATACAGCGCCAGAACGAAACAGACCGGGATTACCTGGCCCGGTGGAACACTACAAGGAACTCCTGTGAAGGGGTAATCGAGGCACAAGCCATTGCTTGGTTCAGCAGTGGATGCAGAAGAGGTTCACCGTTGTGGCAAAAGCTGCAGCGGAACATGCCGACAACGTTGGCAGAGATGATACGTGTGGCGGATAGCTATGCGTTGGGAGACCCAACGCAGCCGACAGTGCAACCGGAGCCGGAACAGCAGCGCCAAGAGCAACACCGTGATAACCGGAACAACAAAAGAAGGGAAGATTTTCCAGATCGAAGGTACGGTCCGCAGCAAGTTGCTGCTGTGCAAGAAAACTCTGAGGCCAGCGGCAGTCAGAGACAGAGAACCGGATCGCAGCCATGGGCGGGTCCTAAGAAACAGTGGGTAGAAAAGAAGCCCTGGGGTCAGAAAAAGAACTGGCAAGAACCCGCGAAGTACACCATGGAAGCTGCCATGGACCAACCTTGCCGGTGGCACACACCGAATCCGGCACACCCGTCAAACCATCTGACGAAGGATTGTACCTGGACCAAGTACTTGATGCAAAAGGGAACGGTAAAAGACGCACAACCACCACAAGACATGCCGCGGCAACAACAGCTACCACCACCACCACCGCTTACCGGGGCAAACGCCTTACCGGTACAGCCAAACCGGCAACAATACCAGCAAGTTAACCAGGTGGGAGAAGGCAATGGCCAACCACCTCCACCGGCACCTTTGGGCCGGAATGTTTACCATGACCCAGATATATGCTGCGTTGTGTTCGTAACTGAGCCAACCGACAGACAGAGCCTGCATCGCCGTTCTATGGAAGTGAACGCGGTGATGCCGGCAGTACCAAAATACATGCTGTGGTCTGACCAAGAGATCTCGTGGTCGTTCAAGGATCACCCTAAAATCATGCCTAATCCGGGTGGCTATGCTCTTGTCTTGGAACCAATCATGCAAGGGCCAAACGCTCGAGTCAAGTTCAGCAAGGTGCTGATAGACAATGGGAGTAGCATAAACATCATGTACCGGCACACCATGAACATGCTGGGCATAACATAAAACATGCTTCAGCCAACGCGCACGACGTTCCATGGAATCGTTCCGGGCCTCTCCTGCGCACCGGTTGGAAAAGTCCGGGTGGATGTGTCGTTTGGAGGACGTGACAATTGCCGGGTTGAAAATCTTGAGTTTGAGGTGGTGGACTTAGATAGTCCTTACCATGCTTTGCTGGGGAGACCGGCGTTGGCTGCTTTCATGGCCTCAACTCACACGGCGTATCTCAAGATGAAGATGCCGGCACCTCGTGGACCCTTAAGCTGTGGTGGGAAACTACAAAGTCTCACTCGGAAACGGCTTCCGCCGGATCAAACCTGGCGAGAATCGCTGGTGATCGGCTGAAGAAAAAAGGAGGATGCAAACTGCGATTGCTGGCTGGCTCGATCCTCACAGCTGAGTTTAGCGGCAATGAGTGCAAACCTGGGCTCACCGGCATTCAAGCCGACAAAAGAAACAAAGGACATTGTGATGGACCCGGCTTACCCTGAGCGCACCATTCGTATCGGTGCCGGCATGAATGAGGCATAGGAAAGCACGCTCGTCAGCTTCCTCCGTGAGAATCGGAATATCTTTGCCTAGTCTACAGATGACTTGGTAGGTGTTCCGAGGGAGCTGGCTGAGCACTCATTGAATGTCCGGAAAGATGCGAAGCCGGTAAGGCAGCCGTTGCGCCTGTTTGCTGAAGACAGGAGAAAGATCATTGGAGAAGAGGTAACAAAGTTACTGGTTGCCGGTTTCATCGTGGAAGTACTGCACACTGAGTGGCTAGCCAATCCGGTGCTGGTCGAGAAGAAGAAAGAAGAGAACATGGAAGCAAAAGCTCCAAAGGTGTGGCGCATGTGCATCGACTACACCAACTTGAACAAAGCTTGCCCGAAAGACCCTTTCCCTTTACCTCGGATCGATCAAGTGATTGATTCCACTGCAAGATGCGAGCTGTTGTCTTTCCTGGATGCTTATTCCGGTTTCCACCAAATCCCCTTGAAAAAGGAAGATCAAATAAAAATTGCGTTCATTACCCCGCACGGGGCTTATTGCTATGTCACTATGCCTTTTGGTTTGCGCAACGCTGGTGCAACGTACCAGCGCTGTATGCAAAAGTGCTTGTTTGATCAAATCGGAAAAAACGTGCAAGTCTATGTGGACGATGTCGTGGTAAAAACCAAGGTAAAAGAGACCTTAATCGATGACCTCCGGCAAACATTTGATAACTTGAGAAGATTCCGGATGAAACTCAATCCGGCAAAATGTACCTTTGGTGTACTTGCCGGCAAGTTGCTTGGCTTTCTCGTATCAAGCCGGGGCATTGAGGTCAATCCGGTAAAAATCCGGGCAATTGAAAGAATGACAATACCGCGTGATCTCAAAGACGTGCAGAAGTTTACCGGAAGCTTGGCATCGCTAAGCCGGTTCATAAGCAGGTTAGGAGAAAAAGCTCTGCCACTCTATGCTCTCATGAAAAAATCTGACACGTTCGTCTGGACCCCTCAGGCAGACGCAGCGTTTAAGGAGCTAAAAACAATGCTAGCTACAGCGCCTATACTGGCTTCGCCTCTAGAAAGGGAGCCTATGCTATTATACATAGCAGCAACAAACCGGGTTGTGAGTGTTGTAGTTGTGGTTGGAAGAGAAGAGGGAGGAAAACCGTCCAGAGGCCGGTATACTACCTGAGTGAGGTGCTCTCCCTCTCAAAACAAAACTACCCTCACTTCCAAAAGATGACTTATGGCGTGTACATGGCCGCCACAAATCTTAAGCATTACTTTGAGGAACACCCCATGAAAGTGGTAAGTGAGGCACCCATTTCCGATATCATGTGCAACAAGGATGCTAGCAGAAGGATTGCAAAGTGGGCAATTCAGATATCACCGTATGTACCGGTGTACGAAAGGAGAGATGCCATAAAATCACAAGCTTTGGCTGATTTCCTTGTTGATTGGGCGGAAATGCAATACGAGCCGCCAGATCAAAGAATAGAGTACTAGAAGATGCACTTCGATGGATCCAAACTAAAAGAGGGTCTAGGTGCTGGTGTGGTGCTTACCTCGCCTAAGGGAGATCATCTCCGGTATGTTCTACAAGTGCATTTCAGGGCATCAAACAATGTCGCTGAGTACGAGGCTCTGATTCATGGGCTTAAAGTAGCAAAAGAAATCGGTGTGCACCGGATCATTTGCTATGGAGATTCAGATCTCGTGGTACAACAATGTTCTGGAGATTGGGACGCGAAGGATGCAAACATGGCCTCGTACTGGTTTCACGTGCAAAAGATTGCCGGCTTCTTTGAGGGTTGTGAGTTTCACCATGTACCGCGAGCGGAAAATGAAGCCGCGGATGCTTTGTCCAAGCTGGGCTCATCCAGGCAAGAAATTCCTCCCGGAATAGCCTTGGAACACTTAAGGGTGCCATCGATCAAACCTAGCCCGGAGTCGGAATCAATTTTCGTACCAGAGTCACACATAGTACCCATGGACATCGATGAAAGAAACCCGGGGACTGCTCCGGTAAACTCGGGGACTGCACCGGCAAGCTCGGGGACTGTTGCAGTTGTACCGGAAGAGACAATGTTGGTGGATAACATGGAGATAGACGCACCGGTGTTTCTGGTTTGAGAGACACCATCGTGGGTGAAACCTGTTAAGGAATTCCTGATCAACGGCACCTTGCCGGATGATGAAAATGAATCCAGAAGGATCCAGAGGAGGTCCAAAGCATACACCATCATCAATGGCGAGGTGTACAAGAGAAGTGTAACCGGTGTCCTTCAAAGGTGTGTGGAACCGGAAGAAGGAAAAGAAATGCTTGAAGAAATTCACCAAGGAGAATGTGGGCACCACGCTTCATCAAGGGCGCTGGTAGCAAAAGTATTCCGGCATGGGTTCTACTGGCCTACTGCTTTGGAAAACGCTGAGGATTTGGTAAGAAAATGCAATGGGTGCCAGAGGTACGCCAAGCAAAATCATACCCCAGCGTCCGAATTAAAAACAATACCGCTAACATGGCCGTTTGCTGTTTGGTGCCTTGATATGGTTGGCCCATTCAAAACTGCAAGGAGCAGCATGACTCACATCTTGGTCATGGTGGATAAATTCACCAAGTGGCTAGAAGTGAAACCTATCGCAAAGTGTGATGGGCGTACAGCGGTGAAGTTCTTAAAAGATGTCATTTTGCGGTATGGCTACCCGCATAGCATCATCACAGATAATGGGACCAACTTTGCTCAAGGTGAGTTCAAAAGGTTTTGTGAGGACAACAACATCCGGTTGGATTTGTGCTCGGTGGCACACCCACAAGGCAATGGCCAAGTGGAAAGAACGAATGCTTTGGTACTTTCCGGTATCAAGCCAAGACTCATCGAAGCGGTAGAAAAGTCACCGGGGTGTTGGCTCGATGAGTTACCATCAGTGCTGTGGAGCATAAGAACAACTCCAAACCGGTCCACCGGATACACTCCATTCTTCATGGTGTACGGAGCAGAAGCGGTTATACCAACCGACATCATCCATGATTCACCAAGGGTACAACTCTATACCGAGCAAGAGGTCAAAGAGGCCAGAGAAAATGATGTGGACTTGCTAGAAGAAGCAAGAGAGTTGGCATTGGCAAGAACAGCCATTTACCAGCAAAACCTCAGACGCTATCATAGCCGGAAGGTTAACCCGAGAGTATTCCGGGAAGGAGATCTGGTGCTACGCCTGGTGCAGCGCACTGAAGGCCGGCATAAGCTTTCACCCCCATGGGAAGGTCCCTTCGTGGTGAGCAAGGCTCTCCACAATGATGCTTATTACTTGATCGATGCACAGGAGTGGAAAAAAGGAAAGGCGGACAGATCCGGAGAGGAGAGCAAGCGTCCATGGAATGTAGCTCTGTTGCGTCCTTTCTACTCTTGAAGTTGTGGAGTAAGAAGTTCCTTTTTTGTACCTTATATGCTATGAATAAAAAGATGTCGAAACCTCAAATGAATCTCGGGGACTACCCCTAAAGTTGCATGCAATATGTTTATTTTTTCAGTTCACCGGTTGCTTAGTGAACATTTTTTCTTTCCGGTTTAGTAGCGTGCTAAACCTACCGGAGTCTTCGACTCTGCTGCTGTCCGCAAACCGGCTTCATGGCAAGCAAGATAAACCGGTAGCAATTAAGCACGCGAACTGCGAAAAGAGAGAGTGGGAACAAGCAATCCGGAAAAGTTTAACTAACCCCGGTTAAACCGGTTTTTTGCAAAATTTCGAAGTTATTTCTAAGTTCAAGAAAGTGCTTGTTTGGTAAAAGAACCTTGTGCTCATACGCCAAAGAACGCTCAGAGAAGGCAGGCAGAGCCAAGGTAAAAGAGCCAAATGTGCATCGAATTGGATGCGGAGACAATTTTTAAAAAATTTGCAGTGCAGGATAAAATCAAAACGATAAGCAAATATGCTAGGGAAAACATAAGATAATTAACCACCGGTATAACATACCAGCATAAACTGTTGTGCCACAACCAAGAGGGAACTTAAAGTTTTACATCATAAACCCCGGCATACCGGGGTAGAATTTAACAGTGTTTCAAGTCAAGCAGGACCAATGAACATATCACAGGCAAATGAGTAACATCAGGCAATCAGGCAACAGGGGCTTCAGGGGGAGCATCGCCAGCACCAGGACCCTCTGGAGGCGCATCATCAGCTTCGGCCTCCTCCTCGCCTTCACCTTCCTCCTCGTCGCTGAGATAATCTTTGACATCTGGAGGAGGGGGGATGAAGGTGCGCACGTCGGCGTACTCCACGATGTGGTACGCCCGATCCTGCCGCTTAGCGGTAAGGACTGGGTCCAGATCGGTTTCAGCGTCTTCGCGCACTCCGGTGAGGGCGTCCAATTCCAGCTCCGGGTACCAGGAGCAAGCCACGCGGAGCGCAAAGTCTGCTCCGGCACGGGCAGCAGAGCACTGCCACTCCCGGATCCTCCTGCCGGCACCCTTGAGGCGGTCGCTGATGAGGGAGAAGGTGTCCGGCACCACTTCTCCAGGCCAGAGAGTCCTGAAGAGCTGGGTAGCTACATCAGGAATGTCGGAGACATTTCGATCAATGGCGCGCATATGGGAGACCCGCGCATTCAGCGCAACCAGATGGTCATAGGGGGCCCATGTCGCGCCAAGATTCTCCTGGGCCTGGCCAACGCGATGCTCTTCAACCCTCTTTATGGCAAACGCCTGGGAGTCCGGGAAGAGACCTACACGAAGAAAGAAAGAGGCTAAGAAAATGCAGCCGAAAGAAACAAGCTTATAAGCAGAAACCGGAAAAGGAAAAAGGAAGAAACTTACGGAAGGCATGCGCATCAGTTTGCGTGATTAGCCGGTCATACTCCTTCCGCTCCGCCTCCAGCCGCGCGGCCTTGTCCTCAACAGCTTTCCGCGCCTTGGCGGCCTCCTCCAGCTCGGCCTGCAACACCGCATTGGAGTTGCCGGCATCCTCCAACGCTTCATGCAGCTTGGTCGCCGTGTCGGTTTCGGCAGCCTTCAGCGCCTTGGCATGGTCAAGGCCAAGCTGGATGAGCTGACCCTTGAGCTCCTGGTAGCTGGTCTTCTGGGCGCTCAGCTCCTCCTGGTGCTGCCGGATAAGCTGGTCCTTTTCCTCTGGAACCAGGAAAGAAAGTGTTAGTAAAAGTTGCACCGGTAAGATGAAGAAGGAGCAGGCCAACCGAAAAACAGGAAGTCATACGTTGGGCGGTGGCGAGCTGCGCCTTGAGGGCTTCAATAGAAGCTTCCGGGATGACTGTTAAACAAAAATCATGAATGTTAAGAGAAAGAAAGTTTTCCGGTAAGAAGATGCCGGAGGTACAAACAGTTTACCTTGGCACTTGTCATGTGCCTCAGCAAGATCCCGGTGCTCCCATAGAAGCTCCTCAAAGAGGACCTTCCGAGCGTCAGCCGTGAGCTGTTCAAGAAAAAGATGTTAGTTAAAGTTTTGCGCTAAGAACAAGGTTCTTAACCCGAAACTCGGGGACTAGCTATGCCGGTTTCGCGCCTTTCTAAGCTAAGTTTTGCGCTAAGAATAAGGTTCTTAACCCGAAACTCGGGGACTGGCTATGCCGATTTCGCACGTTTCTAAGCTAAGTTTTGCGCTAAGAACAAGGTTCTTAACCCGAAACTCGGGGACTGGCTATGCCGGTTTCGCGCGTTTTTTAAATTAAGTTTCGTGCTAAGAGCTACGCTCTCAACACAAAACTCGGGGACTGGGAGAATAGACAGGATTCAGGAAAGAAGAGAAACCGGCAAAAGTTTAAAAGATGAGGAAAACATAGACAAGATCTGGAAGGAAACAAACCGGCAAGAATTGAAAAAAGTTGGTGGAACTTACCATCAGGTTGTTCGTGGCGTCATAGCATGCGCTGTCCAGCTCTTTGACGGCTCGACGAAGCCGCATAAAGTGCTCCTCGGAGGACCGGTCCCCAACAGGGTCAGGCGCCGGCTGCCAGTCCTTGCCCATACCGCGGGTCGCCGGGGTCATGTCCACGGCATTCCACTTCTGAGCGTAGGGCAGCAGATGCCCCAGCTCCCGGCCTTCGCGCTGGAATTCAGTGATCCGCCCAAGCAGGCCGGTGGCCTTCTCGCTGGCAGTGCTGGCGGCACGGGAGACATGCAGTACCAAGGGCTGCGGACCGCCGGAGGGGGCGCTGGAGGCCGTCGCCTTTCCTTTGATGAGCTTTGAGGTCTTGGGCGGCGGCGGAGTTGGAGTGGCGCCGGCTGGCTCAGCGCGAGGAGCATCCGGCGGAGGCGTTGGAGCAGTTCTTGGAGAGGGGGGAGCGCTAGGTGCACCACCAAGGTTGGAACTTTCCGGCACGGAAGTTTCCGGCGCGGAAGTATTCTTCTTCTTTTCAAGGACGGGAGGAACCAAAGGTTCCGCCCGCCCGGCAGCTTCTTCCTCGGCGCCGGTGTTGCTGGCGCCGGTGTCTTGATTTTCTGGAGGGGAGACAAAATCCTCCTCCGCGCGGTGTTCTGGCGGTGTAGGGGCCGCGCGCCCCGAACTTGTAGTGCCCCCCAGAGGGGAGGCAGAGGTGTTGCCGGCACCAGATGGTGTCGGGCTTGAGTGAGGAGGAGGGGTTGAGGTCCTCGCGGTACCCTCAGAGCCCGCAGGCCTGGAGCCAAGCTTGAGCGCAGGGCTGTATGAGAGGAAAAGGAAAGAGTTGGAAAAAAGCAACCGGCAAAAGAACTTGGTAAAAAGAAACAAGCAAGAAAACGGAAGCTTACCCGGAAGAGGTCGGCATTTGCTTGCGCTTGTAGCGCCGCACACCTACTTCCTTCTGCCCCAAAGGCTCCGTCCGGAAGCGCTTCGGGGGAGGGGCCTGGCTGGAACCGGCATCAGATGCCGGCGCCTTGTTCTTCTGGCCCTGGGCCATGAGCTTGTCCACGAACTCATGACCGGCCTCCGCTTGCAGGGGCGGCGCGTGCTCGTGGATCTGCAGGTTCGAGATAGCTAAGAGAACATCTACTAAGGAGCAATAATGAAAAAATTATAAGAAATCGAAAAAGAAAAGTACCTCGAGCACAGTCAGGTCGTCCGAGGAACCGGTTGGTTCCGGCACGGACGGGCCGAGGCGTGAAGCTTTGGTTTTGCCCATCTTCAGATCCCGCCAACGGATGTAAGGATCCGGGTCAACAGAGTCTAGGGCGCGCTTCACGCAGGGGCCGCGTCGCTCTGCGTGGATGGTGGGGAAGCGGTCCTTGGCCTGAGACAAATAAAAAGAAGGTTAGCAACGGCAAAAAGTTACCGGCAAGCCGACCCGAGTTGCGTAATCTCTTACTTCTTGGGTCGGAGGGTTAGTAGTACTGAGAGGCAGGAGGCCCCATTCCCAATCATCCGGCATCGCAGTTTGGCAGATCTGCTTAGCCTTGCGGACGACGTCCCTTTTGCTGAGAGGAAGGCCGGTAATCTTGGTGGGATCACCAGGACCATACATCTCGCTCATCCTATGCTGCCGGCGCTTGAGAGGGAGCACCCGGCGCGAGATAAAGGTGCGGATAATATCATCGGAGCAGATGTTAGTCTCCTTCACCAAGTTCGCCATGAAGCGTACCACCCGGTTGGTTTCGATATGATCCGTCTTCGGGTTGTAGCCCCAGTTGGCTCTGCTGGGCGGCGCCGGATTGAATGGCGGCAAATCGATGAGATTTGCGGCGCCGTTGTTCTTCACGTAAAAGAAGGTCCCTTGCCATAAGCGGCATGACTCGAGACCGGTAAATTTGAAGAAGGGGCTCCCTTGACGGGAGCCGATGATGTAAGACCCGCATTGAACCGGGGGTTTGGGCTTAGGAATTTCCTTGCCCTGAACGGAATTGATCCGTAGAGCAAAGAAGCGGGCAAACGTCTCGCGAGTGGGACGAATGCCAATATAAGCCTCCATGAAGGTGGCGAAGCAGGAAAGATAGAATATGGCGTTGCCAGGGAGATGGTGAGGTCGGAGTTCGTAGAAATCTAAGAACTTCCGGAAAAACTCGGAAGCAGGAAGGCCGAAGCCGCGCTCAAAGTGAGCGAGCAAAACAACATGTTCACCGGGCTCAAGCACCGGTTCGATCTCGTCGCCAGGAAGCCGGGAGGTTACTCCCTCCGGAATCCTGCGGGACCGGTATAACCAGTCGATCTCGTACTGGGTGACGTTGGAGCCCATCCAGGCTCCACGAGTGACACCGGAAGGATTTACACCGGAAGCTTGGCTAGAGCTACCGGATTCTTGGTGGCTACCAGAATCGGTATCCATCAGAACTGAATCAGCGGATCTATCGGAAGATTGGCTACGCCGGCTACCAGAAGAGGAGG
This sequence comes from Lolium rigidum, assembly GCF_022539505.1. NCBI lineage: Eukaryota > Viridiplantae > Streptophyta > Magnoliopsida > Poales > Poaceae > Lolium > Lolium rigidum. The sequence continues at coordinate 123,023,441 of NC_061513.1, read as the reverse complement.
AAGAGGAGGAGGCAGAGGAAGACTCCTCGCTAGACATGAGTTTAGATGCAGAAAAACAGAAATCCCACGATTTGCCCCCGCGCGAAGATCTACGAGTAAGAGGAAAATCAAAAGAAAAGAGAAAATAAAAACACTATCGACCAAAGATCTGGAAAACAAGCAAAGGGGGAGCAAACTCAGATTAGACCTAACCTGAGGCGGCGCAGTCGCTACGGAAGAAGTTCGCCGGTGAAGCAGTGGGCCTGCGGTCGCCGAGGAGCTCCGTCGACGGCGGAGCGAAGAAGAGCGCGAGGAAGCGTGAATGCAGCGGTCGCAACAGAAGCACTGCGACGAATCTCCGCACGGTGAAGTCCGGCGAAGAAGCGGCGCGAGTTCGCCGGGCGGCGGAGCTCGAGCGATGAACGGCGGACGGAGAACGGCGGAGGCGCAGAGAGCGAGAAGCACTGTGCGCGAAGAGCGGAGAATGCGAAGAAGAGGAAGAAGAGGGGACGGTTCTCCCTTATAAAGGAAGAAAGAAGGTGGGCCGAAAACCGTCGGGCCGCAGCGGTTCGCTCCGCGGGCCACGACGGTTCGCACCACGGGCCGCCACGTGGCGCGGTAATACACGCAAGGAAACAAAAAGCCACACGAAGGTGCACACAGATCTGGAATGGCCACGGGGATCCGCTGTGAGGCATTTAATGGCGCGTAGAAGTCGAAGAGGAAGTGACCCCTGACACTGGCGCGACAGTTAACAGTGCGCATGTCACTGACAGGCACGGGGCCCGAGAAATTCTCGACTTCGCCGAGGAAACAGTAAATGCTAGAGATACCGGAGAAAAACATATCGGAAGGAACCTTGCAAAGAGAGAAAAGGTAACACCGGGCAAAGATGCCGAATCCAAGCTCAACGCCGGAAAGATTAAACCAGTATCCTAAAAACAAGAGAACCTGGCATGGTCGCATTGGATAGAATCCACCGGACTATACCAGACTTCGGGGACTAATGTTGGGGGGATGACCCCGGTATGCCAAAGGCATGCCAAACCGGATGGTTTGAGCCATCAAGATACCGGTTTAATATTCTTACCGGAGCACAAAGATAAGAGCTTGGCTAGGTAAGGACAGGCCGGTATCCCCAGAGGGGTATACCGGAACCGGATAAAGAAGATACCGGAAGGAGGGCATGTCGGCAAGACCGGTCAAAGATTCTCTTCAGAGCTAGAAGACAAGGATGAGCTAAGCAAAGTAACTTTAATCGGAGCCCTAGCGCCAAAGAGAGGGGTGACGCAGAAAGAAGTCGGAAGACGTCAGCGTCCCTGATTAAAGAAGACCCCGGCATCATCTATGATTAAAGTAGCTTTGTAAAGTAGTTTGTCCAGTCAAAGATGCCATTAGGGTTTCTTGCCCTGTAAGCCACCCTCTCCCCTATATAAGGAGAGGGGGCGCTGCCCTTTGCGGGCACGATGAACCTTGTAGCAAAAAAAAACCTGTAACCATGTTAAGATCAATGAAGCATGCGATCTAGAGCAGAGTTCTTCCTCTTGTCTCTCTTCTTGCATACCAGCCTTTGGTGGTGTTCTTGAGGAAAGCATCCGGAAGTTCATCCCATCTACTCGCAAACCCTCCCCCGAATCCTCTAGCGCCCATTCGGCCCCAACTTAAGCCATCCCATGGCATCTGCTCGTTCGCCACGACGACACACTGTCAACATTACATCATGGAGGAGGAATAGACTACTTTAATAACATCACTAGAGTAGCACATAGATGATATTCAACTAGATAACAAAGAGAGAGATGAACCACATAGCTACGGTAGAGCCCTCAGCCTCGGGGGAGAACTACTCCCTCCTCATCATGGGAGACAGCGATGGCGATGAAGATGGCGGTGGTGTCGATGGAGATGCCTTCCGGGGGCACTTCCCCGTCCCGGCGGCGTGCCGGAACAGAGACTTCTGTCCCCCGAATCTTGGCTTCGCGATGGCGGCGGCTCTGGAACTTTTCTCGTATCGTGGCTTATTCGTCTCGAAGATTTAGGTCAGGGAGGCTTATATAGGCGAAGAGTCGGAGTCGGAAGGGCCATGGGGCCCCCTCACAGTAGGGGGGGCGCCCCCCCTTGGCCACGCCGCCATGTGGGGTGGGGCCCACTGGCTCTCCTCTGGCCCCTCTTCGGTGCTCTGGAAGCTTCCGTGAAATATAAGATCGAGGGCGTTGATTTCGTCCAATTCCGAGAATATTTCCTTTGTAGGATTTCTGAAACCAAAAACAGCAGAAAACAGGAACTGGCACTTCGGCATCTTGTTAATAGGTTAGTTCCGGAAAATGCATAATAATGACATAAAGTGTGTATAAAACATGTGACTATCATCATAAAAGTAGCATGGAACATAAGAAATTATAGATACGTTGGAGACGTATCACCGGGTCCGACGACCTGGTGTTGTGGCCCTAGTTGATCCGGCCGACTGGCGGCACCGGGTTGTACTCCGGCAGGTTGAGCCGGTCGAATGCCGGGTTCTCATTCCGCACATAGAAGAAGGACATCTGCCACTTCTTCACCGAGTCCACCGTTGGGATCTTCGGGAAGGGCGTGCCCGTGCGGGAGTAGATGGAGGCGGCGCCGCAGGACCGCAGGTGGCCGTCCATCGTCTGCGCCTTCAAGAAGAAAAGCCGGCTCCAGAAGTCGATATCCAGCCACAAGCCGGCGTAGCCCTCCATGAAGGCCACGTAGCAGCTGAGCAGGACGCAGGCGTTGGCCGGCAGATGGTGTGGCTGCAGGCCGAAGAAATCAAGAAATATGCGGAAGAAGGGCGAAGCCGGCAGGCCCAGCCCCCGGTCGAAGTGCGCTCCGAAGACCACACGCTCGCCGGGTTCCGGGATAGGCTCCACCTCGGCGCCGGGCACCCGCGTGATCACCTCCGGCGGGATCTAGCGAAGGCGCACGAGACGCACGATGTCGTCCTCCCTCATGTACGAGCCCTCCCAAGAACCGCTCGGAGGGGCCATCGACGACGAGGAAGAAGAGGAAGACCACGAAAGGGGAAACGGGGAAGATGAACCGCGAGACGGTGGCGGAGAGCGTACCGTCGAAACGCGGGGACCCGTGGCGGAGGCGCGGTGTGCGGACGGCTGCGGAGCACCGGAGGAGCGTGGCCGCGCTGCTTCGCCGAAGTTCGCCAGGAGGTCGCCGGAGAAACTGCGGAGGCGCGAGGAGCTCGCACGAGCGGGAGAGAGAAGGCTTGGGCACGGGGAAGAAGTGGGCAGAGTGGCAGCTTCGGTACCGCCCCAAGGCATTTATAGCCGCCTGCTCCGCCCGATGCACCGCCACGTGGCCACGATCGAGGATTAACTGCGCCATAACTACACCCACTACCGCTACGGTTACTGGAAACGGACACACCACGTCGCCCACGATCACAAAGGATCCGGAAGGGACAGTGACATGACCATACGAAACGGCCGCTGCAGCAGAGTCAGAAGCCATCAAGTCGGGCGCAGGGCCCGAGGCGGCGGAGACTCCGGCGCGCCCAAGTCGCAGCCGGACGTTTTCTTCCGACCCGGCCTAAAATCTTGTCAAACAAGGCGGAATAGCCTTCAGCGATTGGGATATTAAAAATCCACACAACGAAGTGGCGTCCGGCTTGAGAGCAGCCGAACGGAGCAAGCCGGAAGAGGGCGCAGCCGGCTGAACGAAAATTCTCAGCCGGCCCCTCGGGTGCTTTTCAAAGGACAATCCGCAAGATCATAGACTAAGGGTCAGGGAAACCTGCCCAGGTCCTTCTTTACGCAGGACCTTGCCAGCTTCAGGGGCTAATGTCGGGGGGGGGAAGACCCCGGGTAGGGCAAAGGACTAAGAACAACCGGCTCAAGGCCTGTCGGCCCGCGGCAAAGGCCGGCTGAGGAGCAGCCGGCTGGAGCCGTGGCCGACTGCCTTGGGAGCCAGCTGGTTCAAAGTCCACGCTGGCCTGGCCGCAGCCGACTGCGTTGTGGCTGGGCCGGCTTCACTTTGTCATATCCGGCTTGGTTTGTATCTTCCTGACATAGTCCGGGTTGGTAAGGCTTGCAGGAGAAGGAACTGGAAAGGTGGTCCGGCTCCTAAAGTCCACGATGATCTCACCTTCCGTAAAGGGCGGGGCACTGTAGAGCAACAGTGCCTCCGCCAGAAAAGGCATCATGGCGCCGTACGGCTACAGGTCATGATGGCGACAGGAACACCTCCTCTCCATACCGCTGACTTCCGGCAGGCGACAAGACAGGGCTTGCACGCCCAACGGCTCCTGACAACGGCGCCTCGGGAAGGAGCGAGAAGCCGGAGCCGGCCAGCCGGCCAGTAGGTCATAGGGACTTCTATGTAAAGTGCCAGCGCCTATATAAGCTGCACTACCCCCTCTCATGCAAGGGATCGATCACTTATCATTCATTCTAGTCTTAGCGCTGCCCTGTGAGAGAGACCTTCGTCTACCTTAGCCTCCCAGGGCAAGCCGGATACAGCTCTAGGAGCACCATTGTACTGTGATATCATCATATACACTCATAGCGAGGAGTAGAGGTGTTACCTCCATCGGAGGGCCTCGAACCTGGGTACGTCGCCGTGTCGCTCGTCCCCATACCCGCATCCGGATACCGCCGTGAGACCATCTAGGAACCACCTTCTTTAGCCATCCTATGGCATATGCCGTGATGATACCACGACACATCCCTTGTTCTGTAAATAATTAAGTTGGATGTGTTGCCAACACTCAATTTTAACATTGCCTTTTGAATGACAGTGCTTTTGATAGCTCCCGATGGGAGTTTCTTGAATTTAATGTTTTCTTCTTGCAAACTTTTTGAGTATGTATACTTAAACATCCTGCTGCAGATCCCTTCGAATTTCTCTCGTGCCGAAAGCTCTTCTACGGCTGTCGATGAATCCAAACTTCTGCGTTGGCTGCGTAATCAGATTTCTCATTTGAATAAAGATATGGTTGGACTTCATGCCATTGCTGCAGTAGTGAAGAAGAAGAGCGAGCTTGCCATGACAGTCGAACAACATGCTTTGGATCGCCTTCGTGTAGCTACCGAAAGCATGAGTTGTAAGCAATATTTGCCCGCTTGTTCGTCATACTTTTCTTCATAAGAATCTTCTCCTGACTTTCCTTTATTTGTCTTCGGTAGTCGTTGCTTTCAATGAGTCAGAGGAAAATACAAGAATTCATGAAAAGATTGCAGCGATGACAAACATATCACACCCGAAGTGCTCATTATGGTCGGATCGAGCGAAAGTTGTGGCTGTGGCGAAATTTGAGTATCGGGTGGAGAAGGTACACTACTATTTTAATAAGTACCACGCTAATTTGACCATGGTGTGGAAGACCATGTTCCCTCTTGATCTAGCTCTTGGAAACTTATCTGCCTTAATGACCCGATTCAAGAATCCCGCTAGAATTCAGGCCTTAGTGCGCAAGGAACTTCTTGCAGGAGTTGAACTAGCGTTTGCTTCTGTATTAGCTTGCCATCCAACCTTGGACTTAGGACTCTTAGCTGATGCTAATGTAAGACTCGATCAGTTCTACCCCGTGGCTAGGCATCCAGCACATACAATTATTTCTAGGATGGAGGCAGGTACTAAAAGAATTTTGAGGAATCAGGCGGACCCGGGAACCTCATAAAAATTTCTGGTTATCTCTGCACATAATGTTCCTTTGTAATTACTGTGAACGACTCATTCTTCTAGAAAAGAATATTTTGTAATGCAGTGATGATGTTCTTTTTTAACACCTCACGCTATAAATGTTCTTTTATAACATCATGCGGAGTCGATGGACCGTAAGCCCAGTCGAAATTTTTATTTGGTGTTCTTTGATAACACCGTGTTGAGTCGATGGACCTTAAGCCCAGTCGAAGTTTTTATTTGATGTTCTTTTATAACACCATGTTGAGTCGATGGACCGTAAGCCCAATCGAAGTTTTTCTTGTCAAAGGCAACTGAGGGATCAAGTCAGTTAGCTCGTTCGACGACCCTGCAGTAATCGCAAACATATCTGCTGGGTCGTATGCAAGTTTTATGTAGTAGCGACAAGCCCCAAGTAAACGAGAGAACCATGCGCTTATTTGGCTTCGTAACCTAGTGCACCGGCGTGAGCCTTCCACATGTCTTAATGCTTCCACCAATTGCAGCACTCGCATTTTCCCTGAAGCTTTGGTGAAATTATTTTTGTATGAAGATTCTCGCCAATTACAGCACTCGCATTTTCCCTGAGGCTTTTGATGAAAACTATATTAGATTCTATAGCCCCCAAGTATTGCCAGGTAAACTTTACTTTATTGATAACCAGAGCTCCCGATGGGAGTGGTGGTAGTGGTGGTAGCCGATAACTCTTGAAGAACTCCCAAACATTGGTTCGGGTAAGACAATAAGTATATAGGCTGAACCTGAAAACTTTATTCATGATGTGTAACTGAGGTACACATTATTCTGATGTTTTTCTAAAAAGCCTTATTGTAAGATAAAAGAAAGTAAAAAAGGCCGAGGCTTAAGTATAGAAGTGTCGTAATTATGCAAGGTTCCATGGATTGCCTTCGTCTTGTCCTATTGTAGTATTCATGATGCGATAGGATCCTCCTGGGATGACTTCAGTAATGATGTATGTTAACACCCGGATTTTTAAATCCAGATGCCTATTATGCCATATATCGCAATCTCAGGAAGATGGTTGTTGCGAGACATAATAGTTGATATCATAAGTCATCATTCATTACAAATCATAATCGTCTTACAAATTCAGATCACATGATCCAATATTACACAAATAGTTGATCTAATGATCAACGAACACATTACATAGCGGAAGCGTAATAGAAGTGGACTATCTAATCCACAGGCCAACGCTTGACGTTAGAAGATACTCCTAGTTGTCGTAGACGTCCTGCTGGCCGTCGTCTTGGTACTGCTGTTCTTCTTCATATTCTGGCCATTGGAATAGCCAGGGACACAGCCGTGAGTACTTTAAAGTACTCGCAAACTAATACTAAGGTAAGTACTATCAATTTTAGTAAGGGGGTGCTAAGCTCTAGTTTTATTTGCATAAAGCCAATTTTAGTTCACAAGCATTTCATAAAAGACTCTTCATATGCTAGCTAACTCAAGTGGGAACATTAGTGTCATTCCCACAACTCAGTTGTGATTCAAAAATCAAGTCACCATTCAATTCATCAATCCTTTTCAAGAAACATCTGACACCGGAAACAGTACGGCCTTTCCAACCGTCCGTAACCGTGGAGACGGCTATTCGAATAGATTTACACTCTGCAGAGGTTGCACACTTGTGCCACAACATTTGATTATATCCGTCAGGTATAACCCTGAATCATCGTAACTCAGTACGCGGATCATCAACCATAACCTTTCACTTACATACCCTAGTATAGGTACCTCTCCCCATGAGCTTGGCCTCCCAGTGAAGACAAACCGTCAACCTGGGAACTGCACACGGCTTGGGCCGGACATTCACCTCAGTTCACATCATTTCACTTTCAACGGAGGCAGCCTCGGCATAACCCCTATGATGCTTGTTCAGAGGAAACCCATACTAAGATGTATAAACTTCCAGTTACGCCCTACCCATAATCAGGTATTGTGGGGGTACTCAAAATTGGAAAGGTATCGCATCCAAACCCAACATCAGCTTTTATCAAAATTCACCATCTCATTCAATTCATATTCCCCTTCAAAGATCTTTCAATAGAATGACTCATCATTCCAAGGTTTTCAACGTCATTTCAAATCACAAGTTCCCATCTAGAGTAGTTACTTTTATTTGTTAGCACTAGCACTAGTCATGAAGGGTGCTATCTAGCTTATCAAGCCTTTGAGACTAACTTTGCTACTCTTGTAACTCTCTATACTTAGACCAAAGTTAACTATAAAAGTAACCTTTGATAAGCAAAGTAAAAGCTGGTAAGGTAAAAACTTGGGATGGGATCATTGCACATAAAGTAAAAGTAATGTTGCCTTGCTCAAATAGAGCTTTGCACTTGCAAGAATATTAGCTTGCCTTGGTTGGTGTACTGATCAAAGTGGTCTTCCTCTTCCTGGAAGTAGACCTCCTCCTCCTGGTACTCCTTGGTACTAGCGTCTAAAAATGGATACGAGGTAACAATCACCAAACAATACTTAAGTAGACTAGTTTAGCCTTAAGGGCTCACTCAAGATGATCTAGCATCATCACATAACATTGCTCCCCAAATTATGCTAGGGTTTTCTTAGTGTTAGGAAAATAATTTCCTCTCATTGAAATATGGATTAGGGTTTCTATTTAGTTTGGAGAAATAGTTCCTCTCATTGAACCTTGTTAAGATTTAATTTCCTCAAATACTAAGTATGAGATCATGTTGACCAAGGCCAACACTTCATATTTACTATTTGGGGAAAATGGTTTAAATGAGATTCATTATCTCATGCAATTTAAATAACTATGTGATTTAAGATCCTCAAGTGAGCAAGTATGAGACCTTGTAACTAAGGTCATCACACTACTTCGTAACACTTGGGAAGAGGATTTAAATGAGGTTCTACACCTCATAGATTTAAAATCCTAAATTTTAAAAAATAATTTAAATGAGCTAGTATTGACTACATAGCCAAACAAAAATTGATTCTAGCCCATGATCATACAAACAACTATGCTATGTTTTTACATAAACAATTAGGCTACTTGAAATGTGAATTATAATAATTGGATTCATCTTAAAATTCAATAGGGTTGATTTTATAATTTTATTTGAAGTTGGAAAACATTTTGACTTGTTATTTTTACTATTCAAATTCTACAACAGATATTGATTTGAATCCAGTGTGGTTGAATAGAGCTTTTCATAAGCTTTCCAACAATATAAAATTGGTCAAAATTGGTTCATTAGATTTGAAGTTATTTAAATTTGAATTGGACACCAGTATGTAATTTAACTGAAAAGATTTAAGTTGAATTCAAATGGGTGGGCCTGCGCGGGAAATTAAACAGGCCAGAGGGAGAGAGGGAGTTGGGCTGGCCCAACAACACTTCTCGCGCGGCAGGCCACCTGACAGTGGGGCACGCCTATCAGCGAGTCATAAAACCCGAAGCGGTATGGACTAAGGTGAGGCGTAGGATTAGAATAGAGATCGACGGCTCACGCTCGTCTCCTTCACCGATGGGGAGCAAACCCTGGGCGCGGCAGAGGGTTGCGACGGAGGGCTTACCGGCATCCGGCGAGGTCGGCGAGGGTGCACGGTGGCGTTGTCGAGGATGACGAGGCGAGCGGTGGTCGTGGGAGGAGTTGAGGTGGCCGAAATCGACGGCGTCGCTGAGCTACTGTCGCGGCGGATCCGATCAAATTCCGGCGGCTGAGGGTGTAATCGGCGAGGTGAGGTGGTCAGGGAGGCTCAGGAGGGAGAGGGGAGCTCATTGGTGTGTAGAATGGAAGCGAGGGAGTCCTCCTTTTATAGGTGGCGAGGAGTGCCGAGGGGGTGCGGCGAGGGTCGACAATGGCGTGGGCGTACAGGGTGCTAGCGAGCTAGGCTAGGGCGGTGTTCTTTTCAGCGTGTCCGTGCGGTTCTCCGGATGCTCTTGGCGCGGCTGGGCGGGGCCTAACGCAGTCGGGCGCATGTGATGATCTGCGCGGCCGTGGCGGCAGGCGGCGATGATGGCGATGGCTTCAGCGCTTGCGCAGGCACGGGAGCATGTCTGGCGGGTTGCTGTCGTCTAGGTGAGCGTGTGTGAGAAAGGAGAGGGCAAAAGGAGGGTTGTGTCGACTGCGTTCGTCGATGCTCTGTCGTGTCCAGAGCGTGCCCACGCGCTACCTGACACGTTCTGGGCGTCGCAGACATGCCGCGTTCCAGCCGCGGTGGTGCTCCTCTCCGACAATGGCTAGTGTAGGCAGGCTCAGGGATTAATGGGGAAGCAGGGGGACATGGTTGGCGAGGCTAGATAGGTGGGGAGGCTAGGGTGGCATGGCATGGCCGGCATGGCATGACATTGCCATGTCTAGCCCTTTCTAGGGTTGGGCAGCAGTGGCATTTGGTGTTGGAGGGGACCAGGGGACATGGTTGAGCAAGTGGGATGCAAATTTGGGCCAAACACTATTTGAAATAGTGAATTTGGATTTGGGATTAATTTGGATCACAAGGTGTTTGATACAATGGCCGCATGAAATGAAATTTGAAAATTTTGAATGAAACTTGGTGGAGTTGCTTCATGTGATCAAAGTCACACAATGGTGGTGGTGGTGTTCAAAATTAAAAAGATTTGTGAAATTTCAAAATAGGTACTAACTAGAATCTGTTAAAAAGTTCCAACTTTGCTTGAGCATAACTTTTGATCTAGGATGAAATTGCAGGGGTGGTCTTTACCAAAGTTGTTCACCCTGATGTGGTATTGGATGAGGTGCAAAGAGTTGGCATGGTTTGGTTTGAAAAACTCTTAATACAGAGGCTCAAAGTAGGCATCAGGTTAAAAATGGCAGATTTGACCATTAGTGCATGTGAGCACAATTTGGTTTCAAATTTGATTTGATTTGAGTTTCTTTGATTCCAAAAGTGTTTATAAGTGTTTAGTAACAATCTCCAACTAATGGCACAAGCCAAAATGGTCTAGGTTAAAGATTTGCAAAATGGCCATAAGCACATGTATGTGTTGATTTGGAATTTTCTCACTTTCTTCTTTTCTTTTTTAGGCATGGTCTAGGGTCCATTTAGTTTTAGATTAGGTTTAGTGATGGTTTCAAACCATTTGGGTAGAGTATGAGGGCATAGGGCAAGATTTGCCATTATGGCTATGTACCACATATGCCTCTATGTAAATTTTTATTTTCTTTTTGTTTCACCAAGGACTAAGTTGGTAGGTGCTATGTTGGGTGTGTTGAGGTTTTTCAAATCATCCACCAAGGTAGAACATGGCATAGTTGATTATTTGCAAAAATAGCCATAGGCTTACATAGGCCAATTCTTTTATTTATTTTAATTTATTTTCTTTGTTTTTAATCTTGGATGATAAAAAGTAGCAAGGTTTAGGGTTTAAGAAACATTTGATAAGCATACTAACAATGATCATAGAAATAGCAAAAGAATTAAGTATGAGAACTATGCATAGCCATTGATTGAATAAAAGTTTTTGTTGGTTCTCATTTTTGGAAAAAGGAAAAATCATGTTTCTACTTTGTTTGAAAAATTGGGATGTTACAATGTATGGCCCTTCCCATAGAGATTCAAGCTTCAGATGTCCCTTATGTTTTAAGTGTAGTACTAAGTCACCTACGTCAAACCTTCGAGTGTGCACCCTTCGACTGTGGTAGTTTCATATCGCCTGCTAATATACTGTTGTTCTTGCTAGAGAGATATCTCGAGCTTCATCAACAAGATCGACATCATCTTCTAATGCTTGATTAGAGGCTTTCTCATTATATGCAATGACCCGTCGTGCAGGTAGAACGGCTTCGGCTCCATACACAAGGAAGAAATGAGTATACCGTGTTGACCTATTTGGAGTGGTTCGTAGGCTCCAAAGTACTGATGGTAGTTCCTCAACCCAGGCGCCAGCTGCCCTTGTGAGACGTTTCTTGATGCCATCACATATTAGACCGTTAATCCTTTCCACATGTCCATTAGTCTGGGGGTGCGAAACCGAAGCAAAACTGAGCCTGATGCCATTGTCTTCACAAAGTTCATGAAATTCCTTGGACGCAAAGTTAGTTCCATTATCTGTGATGATGTTGTGAGGTATGCCGGAGCGGCAGGTGATCCCCTTGAAGAATTTAACGGCTGTTGTAGCTGTTTGGTTGGTTACTACTATGGCCTCTATCCATTTGGTATAACTTGTTGACTGCGACCAGCAGATAAGTATGGCCTCCTGAAGATGATTCTGGCATTGGTCCAACTTGATCAAGTCCCCACTGGGCAAAGGGCCACGCCAAAGGTATTGTCATAAGGTCCGTAGCAGGTGCATGTGGTTTTGGTGCAAAATGATGATAAGGGTCACACTTTCGAACTAGATCTCTTGCATCAGCTGCCGCTGTTGTCCAATAAAACTCAGCTCTAAAAGCTTTGGCCACAAGTGCTCGACTGCTTGCATGATGTCCACATGTGCCTTCGTGTATTTCCCACAACAGAGACTTTCCATCGTTGATGGCGATGTACCGTTGGAAGATGCGAGAGATGCTTCGTTTATAAAGTTATCTAGCTACTATAGTGAATGATTTGGAGCGACATACAGTACGCCTTGCTTCGACCGGGTCGTCCGGTAACTCCTGCCGAACTAAATATGCTAGCAGATGCTTAGTCCACAAAGGCTCAAGGAGAAGAACTTGTTGCTCGGGTCCAACGATAATGTTTTCGACAACTCCCTAAGGCGTAACCTCTGTGTCAATAGTCGACTCTACCGGAGGTTCCGATGTTTTTTACTTTGATAGAACTCTGATTAATTACTTTGTAAAAAACTCCGTCAGGGATCGCAGAACATGTGGAAGCGATATTTGCCAAGGCATCTGCTTCTTCGTTAGTGGCTCTACGAATATCTTATAACTCACACCCCTCAAATTTGGCTTCCATTGATTGATACATCTGATGATAGGCAATCATATTATCACTAACAACATCGCATAGATTCATCGACTGCTGAACCACGAGGTTTGAATCTCCGTAAATATCCAGTCTGGTAGCACCGCATGCTTTAGCCATACGCATGCCGTGTAGTAACACTTCATATTCTGCCTTATTGTTTGTTGGTAACGCAAAGTTCATCCTCAGCACGTATCTCATTTTTTCACCTTGCGGAGAAAACATCAATACTCCAGCTCATGCGTCTGTGCTTCGCTTTGAGACGCTGAAATACATTGTCCACGAACCCGACATATCGGGTGCAGCCGGAATTTGCGACTGAATCCAATCAACGAAGAAATCAGGAAGGATCTGAGACTAAATGGCTGTTCGATTGATGTAAGAAATGTCATATGGTGCTAAATCGATAGCCCATTGAGATGCTCTGCATGTGGCATCTGGATTGACGAGTATGTTTTTTAATGGAGCTTCAGTGACAACGATTAACGGATGTTCAGCGAAGTAGTGCCATAGTTTCTGTTCTGTTCTCCATATGGCATATGCCAGCTTCTGGTGGTGAGGGTACCGCAACTTTGCTGGTGTGAGTACCTCGCTGAGGTAGTAGACGGGGCGCTGCACGCCGTGGACTTTTCCTGCTTCCGAGCGCTCGACTATGAGCACAATGCTGACAACTTGACTTGTTGCCGCGATATAAAGTAGCATCGGCTCTTTATCACGCGGAGTTACGAGAACCAGCGAAGTCGAGAGAACTTTCTTCAGATTGTAGAAAGCTTCATGTGCTTTGCTGGCGTGGGAGTTGGCTTGCAACGGTGCCAGAAGGTAGCTCCTTGTGACGGTAAAGCACACGTCCGTTGGGAACCCCAAGAGGAAGGTGTGATGCGTACAACAACAAGTTTTCCCTCAGTAAGAAACCAAGGTTTATCGAACCAGTAGGAGATGAAGGCCACGTGAAGGTTGTTGGCGAAGGAGTGTAGTGCGGTGCAACACCAGGGATTCCGGCGCCAACGTGGAATCTGCACAACACAATCAAGATACTTTGCCCCAACTTAACAGTGAGGTTGTCAATCTCACCGGCTTGCCGTAAACAAAGGATTAAACGTATGGTATGGAGAATGATGTTTGCTTGCAAAGAACAACAGAGAACAATGATTGCGGTAGGTTGTATTTCAGATGTAAAAGAATGGACCGGGGTCCACAGTTCACTAGTGGTGTCTCTCCAATAATATAAATAACATGTTGGGTGAACAAATTATAGTTGGGCAATTGACAAATAGAGAGGGCATAACAATGCACATACATATCAAGATGAATACTATGAGATTTACTTAGGGCATTACGACAAAGAACATAGACCGCTATCCAGCATGCATCTATGCCTAAAAAGTCCACCTTCGGGTTAGCATCCGCACCCCTTCCAGTATTAACTTGCAAACAACAGACAATTGCATTAAGCACTGTGTGTAATGTAAACAATACAAATATCCTTAGACAAAGCATTGATGTTTTATCCCTAGTGGCAACAACACATCCATAACCTTAGAACTTTCTGTCACTGTCCCAGATTCAATGGAGGCATGAACCCACTATCTAGCATAAATACCCCCCTCTTGGAGTTACAAGTATCAACTTGGCCAGAGCCTCTACTAGCAATGGAGAGCATGCAAGATCATAAACAACACATATATGATAGATCGATAATCAACTTGACATAGTATTCCATATTCATCGGATCCCAACAAACACAACATGTAGCATTACAAATAGATGATCTTGATCATGATAGGAAGCTCACAAGATCTAAACATGATGGCATAATAGGAGAAGACAACCATCTAGCTACTGCTATGGACCCATAGTACAAGGATGAACTACTCACGCATCAGTCCGGAGGCGGGCATGGTGATGTAGAGCCCTCCGGTGATGATTCCCCTCTCCGGCAGGGTACAGGAGGCGATCTTCAGAATCCCCCAAGATGGGATTGACGGCGGCGGCGTCTCTGGAACTTTTCTCGTATCGTGGCTCTCGGTACTAGGGTTTTCGCGATGGAAGGATTATATAGGCGAAGGGGCAGAGTCGGGGGACCCCCGAGGGGCCCACCCCATATGGCGGCGCGGCCAGGGGTGGGGCCGCGCCCCCTATGGTGTGGCCGCCTCGTGGCCCCTCTTCGTCTCCTCTTCGGTGTTCGGAAGACTCCGTGGAAAATAAGACCGTGGGCTTTTGTTTCGTGCAATTCCGAGAATATTTCCTGTGTAGGATTTCGAAACCAAAAATAGCGGAAAACGAGAACTGGCGCTTCGGCATCTTGTTAATAGGTTAGTGCCGGAAAATGCATAAAAATGATATAAAGTGTATATAAAACATGTGAGTATTGTCATAAAACTAGCATGGAACATAAGAAATTATAGATACGTTTGAGACGTATCAAGCATCCCCAAGCTTAGTTCCTACTCGCCCTCGAGTAGGTAAACGATAAAAAGGATAATTTCGAAGTGACATGCTACCATCATAATCTTGATCAATACTATTGTAAAGCATATGAGATGAATGAAGTGATTCAAAGCAATGGTCTATAGTTTGTTAACAAATAGATAATGACTAAACAACTGAATCATATAGCAAAGACTTTTCATGAATAGTACTTTCAAGACAAGCATCAACAAGTCTTGCATAAGAGTTAACTCATAAAGCAATAGATTCTTAATAGAAGGTTTTGAAGCAACACAAAGGAAGATTTAAGTTTCAGCAGTTGCTTTCAACTTTCAACATGTATATCTCATGGATAATTGTCAACACAAAGTAATATGATGAGTGCAAATAAGCAAGTATGTAAGAATCAATGCACACAGTTGACTGATACGTCTCCAACGTATCTATAATTTATGATGTTCCATGCTTGTTTTATGACAATACCTACACGTTTTGCTCACACTTTATAATGTTTTTATGCGTTTTCCGGAACTAACCTATTAACAAGATGCCACAGTGCAGCTTCTCGTTTTCGTTGTTTTTGGTTCCAGAAAGGCTGTTCGGCCAATATTCTCGGAATTCGACGAAATAAAGACCCAACATCTTATTTTTCCCGGAACCTTCCAGAAAGTCAAAGGGGGACCAGAGGAGGGCCACAGGGGGCCCACACATGTGGCTGGCGCGGCCCAGGAGGGGGGCGCGCCGCCCTGTTGTGTGGCGCCTC